>NC_134277.1:64008689-64316189 GCF_949628215.1 Phalacrocorax aristotelis | reverse complement strand
TCTTCTGAAATGCAGCTTAGATATTTTTAAAACATTTCTTTGCAGCTTGCATACAAACAGTATCTTATACTCAAGAATAGCTAGGGACAGAGACAAAACTTTGATGCAGTCAAAATGCTCTTCTTCCTGGCTGGGATTCTGTTAGCCAGAAATAAACTAACATACAAATTCCGTTCTCATACTTCTTCTGCATTCTTGAATATTATTATATATAGTTATATATTCATATTCCTTATGAATAACGTTCAGATATAAATGCTGTGAGACAAACTATGGGATGCTTTTGTGGTGTGTGGGTTAGTTTTTCCAACGTGATTGCCTGCAGAAGAAAACCTAGGTGGTTGTGTTTGTATCCAGACCTGTGCTGAGACAAATTGGATGATGGAGTTGAGTTGTGCACAGCAGAGGAGGAGGGAGATTCCAGAAGTGCTCCGCCAATGAAAGAATTGCTCCATACTGCCAATGGGGATTGTTTTAATTCCTCCTCCAGCTTCTGTTTATTTGCTTGCATTTATTGGTGAATCCATCTTCAGAAGTTTGCCTTAGTCATTTTAATCATCTCTGTATTGTATGTATCATATTACTTCAATTACACTTCCATAAAGAAAGGTTGCATCTCTGATTTCCATGTATTTTTATGGCATAAGCACCAGCTTAATGTGTGCCAGTGTTTCCCAATGCAGTTGTTTTTTTTCTCTCCCAACTTCCTTGTAACTTTTAAAATAGCAAGGTATAATGAAATAAAATGTCTGTAAATTACACGGAAATAAATTTTCGAATGTATTTTTCAACTTAACCTCAAGTAGGATGGAAGGAAAGGACCCCTTTTAACTGTCTTTAAGCTTACTGTTGGGATAAAATGAAATGGTAAAACTTAAAACAAGCTTAAACTTCATGGGTTCTTGGCTTCATTTATTTAATTGAATTCTTAATAGAAAAATTGCCATGTGTTTTGATAACTTTAGCTCTGACCTCTCTTCCCCTAGCCCTGTTGTGAGATAAACTCTAAAAACTGTAATAATCTGTTAATAGTTTAATGTAGATAGTCTATGAGGAGCTCAGTTACTAACACGTTATTTTTGATGTGGGCTAAGCAAATGTTGAATTTCTTTAGATACATGGTTTCAAGTGTTTGCTTAATTTCAAAGATTTTTTGAAAAAGCTACAAGATTCTCATACCATTTATGAGATCTTATGAAACATACGGTGTAACATATACATATAAACCACTAATTCAGTCCCTACAGTGACAAAAATAAATGTGTGCAGCTTTATGTATGGAAAAAGTTTAGACCAGTCAGCTGCATGGTATGAAATATAGATATATTAGAATTCCTCAAATTTACACAAATGAGAGTTAGCTGTTGCTATCAAATTGTTAGGTCCCTTTTATAATTTTTTCTTGAAGGAAGTAGTACCTCTTACTGAGCTAGTTAATTTACTTTTTTTACATATATCACAATTTTTTTTATATCTATTTATTTCTATAATTGTAAATTCTGCACAATAAAAACTCTGGGACCTGTTCTCCCCATGGTAGTTTTGCAGTTAACTTTGGCAAAGCTAATTATTTTCATCTGTGAAGAGAGCCATATTTTTTTTAATCTACTTGGAGATGGCATTTCTTCAAATCTATTGAGTGTGTTATAATAATAGTGTGTAATGTGTAAAGCTCTTAGTCTATATTCTGACCATTAAAAGAACCGATTACATGACAGTATGCTAGAAAAGTCTTGAGTTGAAGCTGGTGCTGATCAAGCTTAAAGAACTTACAAGCATTTGTAAAAAGCTACAGATTAAATATAAATCTGAAGATAGGGTTCCAGTGTAAAACCAAACATCTTTAAATCCTTCTCTTTTTTCCCCCGGAATTCCATGTCTTACCAATTTTGATCAGATGTAAGGAGGATTGCGATGGCTTAGAAAGGCTGAATGTCTTCTCTATGAAACCTGGTGTACCTAGATTGTTTTAAATTGAAAAAATTGATGTCTTAAGAGTTTTGCTGTCTGAATGCTTTTGATTGTTGATGTCTTCAATACGACTAGTTAGCTTAGTTTATTGAAGCAATTATTCTAAATTGATGGGTGGTCTTGAGAAAGCATTTTCAATTGATAGCTTCTGTTAGGAGGAGGGTATGTTACTAATACAGCACAACCCCCATACGGATGCCAGAGTTTAAGAAGCCATTAACCTTTTCAGTTTCTTAATATGCTCTGTGCACGTTGTTATCATTCCTGTGTGTGACAAATACATAGTGAAGGTGGAGAGAATATGGTCGCACAGCATCTGACTACTGGCACCTTAAGGTGCAAGTCTGTGACCGTATACGAAGTGTAACTTTTTGCTAAGAAGGAGATATAACATTTTCAGTACACGACCTGAATTGTTAAAGCCCTTCGAATAATTAATTCTGAACATTTCAGGTTAAACGAGGTAAATGCTGTCGGCCAGGGAAGATCATACAGAAATACAGGTCGCCCTGTAAAGGGACAGTGCTGTGCCTGGTACGGCGTTACCGACGAGAGAGCTTGTGAGAGTAGCTAGCGCCGATCTTGAGCACCCTCTGCCGACCAAACTATGCATGGCATTTCTATAACTGCCGCGAGTCCCCTTTTTCGCTAACCTTCGGACAAACTACAGCAAAATACTGAAATACGGTAGAGGCAACTATCAGTGATCTGGCTTCATTGTTCTGTGTAAAGACGGATTCTAAAAAGAGACATCAGATTGAAGCACAGTTAGAGAGACATTGGGATAGTTGAGCAAACTGCGAAAGTGTTAATGAAAACCAGATTTATAGTCAACTGGATTTTAAAAATGGGTCACCTTCCGTTTCTCTCATTTTCATCTTTTGAAGCATAAAGTTTTACTACAGATAGAGTAAATCGCTGGCATTAGGATAAATCAGGACACAACTGAAAGACACGCTTAAGGTTGTGAAATGTGTGGCCAGTATCTGTCAAAATGAGTGCCTTACTTCAAGCAACTGAGTCCACTATTTAAGTACAGTTGTGTAAGTGACTGCAAGTGAGTTGTAAGATCACTTACAATTTTATTTTAGTAGACTGAACTAGAGAGGACTAAGCACCTCTAATAACCTGAAGGAGGATTTTCAGGTTTCACTTTGGGTATCCAAACTTGGATGATGTTGAGTCTGGAATAAGCAATGATATAAAATGGACGAATAAAGCAGGCAGGGAGAGGAAGAAGTTCGAGTCTTTGCTTTCTTTTAGCATTGTACATTTTGTAGCTACAAAAGGGAATTTTGTTTCTAAAGTGATTAGTTTATTTCAAACGTAGATATTATGCAGTTCTGAATAGCTTGTTAAAGTAAAAACAGGCAAGTCAGAGGGTAATTTCAAAATGTAATAAACTTATTTTGCTTTTAGGATCACATCAACGTCTGTTTTTGAATACGCGTTAAAGCAACGTTATCTATTTGCAGCTTACTCTTCTTCCTTTGGATGATAAACATGTGCTACTTCTTGAATTTTGAAATATTTCTACTCTTTAAATGCGTATCTGTTGGATATGGGCTGCTTTTTGTAAGAATACAAATTGTAATTTGTTTCTCTGGGGATAAAGTTGATGCTAAATATCTAAAAATATTTCCTGAAATCAGTGTAGAGTTAAAACTAGCATGAAGTATTCATACTTTTTTTTTTTTTGGCCAAAGGAAATACAGAAAATGTTACTGGAATCAAACGGACTATTTTCTGGTTGTTACTTTTGTGTAAATCCGCTGGAGTGGACTAAATAACTAAAGTTTATTTCAATTTTACCGAGTCAAGTAGAATTCCCCCACCCCCACCCCGATTATTGCTCTAATTCTAAAATGAATAAAGCTTGTAATAGGTCTTCAGTGCTTCAGAAAATGTTTTCAAGGTTTGTCATAGTTGCTTTTGCAGCTAAATGTGTGTTCGGGATGTTTGAAAATGGATCTGGGAAAAATCAGGGATAGGTGACTTTTTTCACTAGATGGTCACTTTATTTCAATGTTTTCTTTGCTTTTCCTACCTTTGAATCTACTGCTTTAAAAAATCAATGAGATTGATTAAAAAGCGCAACATACTGTATACAAGACTTGGTAATTTTTATTTTAATAAAGATAAGCTTGGAGGGAAGCATATTTGTCAGACCATTACTTGAGTACAGTGAATTAAGGGAAGATGCTTCCTAAACTTGAATTCACTTGCTTTACTTGTTTTGATTCATAGTTATATAAGCTTAATGTGCTTACCTGGATTGCTGAGCAGTCAAGAATTTGAATCATAGGAATAACCTTAGAATTAGGAGACTTAACAAAGAAGAAACATTTAGAGATTCCAGAGTTGCTGTACGTGTTTTTAGTGCCAAAGATTAAGGTAAACAGATAATGATGTCTCTCTTTATTTACCCTTTAAACACAGAATAATAATCTGTTATTCCTAGGGCCTATAGGAAAATTTTAACGGATTATTGAAGAAAGCTGTAGGGGTTCAGATATATGCAGCTAACTGTATATAGTAGTCCACATAAAAATTATCTTTTTATAAATAATGAAATGTCATGAATCATTTTTCTCAGGCAAAGATTGTTTTTGTCAGCCCGAGGAAGAACAATAAGTTATTTGAATTTTAGTAATTTTAAATACTTACCTTACTCTTTGCATAGCTGTTACATCTAAGTTTAGACTAGCATTAATGAAAGCATGAATAATTGACTAGTATTTAATGAAGTTCAGAGCATGTATTAAGAATAGGAAGGAAAAATTTTATGTTTATGGTGCAAGTTAAAGCCCAAGTCTATGTCAAACATACACACCAAGTCAATAAGGTGTTTGTCAGTGCAGAACCAGGCTGATTACTGAAATATAATTACCTTCATGAAGGAATTTGGTTGCGGGGGGAAGTCTCTCCTAAGATGGTGCCATAATATTTCAACAGTATTAAAGTAGGGCATTTAAAAATGGCTATTTATGAGCAATTATTTTTAATGCACTTTAAACTGTAATTGAATAAAAAGTTACTGCACTAGACTATATTGAGAAATCTTTACCATTGTGCAACATTTAATTATCAAATTCTGCATTTCAGTGTTCTAGCATAAAAATAATTTCTTATTTTCCAAGTAATATGCTTTTTATAATGTTAGAAGAATTGTTCTGTTGCTACAATAAGTTTCAGAGGATAACCTTCCCTAAAAGTTAAGTATCAAGGGCAGCAAGAGCAATATTGCAGTTCATGTTCTACTTCAGTTTCAGAAAGGGTTTTTGTTGTTTTCAACTTTAGCTAATTAAATTGAGATTTTTCTCATAAGATAATGACTTATACCTTGTGGTCCAAAATGTGAAGTTTGGACCTCTAATCATTCCCTCATTCAAAAATAAAGTATATTAAAAAACTTCTAGGCTTTTGTTGGTGCAAGTAGACAATGCCATACTTTTTATTGATGGTATAAGCCATTATTTTACTGAGAACCATTAGCTATTTAAAACTTCGTGCATAAATTAAAGAGGAGCTAAATGGATTTGCAGTCGTTGCCATTAGTAGCATTTTAGATTATACAGGCAATTATTGTGTTCATTATCGTTGAGCAGCCCCTTTGCAAAACTATTGTGGTTGTCTTAGACATTATGTACAAATTTTCCCTTGGAGATTAAAATTTCCAGTGGTGTGGTTAATTTTGTTAACACAGTTGTTTCAAATAGAACAAATATTATGACAAGTAGAAGAAAATTTGCTTTTCTAATATGGGAAATTGCAAAGGTGTGGAAAAATTACTCCAATTCTTAATTCATCTATTTCTTATATTGTCGTAATTATTCTGGTCGTGATTATTTTTAAAAGGAAAGAAATCACTCTCTTAAGATAAAATATTTTACAAATGCTTTTATAAAATCACAATGTAGTTAAAATGAAGTTTACTCACTCTTCCAATATTCAGATGAATTTTAGAGAACGTTAGTGAATTTCTACGTGAAATATATCTGGATAATTCAACAGCGTTTCATTAGTTTGAGTGCAGAAGTTGTTTAAATGGAAAGGCACAGAATTAAACTAATTAAGTAGATTTCAGTACATTATAGTAACTAATTTTTGAGAAATGGAGAATGCATTTATATTAAAACTTACTTTCTTTGTGTGCCTTCTTAAGTAGGGTTTTTCAATTGCCTTCACTTGCTGTAGTAAGTGAAAATATTAAAACTGACTGTGGCCAGTAGTATGATCTATATTAAAAAGGATGATGCTATTACTAACAAACCCAGCGTTCTTGAGCAAGAGATTTATTGTGTGAAAATTTTTCATCATCATCTATTTTATTCTATTAATATCTCTACGAACACATTTTTGTTGGTTTCTGAACTTAAATTCACATCTGTCTACATCAGTTAGAAAGGTATTAATGCTTCGAATTTACTACATAACAGTGTGCAGTGGACTAAATTTAATGTTTCTGTCCAAAAAGTGGCAATCTTTCCAAAGCAGCTCTTTATTCATTTGTATTCTGGGGTGGAGTTTTTATGGGGTGCAGAGGGGGGAGCTGAGGGGAGAGATAGGCTTTCACTACCATGATGCAGGGAAAAAAAAAGTGTGAGGTAGTGGTTATGCATATTGCAAGACGGTGATTCTTTATTTTATAACAAAAAAAGACCAACTCTAGAAGGCCAGATTAAGTCATTCCTTTCACTTTTTAATGGGATTTGGATGAATAGAGTAAAATATGCACTTTGCATTCATTGATAGCATCTTTAGGTTGAGGTAATTGAGTCTTTTTTCCCTGACTGAATGAATAATGACTTCATCTGATCCTCAGCGAGGCCTGAAACTTAGGCTGCCTTTGTCAACGCAAAAAGATCTAGGCTTTGAAACATGCTCTACTTCCCTGGCTTAATTTTTCTTCATTTTAATCCAAAAACCTATTTTTCTCAATAATTCAAGCATAAACTATGTAGTAGTTGAAGCAGCGGAAATTGCAAGATATTTGTCCTCGTTGTGCTGCTTTTTAAATGCAGCTGATAAATCAGCCGCTGTGGTCTTCAGCTGCCTGGTTCTCTAGGGAAGGGACAGCCCATGTATAAGCAAGATTGCTGGAATTTTTAAGAACTATATTTAAAGTGGTTCTTTTGCAGACTGTTTGTTATCTAAGGAAGTGTTATGTTTTACTGGTCTTACTGGCAAGACTTGGAGATAAAGGGGGCATCTGTGAGGGGGCCTAGGAAAATCTTCGTGACATAATTTTCCCACATATTTTACTGACTACAAGAGCATCCCAAAAAGTGGAGTATAAATACTTAGCTTACAGCATACATTATTGAAATGGTGAGAGTCTTAGTTACGTAGCTTGAAAATATTTTTTCATGAGAAACAGTGGCTGAAAGATAGCCTATAGTAATGTTTTTGCTAGAATGTTTTTAAATCAAATACCATTTTACTTGCAAGAAGTTGAAGCTCTGTTTTACTATTTTGGTTTGAAAATGCATACTCGATTGTTGTTGTTTATTATTATATTGAATAACTGAAAGCTTCATACAATTAAAAATTATTTCTATGGAATTAGTTCAGATTTACAGACCGGTATGGGAGAATAGTTACAAGTTACAATACACTAGTTATATGAATGAGAAGGTAGCTCTGTTGCATTTGTCCATTGATTCTTGAATCTGAACAGGTTTTTGATCTTCTAGCAGTAAATGAGCAGTAGGTACCCCACGAATACAATATATATAGTGCCAGTGTTTTTGCCGCATGTGTGACAGAAGAAAGTTGTTTCTGTTCATCTTTAATTGTTTTCTCCTTGCCCTCCTGTGTGTTCCTATCCTGGATCAGGGAATGGGGGAGGGATGTGTCAGATGTAAAGGCATTCAAAAGGCCTGGTTGGGACAGTTCACACTGGTTCTGGGAATTGTTATTGTCCTGTAACCAGGGAACATCTATTGCATGCAAGCATAGGAACAATAATCAATTCAGTTGTCAAAATGCAGTTAATTGTTACCAGTGCATGGATTTTTAATAGGTAGGAATAAAAAAGCCAATAATAGCTAATTGTTTGCACTGCGAAAGTGTCAACTTAGGAAAAAGTAATGACTAACTTGATTTATACTTCTTCCTCTAGGTTGGCTTGCTGGACCTGGAGTTGAATCAACTGACCAAAGCCCTGTTTTTGGCTTTAGTTGCACTATCAGTTGTTATGGTAACCTTGCAAGGGTTTGTAGGCCCATGGTATCGCAACCTTTTCCGGTTCCTCCTCCTGTTTTCCTATATCATCCCGATCAGGTATGTATAAGAATGAAAGAAAAACACAGATGTCTAATTTCACTGAATGTGGCTTTCCTGAAATTTATACTTGCTTCTCATTGCGAAGGAAATTGATCTTATCAGGAAGCTGAAGGAGAAGGTGCCAACAAATCTGCTGATTCTTGAAGGATCACTGTACAGAAAACAATACTGTTGTGTTGGTTTTTTTTTGTATGATGTGCATCTTGCTGGAGTAATCAGGATATCTAATCCCTTACTAGCATAAATGTATTAATAAGGATACAATCTTGGTATATTTGAGAACATGGTTTTAGGAAACGTATTTGAATTAACTGTTAGGTATATTTTGGAATTTTACTTTTAATGCCTTAAATACTGAAATTGTTCAGTTTCCCTGGTTAAAATACAGTCTTTTTACTACAATGATTAATTTAAATTGAATGACTGAATAATGTAGGTGCGCTTTTACAATGAGGGGACTTTTAACATGTGTAACCAAGTAGAGGCTTGCCCTGAATTAATTAATTCATTAAGCATGAGTACTGTATATGCAAATTGCAGATAAACTGGAACAGGAAATAATATCCATGTGTGTAATCAAGCCTTCCATGGACACAGAAGTGAGAATACTGACTCTGAAATGAAATTTTTTTTTCCTTGAATGGGTATTGCCTTTGCAAAATGGAAATACTCTCTCCTGTTAAAATACCCAGTGTTCTGGTTAAGGTGGTTGTTAATTTTAGCTGCTCGCTGGAACTCTTCAGTTTGAGATACGTCTGTGGCTAAGCCCAGTGGCTAGCCACAGAGTTAACAGTGGCTAAACCGTACATAAGTTTAAGACCTATCCCCTCAGGTTAGCACACAATATTTAAACCCATGTACTGTAAAAAAAAAAAAAAAAAAAAAAAAAAAACCCCACCAACCACCCAGGAAAATTTCACTAGGTATTTTAATCTAAGCATACATGACTTAAGTGTTACTGTATCCATGTTTTTTAAGTACATGTCTCTGAGGGGAACTGTATGATTTTTGACCAATCTAATACTCGGGAAGTATCTGTCTTAAGGCTTTACAAAAGAAAGGACTTGTATTTTTATACTACTATTGTCTTGCAAGAGCAACTGATTCTGTTGGGAAGGTGAAGGAGGAAATCTGCTGGGGAGTTGAAGAGATCTAATTGTAGAAATTGATCATCTTAGAACAGTTTCCACTTCTTTTAACTGGCTCTTGTTTTTTATTTACACATTTGTGTTTCAGTTTTGTGATATCTTTCTGAAAACTGTCATTGTCATAACTCCGTTACTGCTTGTGTGATGCTGCTGTTCAGGTCATGTCATCATTCCTCCCATACACGTGCAGTTATTAAGTATTAAGCAATGTATCCATGTGAAGAGGCAAAAAGTGCTGCATTCAAGTGATAAGTCTGCATATTGCTGAAAGATGCACTTAATTATCAAAGACACGTAGGAGAAGGGAAGAGTGAGCTAAGAGTATAAAGGATCACTTGTCGGTCTGTGTTCTTCCATAATAAACATACTAAGCCAAAACTTATTAAAATGGTTAAAAGACAGATATATCTTTGTTACTGGATGCAAGAGGATTAAGAGCATATAGGTGGTGTCAGTAAATTTGACTCTGTATTGACAGTTCAACATATTCCACTGAAAAACATGTTGATTGAGCAGCTCATTCTCAACTTAAGAGTTTAGTGGACTTGTGGAATAGTTCTTTTCCAAAAATAATTTCTAGGATACATCTAATCCCATGTTTCAATTGCTTGTGGGATATAATATACAAAGTGGAAGTATTAAAGAATGTGATTGGTTTATTTCTCAGATGGACCATATAGTTGCTCTATGGAAGATCAGGCTGGAATCTATTGGAGAATGCTTTTCTCTCTAGAGGCTTATCTATTTCTATATCAACTTTTCTTCAACTTGGATCATTTGCATAGAGGCTCACTTCTCGCACTGTCAGGAAAATGAACTCCTCCAGTCATGCTGGTGTTCGAATGGAACTACACTTCTCTTTCTCTCTTCTAGATGTTAAGCATGGAAATTACTTATTCTTCAGGCTGTATTTGGAGTGTAAACTCTTGAAGACAAAAATTACAAGACTAATGAGACTAAAGCACCAGGTGTTGTGTCCTCTCATTTTTCAAATAGCGATATAGGGGAAGTAAGGAACTTTTCACAGATAAAACAAATGAACATGGGAGATGAGGATTGACTGGTAGAGGCATAGCATATCTGAACTCACGCACGCATGAAATATGTTGGTTCATGGTTTTAGAGAATTCAGGAGGTTTCTAAAAATTGAACATTTTTGCGGTTGTGTTTGGCTTTTGGTTTGCAGGGCAAGGGAAATTCCAGGTATGCAATAAAAATAATTTTCCAAGGCCAGACATGTTTGGTGAAGATCATCAGGAGGAGCTAACTGTTAGCAGAGTTTAACTGATGTCTGTGCAGCCTCTCCTATATAGAAGAGGAACTTTCTTCTGCTCTGGGGAGTCATTAGTTCCTTGTGATTCAGCTGCATCCTAAATACTCCTCTAGATCAATATTGCATGACTGCATGAAGGGTATTATTGTGGGGCAGGTAAGAATTCAGACGTATAAACGCAAAGCAACTGTAAAAAAAATCCCCAACACAGCCAAACAAAAAATACCCCAACAACCAGCACCATCCCATCACCCCCGCCAAAAAAAAACCCCAACAACCCAGCCCACAACATTACACACATTCTGTAGTGTACAAGGAATCAGGCCAAGTGGAGAAAAAGAAGTAGTGCATGTTGGTACTACTAGAAAAAGTTGGTGTACATGGAAGCTGAAGTGTCTTTTGTCCTTTCCTTCAGACACCCCTGGGCTCCTGGGCACCGAGCCATTCTTCTGAAATAAGCTGTCCCAAATGTCTGGAAGGAACTGCCTTGCACTTAAGTAGTAAAGTTTTGGGGTACTACCTGGCTCCTGGCTGCTTTTTTCTGGGCCTTTAAGAGGAACATTTAAAGAAAACACTTTAAGTTATGTCAGTCTGTTTTCAGTGGGCAGTGAGAAAAACACTGCTAGGAAGTCTTGTATCTGAAATTCATGAATAACCAATCAAATCTCAGATCATATAAATATGAAAAAGGATGTTTTATTCAGCGTGTCTCCGTGTATTCCCGAGATTCAGGGAACTTGCTTTCAACCATATTGTAGTTTGTGCTGTCCACGTTGGAGCTCTCATCTCTATAACATATAGATGTGAGAGAATCTGTATATGTAGTCTCACATATAGAGACAGAATATATATTAGATACATGATGCAAAGCTTTCAGTATGGAAGAGCTAAAGAGCTACTCATAAAACAGTTTAATCAATCCTTGTAAATATGTATTGTGCTTCTATACCATACATGATATATAAATCTGACAAATATGAAGTTTCTTGATATTTTACAAACTCATTTTGACTTCTTCATGCAACAGGAGCTATTGTGTGAGTGTCTCACAGTGAGAGTAAGTCTCACCCTGCCCAGTATGGTGCTGTACTACTGCCTGAGCTAGTTTTGTGCTTTTCTTACAATATCTGATGCTCATGCTACATAAAGAAAGCACAGTCAGTTTAAAAAAGTCATTTTTACGCGGATCTATTGCAGTAGGTCTTTTTCCTTTCTAACCTTGCAACACTGCTTATTTGCTTGTAGTTGGTTTTCTGTTCTTAATCTAATAGTATTACAGTGAGTAATGCCAAATTTGTCTGGAATACACTAAAAATATTCATGTTATAATTATTTGTATTGGACATCTAATGTCAATATTGTTGCCATTGTATAAGAGGGTTAATGAAAGAAGGCATCTGACCTGAAAAATGTGAAAATAACAAAGAAACATTTTAATAGGAAGTAATTATTGTTCTGAGCTGTATATGCTACATCTCTTGTGCCAAGGCGCTCATTTGACATGCATCCTATTTATATTTTGCACTCTACTGTGTTTTCAGCCTCTAAGAAATTCATAGATTAATTTTCTCATTAATTATTCCCCAGATTTCCTCGTGAGGTTTTGAGTTCTACCTGTGTTACAACATCTAATTGTCTGTACCTAGGTTGCATGTGGCCCTTGAAAAACTACATGTGCCACAGTCACTATAACAATACAGGGTTGATACGCCTATTTTGCCACACATATTTAAGCATGAATGTGTGGGATTGAGCTCTCTTTTAAAGTTATGTACATTGCCTGGGTTTTATGTGAAGTGATGTGTGTACCTTTTCTCGTTTCCTTTTATATGCTTACATAATAGACAAAATCTAGAAAAATTAAGAGAACTAGTGAGACCAATTTTGAAGCAAACAGGAACACAGACCTGAGACTCTTTTGGGGAGTATCAGACAGCAGAGAAAACTAAAAAATGTATATGGTGGGCTAAACAGAAAAGGAATATTATATTCAAATTTCCTCTTCAAATAAAATATCGGAGAAGGGGAATTAGGGGAAATCGAAGTGATGAGCTATGGGTTGATTTTTATTTATTTAGATCTTGATAGAATATTGTGTTTAAAAGAAGTAACTTCTGGGTATTTTTCTATTTTTATTTGATTAGTGCCAGTTAATAGAAGTTGTCAGACTCCAAAAATCACTTTCTGTGCAGATTTTACTTTCCAGGCATGTGGAAGTTGAAATACTTTTGGTGGTTTCTCGTCCAACAACTTAAAAATTATTCCATGTTGTTTTCTAGGTTGCAGATAATGTGTAGTTTATGGCTGTTTCAAACAGGTAGGGATATGGGAAGGTTAGAGGGTATAGCCGTTCGGGAGTGGGTACAGTTTTGGGTACTAATGTGACCAAAATATGAGCTTCGGTATTTCACTTAAAAGACCTGAAAATAAAAAAACCCTACATCTCAGTTACTTACTGGATACTGACACAGGTACTAGTACTGTATCTGGAGTTTTGGCAGAGCTTTGTTTTTTGCTGTGAAACTTCTGCTTATATACAGAACTGCTCAGGAAGTTCCTCCTGCATGCCAGAGCTCAAATAAAATTGTCATACTATCTAGATTCAAATTCATACTTAGATTTTATTAGGCATGATATTACTTTGTTCACAAAATTGTCTTTACTAACTTCATTAGTTCTTGATGGCTTTTCACCAAGTCATTAAAGGCAGAATGTTTCTGGAGTTTCTAATGTATTTGTCTGAAACCTTCTTGGTTATTGGCAAATTTGTCCATTTTGACAAAAAAAGCAAAATCAGAAATCTTACAAGAGGGCCTATTGTTGTTATCATTTCAGAAAAAAAAAAAAAGACATTTAGAAGTCTTGCAAATATTGTTTAACCTAAAACACTACTGATGTTTTTGAGGGGATAAAAGGAACAGTATCTGGTTTTAACCTCTAGTAAAAAGCAGTGTGGATTCTGAAGCTGAATTGGAATAAAACTCCAAGTTGGATAAAAGTTGCCTTAGGTTTGCCTGCTCTAGGGTAACTAGTGTGAGATAGAGACAAGAAACTTCACATTATAATGTTCACTAAATATGCCCATTCTCTGCAACAGCTTTCAAATACTGTGTCTAAAGATTGCATGTTAATCAGTTTGCTGAAAATGACTGTTACTGATTAGCAATAACGTGCTAATGCTACATATGATGTTGTTCTGTGCATTTGCATTAATAACTGACATGTATGGAGTCTTTTAAATTGGATCAAATTGAAAAGGATTTTTTGGTTATATAATTAGGTTTCTTAAAGCCCACAAAGGACTTCTGAGAAATTATAGCTGTTATTGTCAGGCACAGAAAGTTGCTTGGACTTTTCAGTCAAGTATTTCTATTCATTCCTGTGAACCTCTGTTGGAGGGATTTCTAGTTTGGAAAGCAAAATCGTTATTAATAAGCCTCCATCATTTTCAGTGTTATGGCAGTGTCTGTAACGTGCTAGGTGATAGCTACAATGATTTCAAAGACAAAAATTTCCCCTAAGACAACAAGCACTGAGTGAAGGAAGTCAGAACAGGATACAGTGTACAAATTTTAGAATTAATAAAAATATATCTGTTGCCCTCATTTTTTATTTTATTCCTCTTTAATGCTTTACTTGTCTTGACAATTCTAGCATGTAGCGAATATCTCTGTGTGTGCCAGAAAGCTGTCCTGGACTGTACTGGTCATTGGGGAGATGTTATTTCTCTGGAGGCCAGTGGTGCCAGCTTTCTATTAGGTCCATCAGCATAAAGGGGGTACACTCTGTTCCACATAGGGGAGCATGCTGGAAAGCTAGGGTAATTTCTAAAATGTCTCAATGCTTTGAAATACAGTTTTCTCTCACTGCTCAGCAAGAGAAGCTGTATTTTATTTTCCTTTTTTTTTTTCCTTATCCTTAAATTATATTTAAGTGAAATTATAGTTAAATGCATATAGAGTGCTTAAAACGTCAAAACCAGGTAACACATACTTAATAAAAGACGCAAGTGATGAACTGCATTTCAGCCTCAAGAGACTTTTTTGATTTATTCTTACTGAAGTACAGTTTTTCCTCTCTGGATGACACTGTGGTCTCCATTAGTAGAGCAGCCACGTGGATTTCTCTCTGCGTGCACCATGTACCTGAGATTGCAGCTGTAAAGTAGAGCTTTCATCACAGAATTTCCTGTCTCACTAGCCCAGGCAGAAAAAGAATATTTGTAGCCCAAATGCCTCTTTGAAGTGGTGTGATGAGCAGCTTTCATCCTTCACTTACCCTACTTACTCCTGGCTAGAGCAGATGTCTGGTTGTTCTTTAAAGCAAGTGTGCTCATGCTTCTCTCCTCAAGCTAGACAGCATCCTTTGTACTTGACTGGTGAACTAGCAGGTTCTCATCCCTAAGAGGAGTAAATCTTTTGCTGTTCCTTCTGTTGAGTAATACATATTTTGGTGTGAAGTGTGTTATGTTGGTTCTTATATTCTAACTCTGCAAGTCAACAGACATACATAATACAAATACTGGCTGCTCAGTACTGTCTCTGGAATGAGTAAGACAGGGTGAAACTGTAGTTAACCAGTGTGAGGCAAGTAACCTCCAGTGGTTTTTCTCCTTGTTATACTGTAGCATTTTCAATAAAAAGAATTGGGTAGAGCCCTCCTTCCGTTGTCTGTCCTAATTTTTATTGAGATATATTTGCATGTCTGAAGACAGCTGAAGTTAGGTATGATATTGCCAGACTAATTGGAGTGTATCACCAAGTAGAAGGATGGTTTCCTACTGCTGCTGATTTTAATGGGAAAAGAAGAGCTAGTTAAAGATCAAAATACCGTCTTGAAAGGTCAAGAATCTTGTATCAAAAAGACTTGTTTCTTTTTGTGCTGCAACACGTGTTGTCTTGTGCTGTACAAATTCATGGAGGAGGGGATGTGGAATAAACAGAATTTTTTCAGTGTGTGTCGGAATTTCACATGTTCTCATGATTCTAATTAAGTGCATCTCTTCTTTATGGGTTATTACAGTTTGTGACTCGCTGTTACCTCAGGTAATTCACAGTGAATCTGTCCCTGTGATTGCAAGAGGACAGATGAAAACTGTTCATGGCTGCTGTTTTGGTTATGCTGTAAAGCAGCACTTCAGGACTGTTTTTAAACAAAAAAAAAGGTCTGAAGTGCATTAGCAGTATTTTGACCTTGGTATATATACCTTTGAACTGTTTTAAGAGTCATGTTACTGTAAACCTGTTACTAAACTTGGGACTCTTGAGTGCTGTGCCCTGGGCAAATTAGCTACAAATAGTTCACATAGCCACTGTCCCAGCTGTTTTTTCAGTATTTCTCTCAGAGCAGAGTCAACAGAAATGAACAGGCACCTATTCCTTAGTCACTGTTCCTCTGACTCGGCAGCAAGAATGTGGTGAATAGCTAAGGGAAAGTAGCATTTTTAAAGTTTAAGAAGGTGGCATAGAGTTTTGAGTTTGGAGCATTTGGCTTTAACCACATTGCTCTTCCCCAAAATTATCTCTGACCATGTTTTTCGTTATAACATAGGAATATGAGGTACAAGGGCAATTAATTCTTGTATGATGTAGACATGGAAATGCTAACAAATAAATGTGTAGACACCGAGTGAACTGGAAAAAATACTGTTGATTTTACATTTCTATGTATAATCAGAAATTTGATGCAAATTACAATTTCTAGTACAGAGCGACCCACAGGTTCCTTATTGCCGCTGGCAGTAGCAATTCCAGCCCACATGCTGTCACATGAGGGTGCATTTTGCTGCTTGGGCACTATTTTTGCAATAAAGAGCCTCTGAAACTAGCTTTTAGGAAGGACACCAACATTGTTGACTGGTTGTGGTGGGAAAGAGATGATGACAAATATAGTTGTACTTTATTTAAAAAACAGTGACTTGAAGAGGTACAAAAATATTTGCACTTTCACATCATAAAGAAAACATAGGTGTTGGGTGGTTGTTCTGGAGTTGGGTTTTTTTACCAGATGAAAACTGTGACTTGAATAGTGATCTGGTCTTGTTGGTAAGTGTATATTATATTCTTATCTGTCTAAGTGTAGTAATGTGATTATGTCAAGAATATCCACAGTGTGTTGCAGTCTGTCTTATGCAGAAGTCATGGCATTGCATTTGTTTGTATTCCAGTAGCTTCTAGAAGTCTGGGATGGAGCCTGAATTTCTAGTGTGATATGTATGCTACAAACACATAGCAAAAGCATTGTTCCAAAATTTTTGTTGCATATAGTTTTAAGATTTTTTTTGTGTATCCTACAAAGAGCTGCTAGTTTTATTTTTATAGTTATAACTTTCACTTTGCCTAATATTCACACTGATTATGGTATAAATTTCCTTTGCAGTTTACGTGTGAACTTGGACATGGGTAAGGCAGCCTATGGGTGGATGATTATGAAAGATGACAATATTCCTGGAACAGTTGTTCGAACTAGCACCATACCAGAAGAGTTGGGACGATTAGTTTATTTACTAACGGATAAAACAGGTATATCAGGTTACAATTTTGAAATATGATGGCTTTTATAAAATTTCTAAACTTTCTTCTGTATTTGAATATGTTAAAGTAAGAGTTAGACTTAGACTTAGACTACTGATTTTTATTTTTCAGTAAAATTTTAAGCCTGTGCTTGAGGACTTTGTACCAGTACCAACAGGCTTAGGTAGGATGGTATTTACATGTGAAAGTCAGTATTTGGTAGTTACCTGATTTATTCCAGTGGGAACACACCTGCTATAGTAACAGGACACTGGATACCATTAGTAAGAGTACCTTATATCTTACTCTGAAAAACTCCGGATTAGTACTCAGGATGCTGTTGAAGTCATAAGATCAGCCTTCACAATGATGTCTGTTAGCCCCATGAAGTTAGTTGCTCTATGTTACAAAGACCAGTTCTAGAGCTGCTGAATTATTTCATCTTCATAACTGTAACCTGTTGCTGTACCTGACCTGGTATACTGGAAAACCTAACACTTACCAGGATTAGAAGGTAGGTAAGTGTGTGAAGAAGAAATAGCTTGTGCTATGCTGCTGTCTGCCATTATGACTGAAACTTGTCACAGTCTTATCATGCTCTTAGTTCTAGATGTACTTAAGGAATCTTAAAGTTTATTCCAGAAAATATCATAATAAAAAACAAGTTAAATTCTCTAGCAAATACAGTCTTTCTTCTCCTTTCTTGGTTCTTTCTCAGAATAAATCAGTTCTGGTAGACATATGGGGTTTTTTAAGAAGCTGAACTTTTGAACTGAAAAAGTTGTTTCTCAAACAGCTGAAGAAATTTTTTAGTGGTTTTAAGTAAAAATATAGTTCAAAATAGTGAGAAAGTATTTGGTAGGGGGGCAAGGGTTGGCCTCTTCTACTGTTCAGAAAGTATAACACACAGTTAACATCTCTTTCTGCTTGAAATAGTTCCACATTCCCTGCCATGCTGAACTCTTCCATTACTGTGTATTTTGAAATGAAATGTAAATTTAATATATTGTCGCATTTTGAAAACACACTTCCATTTTTTTTCTGTAGGTACATATGTTACCCTATACACTTCTGAATGCTGTTTTTCTGTCTTGTAAAAGATAGATACAACTGCCACCTTCTTTCTTAGCATGTAGAAAAGCGTATTGCTAATTGTTGTGCGGTAATTCTTCAAAGCAAGTGAACAATTCTTCTTTTAACAAGTTTCATTTCAGTTAGCTAATGATTTGTATGCTTTTTGAAAATGCTTACTGATTTTAATTGCATCCTTCATCATGATAATTTATGTAACTTTAAGAGTGCTGTCTCTTCGAAGGCTTGAAATATGTAATTTACAGCATATGTTTGGAAAAAGAGAACTATGTTCCAAAATAATGAATTTTCAAAACAATGCAGTAGAGTTCATTCACCCAAAGCACTACTTTGTAAGCAAAACCAATGTATGCTACTTAAACTTCTCTGATAGAGAATCCAATTACTATACCAAACTGGAAATGTGGTTGAAGTGTTGAGGTATTCTGCATATGATCAGACTGCGCTGAAAATTTTAAGCGGCTTGCTAAATAAAATGTTAACAGTTCATTCACCCAGCTCTACAGTGCAGGAATTGTATTCTGACTCTGTTAACTGGCTTGTATTCTGAGGCATAAGGATCGGTGTACTATCTTCTTTTCCTCAAGCTGTATGTACCTACTACCCTGTTTGAGAAATAGACGATTGTTTGAAAAAGAAAAAAGAAAGAGCTGCTGCAGTTCTGCTTCTAGAAAGACAACCAATACACTTAACCTAACACAACAGTAATTAAAAACAAAGTTTTTCTCTTAAAAAAAAAAAATCAGGTTTTTTGCAACACAAAATTCAGTGAGACTGGGTTTTTTAAAGCAAAAATATTGTGTTACATCTATAAAGCTTTGAAAGGACACCTCTATTGACTTGCATATATGAAGAGAAGCAACCCTGTTTTGCTTCTAATTGGGTTTTTTTTTTTTTGTTATATTTCAACGCGCATCATGGCACTTGCAATCACAGTAGTTCTGTTTAATTTTAAGAAGCAGCACTTGTATTCTGGCCTTTCAGAGTGCATACTTAAAAGGGGCTAAAGAGGCAAATGTTAAAAGGCTTTTACCAGCAAATATGTTTACGTATAGTTTGGAAGATTGCTAGCATTCAACCTCAAAGGCTTTTCAGAGCAATGAAGTCTACTGAGTTCTGGAGGAAGGTCTGAATCTGTAAGTTAATGATGTAAAGATGAAAATAAAAGCAGTATTCTAGGGTAGTAGTTCCAAAATGTTTTGGACTAATGGTCAGCAGTCACACCCTGTGCGCTTTGATCCAAGTGTTAGCTGAAAGCTGATGTAAGTGAAAATAAGCGTGGAGTCCAGCAGATGTCACCAGCTTCAGAACACTGGCCGTGGCCTTGCAGACCACGCTGTTTTTAAGATCATGAAGGGAAACGCTGCGCAATTTTATTAGTCTTAAATGCCCTGCAAATTTTAGATAATTTTTAATTCTGGACAAAGGTGTAGCGAAGGTACCTTTTACCCAAGTATATCAGTAGCTGCTTCCAGTTTCCTTTTTTGAATACATTTGGTCTCATTCTGCATTTTATCATAAATGTGAAACATACTGTTAGGTAATGAACAGAATCTGTACAGTTAATCAATGCTGCTATTGCATGATTACACACTGTTCATGAGAGCTGGCTTCAGTACTTTCTCACTTGTATTTTCAGTTCTCATCATATAAACCAGTTGATTCTGTTCTTCTGCCCACTTAAGGCTTGACTGTCAGAGGAGGAAGAAGAGACCCAGTTTTGTAGCAGTATGTCTAAGTGGATGCTAATAAAAGGCTGGTCTAGTTAAATGTAAACAGGTGAAGGGGTGGTTGGTTTTTTTTTTAATATTGAAAGTGAAAGGGAATCCAGAGAATCGTCTGCAAAAATCTTACATTGTGGTCCAAGCTTCACTGGAAATGATTGAGAATTAGCTGTTGAGTCTAAGGAGCATTGCATTACTAACATAATTGCAAGGTAGTCCTTTGTATGATTGTAAATTGGGTTTGTGCTTCATCAATAAGCTTTTTGACAAGAAGCGTCCATCACAGTGGCTCTCTCATTTGCCACAGTAGAATAGAAAATGAAGTATCCCAATAATTGCATTATAGTTTCCTTATTGTGGGACAAGAAAGCAATGTGGTATAATTAGGTTTGATTGGAGTGCATGTTTCCGGTAAGATCCGAAATTAATGATGTTGCTATAGTGACACATCTGCGGCCACCAGTGCGTGAAACATAAAGTAATTCATTCGACAAGAGAAGACATCTGTTAACTGCAAGGATGCAGAGCATATTGACACTGACCAGAAATACTAGACGTTATGTGATAAATGAACAAATGATGCTGAAACAGGAGGACAGATAATTTGTACTTAATCTGCTGGGAGAACTTTAATCTTCTCACTGGTTGCATTTGACAATGCCATTGTTTAAAGAACAATGCTGCAGAGAACTCATAAATTTTAAAACTTAACTCAGGGTGCAGCCTATTAAAGCAATACATTAATTCCTTTGTTAGGGAGTTTTTATCTTCATGTAGAACAAAGCCATTACTAAAAACACCCACTAAAACAACAGGTTTTTTAGGACTCACATTTTAATTATAGCATCCATTACCCAAAATGCCATGTTGTTTGGACTTGAATCACATATAAGTTTGACAGAAAGGCGTCATCCGTTGGGGGGGGCAGTTTCCAGCATTTTCCAAGGGCAGCTGAGCGTGATATCTCATCCTCTTCAGTGTACAAAAAGATTCTAATCATGAAAGAAAAATAAAGATATTTGGCAATATTTGTTGAACATTTTTGTTGCTCAGGTTGTGGGATGGCAAACCTGCTGTTCATGACAACTACCAGAGTATTCAGCTAAAACAAATGTGTACAGTCTTCCAAGTGTAGTTATTTACTAATGCATACACTTGTATTTGAATTCTGTAATTAACATTTTAGAGGGTGTTTGGACCAAATGAGATACTTAACAGATACAATAGTTGAACAGATGCATAGAGCAATGGGATTCTTGATTTTCTGGGAAAGCCTTGGGTTAGAGGTTGGTGTATGTGGGCTTTTTCATTAAATGTGCCTGATATAATGTACTATTAGAATAGTGAATTTCAGTAGTTGTTTCTGAAAATTAATCTTTTAAGCTATACTTGAATTGAGTCTTTACCTGTTCAATATAAGCTACCCCAGAGAAAGACTAATTAAGAAAAGGTCTGATGGAATAACATCTCACTTCACTTTGGCTATATATTCACGCTATTGCCCTTACACTTCTACTGCTATGATTTTTAGTACCACTGTAAGATTGCAGGGTGAACAGAGCAGACTAGGAGTAGAAAGTCTTGATGGAGAGATCCTACAGGAAGCTTCCAGATATGCATTCAGAGTAGATCAAAGGAATCCTTACTTTGTGGCTTTTGTTGGACTCCTATCGACTGAAAATGCTCTGTGTATCCAGTGAGTGTGGATGTTGCTCTTAGATAGTGCTGACGTTCTGTGAGAGGCAGAAGGCGCAGAGGAAATAGCTACTGCTATTCATAACGGCGTTAACTGTTACCTTTGCTGTTACCTTCTGCCCAGGAAAGAATAAACATAGCTGTCTCTGACTTTGCCCTCGTTCTTGATGGGTTGTTACCGGGGTTTGTTTGGTTTGAGGTTTTGTGGTGGTTATGATTATTATGGCCTGTTTCTAAGTGGAGCTGCTGAGTGAGCAGACATAGCCTACATATTTGTTTACGATTATTTTTTTCATTTTCTTTTTACATTCTATACCAGGCTATATTTTTTTCCAGGGTTCATAGAAAGAACTTGCATCTCCGTATTGTTGCCAAGTCTAATAATTAAGAGCATTGAGACCAATCTTCCTTAAAGTTTCCATAGAAATGTTCACATTTACACTCACTTTTTATCTGTTTAAGCACATAGCTCAGACAAAGTACTCGTATTTTATGAAAAGTTACTCACCCTCTCATTTTCTCCATTAATTATTCTGCTGTACATATTTTCTTGCTTTTTTTTTTTTTTGGCCTTTTTAGATTGTTGGTATTGGTCCAAATTACCATCCAGTAATATAGGATCAGAAAGATCTGCATCTGCTTCTCAAAAACAAAATAAAAAACCTCTACTGCTCTGTTGTGAATCACATCTGTTGCCACCCAGGGAATGATGCCTTGAGGACTTTTTCCTTAGAAATTAATTTCCTCTTTGCCTGCTTTACTCTGTGTTTAATGATACAACTGGGGGGGGGGGGGGGGGGGTGGCGGCGCGGGCGGGAAGCTTTTGGCTTCATTAAAGAACATACTAAATTTTTCTTCAGCAATTATATACTAACTTTTTGTCAGGATATTTTCCTTGTGTCATACCTACACTCCAGAGCAAAGTTGAAGAATATATAATAGTAGTAGTAAAAGATCACATATTGACTAGCATAATTTCTGGAAGGTTTTCTAAAATAAGCTTTTTTTTTTATCTAGTCACTTTTCATATTAGCAATGTCCTGAAAGTGTCGAAATGATAAGAAGGTCTTGAAAAAGCATTATTAGAAACAGAAAGCTCTTCCACTGTTTTCTAGTACTTTTCACTGTGAGCAGATGAGAGCGCTCAGTTTTGGGGTTGTTTTTCATTCCTAAAGTGAGCTGTATTGGAAAATCTATCTCTAGATATTTAAAGGGCTTGCATTTTGGGGCATAAAGTAAAAGATGTGTTGTTTTGTCAACGTATATTATTCTTCAACTAAAAGACTAAAATTTCAGACAGAACTGCTGCTGAAGTTGTAATGTGACTGATTGGCACCAGGTAATATTTGGAATAAGTTGTCTGTCCTATGTTGGCGTTTCATTCATTAGGAGAATTTAGAAATAAATTCTTAATTTGCACACCTGATGAAACTTAACTTTCATGTGGATGACTGAAAAAGGTGTGTATTGGTTTATTTCATGCAGAAATTTTTGGGAGCACTTTCAGAAATCCGGCTACCTTTGTTTGTCTAATAACACGTCAGGTTTATTGGGACTATTGTTGAAAGCCTTACGCTAGTCTTAAGAAGCATGAGCAAACTGTAATTGTTTCTTTTCTTTCTTGGGTTTTTTTGGGGGTGGGTGGTGGGGTTTTTTGTTTTGTTTTCTTCAGATTACAATTTTGTATAGCAGGTACAGGTGTTTTTGTAGCCTCTTTTAATGTCACAGACATTTCCTATTACTGTAGCTGATGATTGTGTAAGTACCTCATAAGATGCAAGTATTGAACCAGGATTGCTGGAATGTTTATTTCAATGTCTTTACAAGTTGATTCTTTTTCCTTGCCCATTTTTCCTAAACCACCTTCCCTGGCTCCTGATTGTTGCAAGATAGGAAAATCCATACTTTTCTGCTCAGAAGCTTTTCTCCTCTTCTTGCTTCAGAAGGGGTTGGGGGGAAATGCACAAATTTTCCACCTATCTAATTTTCCCTCTCCAAGCATATTTTGGAGTTGGACTGATTTAATGGTGTAAGAAGAAATAATCTTTCTATATAATAATCATAGGGCTGATTTTGTTTCCTGCTCAGTTTTCGCAAGCAGCAATTACAGAACTAGTGGGAAGCAGGTTTGACAGTTGCCTGCTGTCTCAAGTTTTGAGTAGCATTTAGTTTTACAACTCCTAGGGAGTGTTTATTTTAATTCAAAGGCTTGGCAAACCTAAGGGCAGTGAGAAGATATTAGCATGCCTGGAAAGTAAGGAAGGTGGTACAGATTTACTTGGAAATTTCTTGCAATAAACTAAATTGAACAAAGTGAGTGGGGTTTGGTATTTTGTTGATGTTGGTTTCGGGTTTTTTTGGTTGGGTTGGGTTTTTTTTTATTTATTGTTTTTTATTTTAGAAATTGGGATTTTAGTGTTTAATGTTTGTTAGTGGAAACTTTCATGTTTCTCATATGCAAACTGGAGATTGGATTTTTCTACTCTGTAACTGAAGTAAAAAATTTAATTAACAGATTTAGCAAAAGGTCTCAATACAAGTACAGCTTCTAAAGGCAAAAGAAGTAATTTCTCAGGGTTTTATATGTTTACTGTAAAAAGAAAATAATCTTCTTTTCCCTTGTATAAAAGTAACCAAAAATTCCTGACTTGCTAATTCTAGAGAATTTGTCTTTGTCTTACTGGGCTGTTTTCCAACCTTGAGAATATTATACTTCTCGTGAATTTTTGATAATGTTATGCATAATTTGTGGAGAATTTACGCATTTCACATAAACCTTATTTTAAGTATTTTTAAAAATACAAATACTATGGCTATAGAAAAAAAATCCTCAACAACATGTAAGGAAAAGCAAATGAGAGGTGTAATTTTTATAATGATAGAGGGGGAATTTGGAATGATCATCTAGTGTTGGTAACACAGGAGGACATGGTTTGATAGTGGAGTGTGATGGTACAACAACTGAGATGAAGTGTCACTGTACAGATATTACCAGGGAGTAGGAGTGGTAGACATCTCAAGTATAACTGAGAAAGACATGAGACTTTTACAGCCCTACTAAATCTTTGAAGATCACTAATGGTTCTAGCTCTATTAGATGCATAAACCAGATGCTAACTGTCCAAGCAGTTCTGTTTACCAGATAGCAATTATAGCATATGTCATGCTTTTAGTCTTCTCTCTTCCTGTGGCTTACAATGTATTTTGATGTACAGTGACAAAGACGTGATATAAAAATAGCCTAGCTAAATAAAAACTAATATGAAATATTTTATTCTGCAATTTTTATTTATCGATAATTAAACATATCTTCCATATTAAAAATATTGTAGAAGCTTCAAGAATGTAACTTGGTACCATGTTGTGTTTATTTTTTTTTTTACCATCAGATTTATGTATTTTAATGACCCAAAACTGTGTGGTTAAATATAAGAAAGGTTTTATACTATATTAATTTTCCTTTGGCTGAGTAACAGTAGAAAAAATTTTAGGAAGGGCCATTATCAAAATAATCTTTTGTGGGCTAACCGTGGGAAGCTAGGCAGTAGTGACCTCTTTTTGCCTGATGTGCCCCATCATGGAAGGCTGAAGCCCCCACCCCTCAATTAGAGATTTTCCAAACCAGAGGATGTGACTAGTTGTCAGAGGTGGATGCAAAGTGTCAGTCTGTGACTGACACCCTATAGTTTCTCACAGATGTGAAGTGAGCTCTGAATACACTGATTTTGTTCACTCTGGCTTATTCCAGTTGGAATCTGTCAAATTTGGAACTGATGTTATGTCTTAATGACTTACTCTAGATAACATTGAATGTGCCTGTTTTCCAGAGTATCTGGCTTCGTACATGAAGTGCAGGATATGTGTATGAATTTTGGGGGTTTGGTTTTTGGGGTTTTTGGGGGTGGTTGTTTTTTTGCTTTAGATTTTAGGATACATGGTGCAAACTCCTGCATTAGCTGTTGAGAGTCAGTTCCATCCAGATACTGCATTTTCTATCTTTCATATGAAAAGTTTTTGTCTTTTTTCGAGCGTGTATATTCAGTTGTGTTGACAGAATCAGCTTGAAGGTGGAACCAGAGATTTCTTCCAGTATGACTAACCCTGATCTTTCTCCACAAACATTCCTTTAATTAACTAAACTGATGCTAACTCATGATTCATTCCTTCTTTCCAAAAGAAAGATTTTGGGCTTAGGGTTGGATTTGGGGTTTTTTTTGTGGCCTGCTCACAGTAGTTTTTGCTGCTTTGTGATATATTTCTTCTTTATTACAGGAACACTTACACAGAATGAGATGATATTTAAGCGCCTCCACCTAGGTACTGTGTCCTATGGAACAGACACAATGGATGAAATTCAGAGTCACATTATAAACTCTTATTCACAGGTATCTCATTTCATAAATTATTTACCTCTAATATTGAGATTATTTTTTTTCTAACAGCATTGAAGCATTATGGTTACTGATTGTGTCTAGAATTTTGAGATGCTATGAAAATTATTTCATTTGTAGGTATCTCTTAACAGACATGATGAAAGGGAAAAATGTGAGACAGTACATAGTTCTCTCCTGATTCTGAAGTTCCTTGTAATACCCACTTAAAGGAGTTTACTTTTCTGTTCCTCACTAGCAGAAATCTGTGTTAAGCTGTCTGTGCAGTGCAGTCTTTCTCCTGCCAAATCATTTAAGAGTAAGCTATTCATTACTGAGACTACAAATTACAAGTAAGTGTCCAGAACAAGACAAACAGTAATTATATCTTTGAAGATATTCATCAAGAATAGACATTGAAAAGCTACATTAATTGGTATAACCAAAAAGTAAAAAAAAAAGTTGTTAAAATAAAATTTATAAAGGCATATCTAGAAAGTGTTCTTAAAAAAAAAATTATGATTGCAAACAGCATAAAACTGGGGGCAGGGGAGAAAATTGAAAACTCCATATTGCTTGAGAGTGAAGTGTTCCTGTGATATATGAGAGTGCTTGGTCTGGAAAGTGTACAGAGGATTCTGGCTACCTGTCTGTGGGTCAGTTGTGGGATGAAGGAGGAAGATAGAATTCTGCAAGCATCACTTGCATCCCCCATGTACCTAAACTATTTAGGTGCTTTCTGCAACCCTTTCTAATCAACTGATTCTACTCTGAGATTAGAAAGGATTTTTTACTATATTTTTTACTTACATTTTTTGAAACAGAAAAGAAAAAAATTGACAGAAGAGGAAATAAATGATGGTTTAACTAATATTTCCATATGTTGCATACAGTACGATAATAAAAGTTTATATAAAAGTTCTTTTCCATGCTTAATTTGGATACACAAGCATGACTGGCTGACCTAGTTAAGTTTGTAGACTGACCTCCTTGTCTGTGTCCCCATTTTCTCTTCTAAAAGAATTGTAGGATCAACAATTGATTTGAATCTTGAGTTGTGCTGTGTTTTGAACTATGGCTCCCTTCTCATTTGCTTAAAATAAAAATTAAAAAGTAGCTGTTTGACACCACACTGGACTCAGTCAATATAGTGTCGCTTTGGGGAAGAGAGGCAGGAGGGAAATCAGTTAATAAGCAGTGTATGTTCTAAATTTTTAGTCTGCAACTTATATTATTTCCCATCTAAACAGATCAACAAATCCACTCCTTTTCTTTGGATAAATCTGTTTCAGCTTAATTCTGAGCAGGTCTAGCCACGAATAGTGACTGAGATGCAATAATATGCCTTATGTAAACGAGATCTGGAGCACTTTTACCTAAAGATCAGCAGTCTAAATTTGGTTCAGAATGGCTTACTGAAAGTAATTGCTACCTGACTATGTTCATAATGATCACACAAACATAGTTTTGTTATAATGGGTAGTTTGGGTATTCATGGTAACAACGGTAGCAATAAATAGCACTAGCTGACAGTCTTGAGCTGGCACACCTAGGTCTGACAGAGTCTGACGACTAAGCACCAGTCTTCTAGAGAAGGCATATTCATTAACACTGTTTTCATATTTTGTGGTTAAATATGCTGAGAAGAATTGCTTGATTCCTGAAATTCTTACTTGCTTAAAGCTTTTACTAGTTTGCTGTAAAACTTAATGAGTGGTACCCATGGTTAATTAAGTTTTTAATAACTGTAACATACTTGGCACTGAAATTTTTAGAAGAAATGTGAGGGAAGCTTTTTTTCCTCAATTGTGGGAAAAGATTTCCCAAAATTAGGTTTGCTGTTAGAAGATGATGAAAAGAATGTTCCTTCTTGGAACTTCCTTTTTTCCAGCTTTATATAACACTACTTGTTGTTTAAATAATGGTTTAATTATGCATGTGTTGGTAGCAACTCTTTAAAACAGAAAAATGAAGGAGTCTCAGTAACAAAACAAGCAACTATTAAACAAGTGTTTCAATCTGAAAAAGTATGGTGAGGTTTTTATTTAATCTATGATAATAGAAGCTGCCAGTTAGCTAGGCAGTGGTTCTTGTGTGACATTGATTTTATCCCTTGTTTGTGTTCTGTTTTATTATTACAGTGGACCTACTAGACTATTGTCATCTTAATGTAACACACAAATCTATTATAACCTGATTATATTTCCCCACTGGAAGCATTTTGTGATAGAGGGCATAATCTTTAATGGAATTTGTGTGAAATTAAATTATACAAGCATCAATAAACATAACATAATTCAGAAGGAGTAAATCAGCTTAATTTATTTGCGGCTGTAATGGCATCAGCGTTAGCAGAATGCAAATGCAGAAGTTTAAAGCAGTAGCTGAAAAGCAGTGCCAGATGAGCAGAAAGTTAAACCCTTTATTAGACAACACTGTAATTTGATGGGCAGAATGTTCACGGTTCAGCAGATTGCAGTCAGGAGGAAAAAAAAGCGTGATTTCTGGAGAGGTTTTCTGAGTTACCCTGGAGTGAACAGAAGAGCCTTTGCTAGTACTGTTGATATATTTAATGTGCTGACTTAAAAAAATTTTTAAAAACCACCAACAAATAAACCCAAAAGACACACACAACCCCCCCCAACCCCAAAAAACAATAAAACCCAAACCCGCTTATTTTCAACTCATTATAAACGTATAGTACTTTCTCTTAAAAGATTAATTCAGTCATGTGCTTGGACATTTCTGAAGGATAACTTAAAGTAGTTCTAGTTTAGTGGTTATGTAACAGTAATGTGATCTTGAAATATATGTAAAATTATTATTTTGCATTATTATTTTATTAGCTATTGCATTCTTGTAAGGACAAAAATTTCAGCCTGCAGCAAATGCATGCAAACTGCATTAGTTCACAAGTAAGATAGAAATCGTGTAGGTTATAAATTAAATCAGCACTATTTGTATTTTAATGACCCTAATATTTATACTTAACAGTGATAGTTGCTTTTGTTCTTTTGTTCCATACCAGTGTGGTGGTCTTTAAAATACAGAGATTTAGGTGAAGATTTAAAAGAAAGATTACTTTTAATTTAAAGGCATTGGAGTTTCCAACTGCCTAATGTACACAGGTGATAAAGAGACTGAAGAACAACAACAAAAAGCCACCACCCTTGAAATTTTGTTTTGGTGTTTCTGAATTCATTCAGTTGGTTGGTGACTTAAATACAGTTCATAGAATGTAAAGGATATTAAAGGACTATTGTGACATATCACCGAAAAAGGTAAATTCTGAAGTGAGGAAGCAGGGTTTTCTGCAGAATCCAGTCAGCCTATTCACTCCTTTTACTGCATACTTGTTTTAATTTCACATTTTTCAATTGTCTGTTACTGAAATCTGACTACAAATGCAAGGTGACAAACCCACAGTTATGTATCAGTTCTACAGAAAAATAGATGAGGGTTTTTATGAATCCCAAACTGAGTTAACAGTAGGTTATGTAAAATAAATGGTTACTATCCTTATCGGGTACGGCCTTTGTAAAGGGAGCAGTCGGATATACATATTAGTATTCAGGTTTTGTTTCCATTATTGAACTTTGTTTTACTATTCATTGTGTTGGGTCTCAAAGGTGCACTCTCAGAATAGTGGAAACAGTACAAGTTCAACACCATCTAGGAAACCTCAGTCATCTGCACCCAAAGTCCGCAAGAGTGTCAGCAGTCGGATACACGAAGCAGTGAAGGCCATAGCACTGTGTCACAATGTGACCCCGGTATATGAATCCCGGGCTGGTGTGTCTGGAGAAACAGAGTATGCAGAGGTGGATCAGGACTTCAGCGATGAAAATCGAACTTACCAGGCTTCCAGCCCTGATGAGGTTAGTACCCAAGGGTGAAAAGTTAATATCTTGTAAAGAATGGGATAAGCTAAGTTAAAAAGAGCAGAACTGTGAAAGAAGGGTGTTTTGGACTGGGTTTTCCTTAAGATTAGCAGTAATCTGGTTTTATTTCCTCTACAGCTGTAGGAGAGATCTGGTGTTTCTTGGTTACATAAGTGTTTTCAGTTATTTGACTAAAAGGTCTGTGAAGTCAGTGGTTTGGGATCAATACTGTGTTGAGTATTGCAATTGAAGTTGTTAGGTGTATTCTCAAAACATTAATCCGTGTATGAATCATAGCATGTACATGCAAAAGGGAATATGAAACTGCTTTGGGTGATGGACAACCAGGTACATTAGCTAGAGACACTACCAGTAAGTGGAATGTTTAGATTCTTAACAGGAAAAAAAAAAAAAGAGCCCAAACCTCAAATACTCCTGTAGAAAAGTTTTTGAGCTTCAAACCATAGCAGCTTCATAATCTTCAGGGTTCAGCCAAAACTGCATCAAGTGTAGCACAAATGTAAAACCCCATTTAAATGAAAAAATGCATTTGACTTCCATTGAAATCCAAATTTTAAACAAATCCCACTGCTTTCAGTGGATTTGAGTTATTTTTCTGAATAACCCTGTTTTAGGGCCTAAACTGATTGCCCAAAATTCCATTTAAAAAGATATTAGAAGAGGGGGCAAAGCTCAAGTTTCAGGATACTGCAAAGTAAGCATAAAAAATAATTATAGCCCTTTCATCTTATAAAATGGACTTGATACAGTAGAATAGAGAAATAGAGCATTTTGAGGTTGGCTCACCTCTGAAAGTGAGCAGATTGAGAGGCATCTCTGTTTTAAAGAAATTCTAGCAGTGTCTGCAACTTGGATGTGCTGTTGGTGGTGTAGCCACGGTTGCTAAGTCATAACCAAAACAAGATTGTTCTAATATGTGAAGAAGGGAGTGTGTATCTGAAAGCCTGTATATTTTTCTAGCTATCCAAGTTGACCTAATACAAGATAGTATTTCTTCTACAAATCTCACCTTGCCACAGCATAGCCTATTATTCTTGGTATATGTTTGGTTTACACGTCTAATATGCCACCATATGTAATACTAACAAAACTTTAGCAATTCAAACTGCAAGCGGTAATTGCTAAAAGTAACAAGTCTATAGCACGTATTTTTAGGAATCCAAGAAATAAAATCAGGTCTGTCTTCATGTAGTATTGAATTAGCAGGCATTACATGCATTTCAGATGCTATAACCAGTTTGTAGTGTCAAAGGATTGTAGAATATAAAGAAGTGGCTGATTCTCAGTGATTAAAAAGTGGCAGTCAGAACATTTTTTAAGAATAAACTCTAAGCAGGACTCAGCTCTTTGGCTTAAATCAATAATCCATAGTACTGTATGTGGTGTTATATAGTGGGGATTGATCAGCATTATGAATTGAGAATACTGGAAGTGCATTTGTTGATGCCAGAGATACAGTGTAAATATAGTTTGTTAGTGTAGCTGTATGATGCTTGATTTGTACTATGCACATGTGTACAGATTTTCATATGCATGTATATTCATATTTGCTAAATAGATAATTTAATGAGCCTGTGAGGTATTACTAAAATATAATGAAAGACTGCATGAACCAGTATCTACCTATGAAGATGTGATGACAGCTGTGGATTAAGTAAACATTCTGCTTTGACAGCCAACGGTCTTACTAAATCAGGTGGAGAGATGTGCAATTGAGAGAGACTCTGAGTTTTTTCTCACACTTGCTCTTCTCTCCCTGTGGGCTTTTGTATATTCCTTCAGCTGTTTGGAACCTAAGATTATTACCGTAAAGAGCAATTCTCCTCCCATATTTGCTAAAGGAAACAGCTGTAAGACTTAAGAATTATGCAAGTGGTGCCCTGGGAAGGCAGTAGGGAGTTTGACCTTGGAAAGAGGAAAGGAAAGTTGATAAACTGCTAATACAACAGATCTGGGACGCAGGGTGGAAAGGGAAGTGGAAGAGAAAATCAGCAACAAAGAAACCGTTAGTGCTTCAAGGAAGAGAAAGCACAGGTACCCTTTTAATAATGATTTTTTTTAATCATCTCATACATTCAAACTATATGACAGTGAAATGAAAAACTTACATTTTAGAACAGGCAGCATGAAATTTTGTTTCTCAGAGATAATGCTTGAAACACTACTAAAACTATTATATTGAACAAATATGCTTTAATATAATGAGAAATTGATGCTAAATGGACTCTTACAAAAAGATGAAGCTACAAAAACATTTAAACAGCATAAAAATTGCAGCATGACAGCAAAAAGCCGAAGAGTTGAAAGACTAGCAGGTCTTTATCATAATTTTTTAAAGAGTTCTATTGATGCAATGTTTGCAAATCACTGGAGCCTAAGGAAAATAATGTAAATGGTTCATTATTTAGCTTATTGAACTTTCCTGCAGTTAGGTTGACGGATGATGCCAATGTTTCCCAATCACCAAAGTACCATTTTAAAAGCATTTTTTATTGAATAAAGTGCTTTGAATATTGCACCCTGGAGCTTTATTTAGGGAAATGGTTCAATTGATGTTTTCTGTTTAACCTCAGCACTGACCTATCACAACATATTTGGTTAATAAGCAACATTATCATTTAATAGACTTAACCAGTTTTATGCATTGTACTTTCTCAACATTACAATTCTGTTCTCTTAGATTCTGTTTATGTATCTGGCTTGATTGCAGTCTTTTGAAAGATGATGTTATTTTCACAGTTGTCTGTTGCATTATGTAGTGTTGCATGATATCGCCGTAGCATATAACCAGCAGAGAACAATGTGTAAGTATAAACTATTCTTCCATGTAGGGAAGTGTAAGCAGCAGTTTAGTAATACTTTGACACTCTATACACTTACAGAATTGGCTGAGGAATTAATTTGAGATTCTTCACATCTGTGTGTGTATGTGTGCATCCATATACAGATAAAATATAACCATAACAAAGTATGCACATTTAGAAGTAGGGACATTAATCATAAAAGATGTATTTATCTATTGTTAGAGTAACCTGAGATAAGTAACTGATTTTGTATTCATAATGTGAACCCTACTTATGCCAGGCTCTTTGTTTCTTATGATAAGTGATCAATATTTCATTTTCTCTGAAAGAGTGGAAAGTTTCATTTGTCTGTCACTTGTCCTCTACAGCTGTAGCATAGCAAACAATAAACATTCACTGAGAACTTGCTGAAAAAAAATGAAAACTGCTCCTACTTGCCCATCATAGGTGTGGGTTCAGCTCATCTGTAGAAAGCCAGCTACCTTAATGTAATGAACAATCATAAAAGGATATAAGCCAAGTAGGTAAAGCAATGGAGTTCAAAGGTCACAGACCCAAGCAATTCAGGGGCATGCTATGAACAGGAGCCTTTGAAGACCTTTGCTCCCCTTGGTCAGAAAAGATTGATCAGTCGCGATTTTTAATGGCTGCTTACTCTCATAAACCAGCTATTTATTGGTTATGCTTTGTTCTGCACTGTTATATTCTCAAGCATTTCTAATTCCAGGATTTTGAATATTTAAATACTACCGTAAAGTGTGGTCAGTTATTTAATTCCAACGTTTCTGTCCAGAGACAACAGAGTTGCTAAAATAAATTACAAGGATACAAAGCCAATCATTTGAAAACAGACAGGGAAATTATATGCCCTTAGTGAAGCAGCTTTTGTGTTTACAAAAGTGAAGCTGTAATGTATGAGACATGTTGTATTGTTTAATTCATTTTATTGTGTGTGCTTATTGAAGCAAGACTAATTGTGTTGTTTTGTCAATGTATTGTGAAAAGCAAATCACTCAGCATAAAACCATCACTTTCATGACCTTCGAGACCCACAAAGAATAACTACTCCATAGCTTGTCTTGAATATTGATCGTCAGTTTTTTCACATGATCAAACTGTATTTTTAAGTTAATAATTTTATTTTAATTATGAAGCTTCTTGATGAAGTGATGGACTGCAAATGTTAGTTATCAAATCGTTGTTTATAAATACAAACAAACCAGTGCTGATTGGAAACATATGTGGGTGGTTGTTGAACAATCCAAATTGAAACTGTTGGGAACACTCAGGCAGTGGGAAAAAGTAGTCTCACTGCTTCTTCCCTGTTTCCAAACCAATAGCCTTACCTTCAGGATACTACACATGTAACCTCTGTCTACCTTACATGGCAACCTGATTTTGAAAGTAGATCCTATCATCTGAAGTGAAGATATTCTTAAATACTCTACAATAAATGAAGGTTGGTTAGATGAGAATTCTTCTAAGCAGCACAACTAGCTTACAAAATTTCCATCCCTAGTCCTTCTTTTACACCCTACAAATTGCTCCCTCATATACTCCAAACCCTTCAAAGCCTTTATTTGTATGGGTCATTTTTTTCAGTTTAAGTGGTCAGGTTCATAGCATGGCTCCAGAAAAGCTGTCAGCACAGCTGGGGTGGAACTCCCAAACTGCTGGATGGCGTGGAAAAGAACCTGCCGCGAGGCAGTGGATCTTTTTCTTAAACTGATGTTAGCTCAAAAGGGAATATTTTATGTTGAAAGTGACAATTAACTGGTCATGAAGTGTTTTGAGCAACGCTTTGTAAATACTGAGCAGTTAGATATTTCTGCTAGGGAGCAGCAATGGCAGGCTGGCCAGGAAAAGGAAAACAGGAGCTGAGCATGAATGACAGCCAGCCAACTAGAGGCAGTGGCCTCAGTGATGAGGTATACAGCCCCACAATATCCAGGCAAGGTGAAAAGAGCATGTCCCATGATGGAAACCAGAGACAGTCAAGAGTATAGATTGTTGTACAGGTCAGTGGTGATGAGGCATGTCTGAATTCAAACCATGAAGTGCAATCGTTAAGTCAGGATCAGGTCCCAAGGCAGTAACCAGCATTAGCCACAGTCTGGTGATTGCAAGGAAGGCTCATGGCAGTGAGGCAGGTCCAAAGCCAGGAGCTCGTGTCTGCCTATCAGGGCCAGGTCGGCAGGGTACACGGCCAAGTGTGGGCATAGCTGCAACATGACTGCAATGTAGCTCTCACAGGACTAAGCATGAACCAGGTGAAAGGGGGAGGGCAGCCTCCATGGAGGCTTCTTCAAGTTGTTTCTTCATCACAGCTCTTAACAGTGAGCTGGTCTTGAACACAGCTGGTTAAACTCCTAGGAAGGAGGGTGTGCTCAGGGCCTTGACAGTTTCAGTCCAAACAGTGTTTTGAATATTTTTTTCATAGAAATACATTGCTATTCTGTCTTGGTTGATAAAAGGTTATGTTTGAGCCAAGTAAGTATCCAGTCACTGTTCCAATTTACCCAAGCTAGGAGTGGGCTGGGTTGTTGAGCTTCTTTATTTCACTTCTGCTTTCTCTCTCAAAATATTCTATTATAAAAAACAACAAAATTAGTGGATTAGGTGCCTAAGAATGAGCTAGGTTCCAAACAGCCCAGAATTCAAAGGGAGCAGTAGTAGTATGATGGTTTGTATGTTCCGTTCCTGACTGATGTAGTGTCTAAAGCAAGCAAAACCAGCCTTAGGGTATTTTTTTGGTCTTCTGCCAAGCAGTAACAGCCTTTTGGGATTGATCCAGTAACTGAAGGTCTTCAGGATTCAGCAGGATGCCTCAGATACCTCACTTTGTGGATTTATAACCCTGTGTGCCCAAAGGCAAGGCAAGTTTCACTTTTTCAAGTGACCATATCAGATTTTCTTTAACTGGGATTTCGTGCCACCATGCTCCCAAGATGACAGGTAACTAGAGGTAGTTACGTTTTCCACAGAGTAAAGGGACTCAGTGTTGCAGTTCCCCAAACTGAAAATTAGTAAGACAGCTGGGTGATAAGTGATATTTCCTGTTGGTCCAGAGGAAGCTAAGGAAGATGTTAATCTGAGAGGAATGAGAGTGCCCTTCCTTGTGTAAGTTATTCACCCTCACAGGGAAAGGTCAGGGGAATTCAGAGGTGGACTTTGAGTTGGGCTATGTAAGGAACAGTCCTGTACAAACTGATTAAATGGCCTAAAGCCCTCTAACACCACTCCAGAGAGAAGCAAACTGCTGTTATTTGATAGGGCAGGGAGGTACTTAACTCTTTCATCTGCAGAGTTGAAAAACAAAGTTATGGCTGTTCCTTTAAATGCTTTCTATGAACAATCTGTTTCATCTTACATGTTGGCCTTAACTTTGACTATTGACTGATGTGCTTAGATATTTGTAATCTTTTCTGACACATAATTATTTTCATTGGGGTTATTAAATGGGAGTCGTAGGCTAATAGGACTTATTGCAGAAGACATTTTCTCCTTAGGGAAAAAAGCAATGTTGGCACCATAGTTGAAAACAAAAAATAATTTATAATGTAATTAGTTTACGATAAAATTAAATATACCAAGGTTTTTATGGCCTATCAGTTTACATGTTTTCTAAAGTTTTTAAAAATTGTTGATTAGTATTTATTTTAGGTTAAAATCAGTCTAATGTTCTAATTAAATATGCAGTTCTGAATCCACAACAGGAATAATGGTTTTGGGTTTTCTTTTGTGCTTATTGTGGTGTTTATGCAGTCCTTTCATTTTCCTGCCTCTAGCAGGCTTAGGTTTTGTGACTGATAAAATAGGTAGCTGTATCATTGTCACTTAACAGCCTTGTCTACTCTATGGAACTTTCTAGAAACTACCTAATGTTTTTATAAACTGCTTGTTTTGATTTAGTTCGGTAAATGACCATTTCTAAACAAATGGGATTATTATGTCCCCAAAACATGGAATTCATGTACAGGGCTGCCGTGGTCTGTCACAACAGTGCTTCTGAAGTCTCCCCTCTTCATGACCCTCTCAAGGAACAGATGTTCTTCAGGCAACTGAGCTAGACACACCGTCCTGCTCCGAGAAGCTGCTTCCACCTACTGAGCTGGTACTGCTGTAGGTTGCATTGTGGGTTGCACACTTGAGTTTTGAGAGAGTTTCCTTATGAAGTCTCTGAATTTGACTTTGAATGGAAATCTGTGCTGTGTTAATTGAAGAGTTTGATATTTGGGGCTGTGAACTATGGGAGCTCTGAGGGTTGGGTGGCCTCTAGTGGAGAGACTCTGCTGACCAAGGCAACAAGAGCTCAACAGTGGGCAGATGGTAAATAGAAATATCTGAAAGATTTTGGGTAAGAAACACTAAACAAGGGGTGTTTCTCAGTAGCTTTTGTCAGATCTGTTGCACTTCTGTTTCATAATACAAGTATTTGCTACCTTCATTCCTACTTTGGAAGTTGCTCTTTGACCTTGTCATGCAAGAGGTGGATAGCTCTCTTTACCCTTTGGATTGCTACTGAGGAGGAGGACAACTAGCTAGGAGGTTAGAAACCACAGAAGCGCTCTTTGACTCCACCTACGTTACCTGTCCTGGGAACACTGCACAGTTAGTGGGTTCAGGTGCATGCCTGTGTGTCAGTACTGGGAGGACCCTACACCTACCGATGTACTTATGTCTCCCAGGCAGCCAGTTGGCATAGAAGGGAAGGTAGGTGATAAGCCAGGCAAGATCCACAAAATATTCAGATAATTCCCTAACCTGCATTCAGGAAACTTAACACATTTCATCTGCTCATGTTAGGAAATTAATGGTTATTGGCAAATAAATATTATAATGGATTTTTTTTTAAAGCAAAATGGTAGCATCACCAGCAAAGACTTTTGTTTGTCCAACCTTTGATTGCTTCATCTGACTCCATCCAATATGTCAAGCTCTGTAGAAGCCACAGCTGCTGCGGTTACCTGCCATTCTAGGGATTATTGATGTATGCATACTGGATTGCAAGATCATTTTAATGTAAGGCTTCAGAAACATGTTGAAGAGAACTTGTACTTGTAGAGGGGAAACCTCAAGAAGAGAGGCTTAACTAAGAATCCTTTTTCTGAATTCTGTATAACCAGCCATTCAGCATATATTCATTTGTTAAGATTTATAATTTAGATTTTCATGCAATTTGTGAAATATTTTTTTTTAAGTTTGTATATTTACAAGCTTCAGATATGTAATGGTAAGGTCTGGCTATGTTTTTCTGGATGCTGTTAAGGTCTAGCTGCTCTGATTTGTTCTGAATGACGAGAGTCCAACTTAATGTCTTGCTCTCAAGTTTTTTCAGTTTCCTTTTAGGCATCTATTTGACTCTTGAGCCTTATTGACTATTTCTGCTATGGTATTTGCACTGATCAATTTAAAAGAAAAAAAAAACTATATGCAGTTGTGTGTAGACCAGGTATAAGAATCCAAAATGACTGTGCTGCAGAATGCTAATTCAAATGGTAGGTGAAGCCAAGCATAAACGAAATAATAAACAGATGTGAGTCACCAAATATAGAACACTTTAGTCCTAGCTGCAAAGGGACACAAATGAGATGATAGGGTATTAGTAGAAAGATGCAATTTACAGGTCAGAATGTAATAGTAACCTTTCACTGTGAAAATTGAAAATTAACCTTGGGAGTATTGGATCATTTACAGCTTATATGGTACTTTTATCAAAGAAGAAAAATCTTCAAAAAGATTTCCGGTGATTTTTGAGATTTTAAAATGGTGGTTTTCCAAAGTGTGTTGTTTTCTCTTCTGTAGCTGCGTATCACTGTATTTTCATTTGGTGATGCCTACACAGATTGCACTACTAGAGTGGTTTCCTAGGGGTTCACACAAATTTTTTTCCCAATTTTAAATTTTTATAGAAGCTACGGTGACTTACTTGCTTAGGGTGAAATTCTTAATAAGCATTAGTCATGTCTGTTGAACTTATCTGGAGATTTTACTACTTGCATGTCATTTATAAGACTACTTGATTTTTTTTTTTTGTCTTACCTGAGATGAGTAGCAGAGGCAGGCTCCATAAAAATCAAGTGAACTTCATTATAATTACTTTTCTATTAATTTAAACGTGTGGTTTCCAATAATGATTAGCATTTGGAAAAACAAAAATATAATTGAGGAGGAGAATTTTTGTATCGGAAATTTCCCATTCAGATATGGCTTGTATATAAACTAACAGTAAAGCAGTTTTCCTAAAGCATTAATTTTTTTGAGGAATAAAGCACACGGTGGTGGTGATAGAAAAATATCTAGTGCATTATTTAAAGCATAACAAAGAAGAAAGTAAAAGCTAGATGTCATGCACTTTAAAGCAGCAAAATAAAATAAAAATCTCTAATGCATGCATTTAAGATGCCATTTAGTGGTGTAGCTAATAGTGATTATTGTATAAGGCAGCATTTCTGGATTTGTAAAAGGGACTTTCACGAGTGTGTTGTGGGATGCATATCGTAAGCTTGGTTTCCATCTCATTTGGAATGGTAAGAACACAATTATATTATTGTTGAAACAAAGTAGTAAAATGATGCAAGTGAACAAAGTAAGCTAGAAATAAGATCTTTTGCTTATCTATTTACTATATATTACAGTGTCTCAACTTGCATGTAACTGTGGATCTAATAAAATGTTTTGTAGGGAAATACTCCCAAAATCATCTACGTACATAGGTGGTGTTGGTACAGAAATTGTATCCTGGTTTTGCATAATTTCTACTGGCTGTCCTTTAAGTATTGTTGAATATGTATCTGGGAGTTTTATTAGAACTGTTGCTTCTGAACAATATATTCTAAATAACTCCTTTGCAGGAATAAGTTCAAATAAGTTTTTGTAGTCTTCATAAGAATTTTTGTAAGCTTTCTGAAGGAAAATACTTGTTTGATGTATTAAGATTTTGTACTCGGTCTACTGCTATTCAGGGTTTTTTTTTCCTAGATTCTTGGAAGAGTTTAGACTTTTACCCTAGCAACAGTTGTTTGGCTTTAGCCTAGTTTATATAACAGTATAATAGACCTTTCACACTTAAACATGTCTCTTTTTTTCCTTTTTTTTTCTTTCTTTTAGGTAGCTCTGGTGCAGTGGACAGAGAGTGTCGGTCTCACTCTAGTTAACAGGGATCTGACCTCAATGCAGCTGAAGACCCCTGGTGGACACATTCTGACGTACTATATTCTGCAGATCTTTCCCTTCACTTCTGAGAGCAAGCGCATGGGGATCATAGTTAGGGTAATTTTGAGGGTGTTCTGGGTGTTGGTTTTTATTTCTCAAAAAATGTTTTTACTCAATGTTTATTTTTATAAAATTTAATAGAAACTTGTCCTTCAGGGAATGCATTTCACAAGATTTTCAAGTGGAAAGTCTACTGTTGACACAGGGGCATATGAAATGCTAGGCAAGCAACTGTAGAAAAATATAGTTAACCTGATGTTGCCGAGAGCTTTGTAAAGGACAGACTCTTACACGGGAGCACATTCATTTCACTACTTCATGCTTGGCCTCTGATGCTGCAAGTTGCCTTTTAAGCCTTTGTTTTTCATTTTCCATTTGTTTCTTTCATACAAAATATGTTGTTTCTTCAAGGGATAAATTAACGGCTGAAATTTCTTACAATAGTAGTTAGTATCTTTCTGTACTACTAGTGCTGCTGCTTTTCCAGGCGCATATTGGTACCTGAGCTGATGTGCATACACAGCACAGCCCACAGGGTCTAAGTTGTTGTCTAGATGCCCAGTTGGGAGCATAGTAACGATCATTAAAACCTCAGGTGAAAGTAAGCCACACCATGCTGAAAGGAAGGTTTAAACCTATGCAAATGTTAAGTCATCCCTGCTACATACTTCTGCCCCCTACCTAAAATCAGACACTGTAGCAGAACGGCACCAGACAACATTGTTAGATGGTTAGATCAGGGCCAAGTCCCAGTTAAATAGGTGTCAGATCATCCCATTTTTTATTTGCCAGTGATGACAAGCCAGGTGTACCATCAGCCTTAGGCAAGGATATTTCAGGCAGAATATGTGCATGCTCAGGTCTGGAGAGACCTTGGCAAATCTGTGTTTCATTAGGTGAGGTTGGCACCAAGAGCCTGTTTAACAGTGACCTGTTCAGAGATTTGTATTTTCCTGCATGTGAATTCTTTAAATACATGCAATGACTGTTTCATCATTAAAACATCTGTAGCAAGCATTTACACCAAGTTATTTGTAAATTTTTACTTACTTAGGTATTTCAAAGATACTTTCTGTTGTGGGTTAGATAGTATACGCCACCAAAGAAACAAAACAGTAGTTAGAGGGGGTGTAACAGTGATATTTTAAAATTTAGATGGGCAGTTTTGGGATGTTGAGAATCTGTTACTCGCATTGACTTAGGTTATAACTGATCCTCTTATATGAGAAAGTAGGGAGTATGCATCTCAACTGAATCAGAGATGTCATCAGAAGTAGTAACATCAAGTAATAAAAATTACCCACCTCTTGGCAAGGTACTTCATCTCTTATAAATTATAATCCATTGACAACTTCAAAAGATAGTTATGATAGTTATGTTATTGGTAGGTAATTGTTTTGACTGTATAAACATATTTCGCCCCCCCCTTTCTTTTGTAACATTTTAGGATGAATCTTCAGGAGAAATTACATTTTACATGAAAGGTGCAGATGTTGCAATGTCCACTATTGTACAGTACAATGATTGGTTAGAAGAAGAGGTAAGAAACAAAATAAAATTTTTTAAAAATTAAAATTCTCTTAAAAATTAAAAATTTTAAATAAAAATATCAGGTATTATTGGAACAGGTTTAACAGAGAACCTGAGCCAATGCAGTAATGGGTTTTGAAGTTCAATTACATATATCCTGAATGGGTTTTAAGGGATTAGAATTCTTTCCAATTCTTGAATAACCCACAGATAAAGCAAAGCTGGTAGTTGTAGCAGAACATATTCCTACTTAAAAAAAGGAAATTTATTTTCATTGACTGACCTTTCATATAAGACCTAATTACTTCTGAGAAGTATTCTGCTATAAACCTCTTTATCCTGAAATGCCCTTGTTTTATCAAATTCTACAGTGAGGTATGATTATGAATTACAACATTTAATAAGGGTTGCAGCCAAATTGAAATAGGGGTTTTTGCCACGTTTATTAAATTTAATATAAAATAACTAGTGACTGAATTTCAAAACTGATAATGTTTTTCACTGTGTGGCTCTAGTAGGTACCAGTGCTTGTCTTATTTTGACCCTACGTACAGACAATATGTTAATACAATGATTACACCATGTATGTTCATAATGGTATTGGCAATATGAATCAATATCCGCTGCAGGGCAGTTTGATTTATTCAGGGACATGAATAAATTAAACTCCCTCAAGACCTAGCAAAATGTCATAAAAATTACTTTTGGCGATAATGATGCACAATTAATTGTAAAATACTTATTTAATTTATTTAGCTTTATGAGGTCAAATCAATAAGTGTTTTGCACTGGGCAGCCTTGTTTTTCATTAAGACATGCTATTCCATGGCTATTTTTAATGTGTAGATATTTTTCTAGTAAGAGGTATGTTCAGTGGAAAAAGAAAATTTAGCTCTGTAACGTGCCTCAAAAATAGTTTTAATTTATTTTAAAGCTTAAATCTAAAAGAGATTTTCTTTAAGCTAGGAGAGGAGATCTAATTGGCTTACCAATAGCAGGCCACATCATTTGGGGGACCTGAAGTATAATTGCTTTTTATTCTGTTTGTGGCTTCTCTAAAATAATCTGAGTCTAAAGAGACACCAGAAGTTACGGTACAGGTATCCTCTGTTAGCATATAGTGTAAAACATGTACATACGGTTGAACATTTGCATAACTATTCTGTGGTTTGGTCCATTTAGTGTGGTAATATGGCACGAGAAGGACTGCGTACGCTGGTCGTTGCCAAAAAATCACTGACTGAAGAGCAGTATCAAGATTTTGAGGTATGAAGGGACAGAGTGATCTTGTGCTTCACCATATTTAGTTACTTCAAGGAGAACATTCCTCTTTTTTATTCTATTAAGGTAGCAAAAAAGATGATTCATATTTAAAATATCAATAGCTGAGGTGCAACACACAATCTGTTAGAGATTTTGTCATTCATTAGTGATTGTTCTGCAGTCTGTCGTAGGATACTGTTTTGCTTTATTATGTGACTAGACAGTGTTTTCCCAGAAGCTGGCATAATGTTAATTCTGTAGCTTCAGCGTGGCCTAAAAAATCTGCTTGTTCTCAAAGATACAGGCAATTCCTGCTTAGATGCTGTGATGCCTAATTCTTAATAGTTCTTCAGAAGGCATTCTCTTGAGGTGATTTGTCAGAAAAAACCTGTATAACAGTGGGTGTAAAGTAAAATTTGCTCTTGTTCTTCATTAAAGATATTTAAAGACAAACATTAGTCTAATGAATCCATATTATAACTGATTGGTAGATTGAATGTATAATTTATCAGTCTAAGTGGTTTTGTGTTTGTGCAAACAGAGTCGATATAACCAAGCAAAGTTAAGCATACATGATAGAAACCTGAAGGTTGCTGCTGTGGTAGAAAGTTTGGAGCGAGAAATGGAATTGCTGTGTCTCACTGGAGTAGAAGATCAGCTGCAAGCAGATGTTAGACCAACTCTAGAGATGCTAAGAAACGCTGGAATAAAGGTACTAAACGTGTACTGTTGACATAACAGGTTATAATTTATTAACTTTTTTAGCAAGACATGAATTATATTTGTCTATATTCAGATTTATTCAAAGAAAGAAATACGCCAAGTCCTAAGCGCATTCTGGGCATGAGCTAGCAGAAACAAACAAGACATTCTGTGCAAAATTCCCTTGTCCACCACAGGTTTCATTGGTCTTAAGCTTACTTGCGTAGGAAAACTACCAATGGATAAATGTTTGCGACTCCCAGTCATTTATCCCCTGTCTGTCTATAGTAAGCTGGCCTAGCCGACACTAAATGAGTTTGGCACAAGATTTGTATGATAACAGTGTTTTCAGGTGTGGCACTCAGGAGAAGTCTCAGCAAAGAGCAAAAGGTGAATTGTTTGAACTAGAATTCAGAACCACCCTTGGAGCTTGTTCAAGCCATGTTAAAGGGACAGTGTCAAAAGCTTTGCACAAGAGTTTGTGCTGTGTTTTGTTCATAGGCAGGCTATGCTAGACGCCTATCAGTTGCACATTTAGAAGTAACACATGTATTTGAAAGAGGGTTTGAAGTAAAGGTATGAGCAATATCTGAGGTGAGTGGGCAAGACTACATATACACATTTTGCTTGAAGCCGTGTCAAACTCTGCATGGAAAAGGTGTGTTGACTTTGCATTGGTTAAACTGAACCAGATACAGTTTTTTTTAGCCTGAGAAGGGGAGGGTAAGTTATTTTGCTTTGTAGCAAGCACAGGAAATCTCCATTTACATGAGGGACGAGCGGGAATGCATGGAGCTCTGGCTTGGGGCACATGGTTGAGCCAGTTGAGAATTTATGGGTTAGAATTAGTGGGCAGGCCAATGTGGACAGCATTATGGTGAGTCCCTGCTACTGACTGCCTGATCAAGAAATGGTAGAAGAGGCCTTCCTCAGAAAACTGGAAGAAGCCTTACATGTGCACATGCTTGTCCTTGTGCTGGTCTTTAACCACCCCAATATCTGCTGAAAGGGCAACACAGGAGGTCACAAGCAAACCAGGAGAGTTTTGGAGTGCAATGACAATAATTTCTTGACACAGGTTATTGAGGTGTCAACAAGCAGAGAGGCTCTACTTGTCCTCATACTGAAGAACAAGGAGGAATGGGTCGGGGTGTGAGAGCTGGTTGAGAGGATAGCCTTGGCCACCCAGAGTATTTATGAGAGGGTGAAGTTCAGCAGGCTCAGGAGGATCTTATTAATGTCTGTAAATACCTGAACAGAGGGTGCAGAGAGGATGGAGCCAGGCTCTTTTCAGTGGTGCACAGTGAAAGCATAAGAGGCAGTGGATGCAAACTGAATTAAAGGAAGATCCACTTGAATATAAGAAGAAAACTTTTTACTGTGCGTGTGTTCAAACACCAGAGCAGGTCTCCCAGAGCGTTTGTGGAGTCTCCATCCCTGAAGATGTTTGAAACTGTCTCGACGTGATCCTGAGCAGCCTGCTGTAGTTGACCCTGCTTTGAGCAGGGGAGGTGGACTAGATAATCTCCAGAGGCCCCTTCCCATGTCAGCTATTTTGTTACTCTGTTTTTAATTAATCCCCGTCCCCCAAAGGCTTTCAGGTGAATAAATTGGTAATGCAGTGGTGTGTACAATCAGAACAATATATGTATGGATTAAAGCCTTATGATTACATCAAATTTCTTTTTAGTACAGTGTGACTAATGCAAAGTATTTATATAAAAGTACTTCATGTATAGTATTTTCTTGTTTGCTCTTGATATTTCCTCTATATATGGTCACTTCTAACTGTTAGCTAACTGTTAGCTACAAATAGGAATAGAACAGTGTGACAATTTTTAGGTTGGTTGTTTTGTTTTTTAATGGTTATTTCTTGGATTTCAGAGAATTAAAACTGTTCTGGCTTTAGTTACAACCAATATTATAATAGGCTGGAAACACAATAGTAGCTGTAGACGGGTCATAAAGTTATAGAGTATGTGATCAGCGATGAGAAACACAAGTCTTTTGTCCATTCATTAACTCACATGGACACTAATGAAAAGGATCTTACCTGAGATGTAAAGGAAAAGAGGGAGACAGGGGCTTACAGTTGAATCAGATTGCAACTGTTAACTTAGTAACTATCCTGTAATAACTCCTGCAGGTTAAGTCATTCCTCTGTGGTCTGTTATGTTTGGTCTAGGGCTAATGGTATTTCATCCAGATGTCTTTCAACTTTCTTGGTGTTACGGGGCTGAGGGGGAGAGAGCTTACTTTAAGAACAGATGTATCCTCAACCTTATTCCTTAAACTTCAATGCCTTCATCCCAGTTCTGCATGGTCGGTTGGCAGGATCTCTTTGGAGCCTTGGGACTGTAGCTCTTCCTCCAGGATATGCTGACTTATTGCTTGGCTGCTGTTTTCTGATAGATTCTCACTACGGTCACAGACTGTTGTGTTGCATCATTTTGCTGACAAATATTCTCTTTCTTGTAGTTGTATGCATCCTCACTCTTTTGATCAAGGTAGTATCAGGGTCATAGGGAAAGGCGTTTATCCTTTCCCTGCTGTTCAGCTATGCCAGTGGGTTTCCCTAGAGTTTCACCTTGTCTTCATGTAAATTGAGACCTTGGCCCTTGTGAGAAGGGAAGGGGAATGGAGCTGCCGGAAGTAAAGACATTTATTTTCTGCTTTGTGTGTTTCTGCAGTAAAAACTGCTCATTAATTTTAGTTAAAAATGGACCTGTAAGTATATTTTTCTCTGGTAATCCAATCCCAAAAGGTACCAGAAAAAGGCTGGAGAGAGATGTCATTTAGATTTGGAGAACAGACACATTACTGTACAATGGAGTGAACTTTTACATTACTTTGCAGATATGGATGTTAACAGGAGATAAACTGGAGACAGCAACTTGCATCGCGAAAAGTTCTCACTTAGTGTCTAGGACTCAAGATATTCACATTTTCAGACCTGTAAGTATAGTTCCAACTTTTTTGTTGGTTTGACAAAGGTTGTCAAAATGTGGCTTTATTTGATTGGTAGTTGGCTGTTTGTTGAAAATTGATGGCTTATTGTACTGAGTGCCATAATAATGGTCAAGAGAGTAGTACTTAAGTTGTTATTCAAGGATGTAGAATTACAAAGCATTGCTTCTGTTTAAGGGTGCTTGTTTCTGGATTTGTTGATATGCTACGGAACTGTTTGTAGCCATGTTTGGGTGACCCAGGTTCAACACGCATTTTACACCCTTCACTTACTCAATGGACATAGTAAGGTACTCTGAATTATGATGGAGAGGGGCCCATGTGATGTGCTGAGCCAGTAGGAAAGAGCATCCAGGTATTTAGGCTATTTGAATGTGGTTCTTGCTTATTCTAGCGTTTTCATTAGTAGAACTCTTTAGACTCAAGCAGAATTAATCATGAATTAAACTGTGATGCTGACGTCCTCTGTACAGACGTAGTTCAAATCAGTATGAGAAAATCTGAAATTTTTGGTGTATCATGATATATATTTGCATTTTATTAACAGACTGTTTAAGATAATTGTTAGAAAGGTAAACTGAATATCTTATTCTGTACGGTTTTGGTTACATTTGCATAGCATCAACTCTGCTGAAGCCAAACAAAAATAGATTTTCCAGATGTTGATTGATGCTGTGTGATCAGACATATGTCTGTGTTTGTTCTAAATGAACCACTTGCACCTACAGAAATAATTATATGAATATAATTTACATGTAAATGTAGTTTCTTCTAAAGCATCCAAATGGCAAATTAGGCCCTGCAGACTAGTATTTGCAATTAAATTATTAATGCTTCTGATAAAACTTCAGATCAATTTTTGTTGACCTTTCCATGTTGTAACACCACAAATTAAGTCTTCCTGAACAAAATCTATTTAGTTGAGTCAGATTTTTATTTTCATTACCTCGACTGGTAATAAGAGATCAGCATAAAACTGCGTTAACTTAGAGGACGCAAAGTTTTAAATTAGTTAGAAAATGGATTTATACAGAATTATTTCTGTGGCTGCATTTGTTGCAAAGACAACCACTGGATTGATGTAAGAAAATACCAATCCCTCTAACACTTCTGTTTTAGTTATAAATTAGTAAATAAAAAATTATATACTACTTCGGCTTCCCAAAATGATGCAATTGGTTTCTAACGCTCTTCCTTTTTATTCTTAGAAGTCTCAGCTTCTCCATTTTGTCATGAAAGTAACTGATATATTGTTCTAGAGGTATTTACAAATTTTTAAAAAATACCTCTGTTAGGTGAAAGGTAGAACAGAGAGGGCAATTTCTGCTCATCAGTGTGCACCAAGCGCTGACATCTCTTAATCTTTGTAATGCGGAAAGATTATAATGGACCAATGCAATCTGGGTTCCTAATAGTTGGCAGATGAGGAGCTTGCTCTTTACATGTTTAATTGTGGGAAAGGAAGAAGAAAATTCTGAATTTTGGGATGTGTATGGGTTTCTCTGTTTGCAGGTGCTTTTTAATATAACTCAAATTTTATGTGTAGTATAGCCCACCTGGAGGGAGAAGGGTCTTTGGACTGCATCTGATTCTGGGTAGTAGTGGGCCAAAAACAAAACTTCATGTTCAGTGTAATGAAGACTCACATATTTTAAAAGTTATTTAATCAAAGTGCTGACAGAGTCAAAATTAGAAGTGTAATCAGAGTTTGTGTTTTATTCTGTGCTTGGAACTTTGTCTTGCATGATAGCTCTAAAATACATTGATCTTTTATTTGGGGGGAGGGGAACAAAACCAAAACCAAATAAAAATGACAACAAAAAAAAGCCCCAAAACTGCCAGTCTCCTCAAAATCTGGTTATAATTAATTTTTTCATGTTCTGTGTTCTAGCTCAAAACCTTCCAAAATCTATTTGGTAAGCTTTGACCATTTTTTGCAATTCACGGCTGGGCCTTTCTAAAACAATATTTATGTAAATAAATAAAAAAAACCTGTGATGTAGTTCTTTTGTATTATGCCACTTGATCCTGCTTACGTACTCATGCAAGATCCCAAAGCATTAGCACTGGTGAGCCTTTTTATGTGCCTTTTGAAATCTGTGTCTACTTACCCAAACTGAAGGAACTACTACTATGAACATTTGTATTATTATAAGAATATTTTACTGGTAACCAATAAAAGTGTTGCAGTTTGCTTGGTGTTTTTGTCTATTTTTTCTCTAGTCCTGCCAAGACGGAAAGACTCAGGTCAGCTCGAACTTAAGATATTTTAATGTTATTAATTCATTAATTTTTTTTTTAGTCCTGGTCTACTTTGGTGAGGAACCTGTTAAGCTGACTACACAGATTTTCCTTGTTTGAGGATTACTTTTTCACTTTATAAGATTTGAGGCTTGTAGTCACATCCCATGGGTATTGGGCTTGCACTGGGATAAAACACTTGTTGAAGAAGCAAGGCTTTCTGGGTATGAGCTCTCAAAACCTGATTTATTTAGGCAGGGTTTTTTAAGAAAATAACAAAATCTTTTAAGTGAGTGTTTTCTATTGAAGGTTACCACTCGAGGAGAGGCTCACTTAGAACTAAATGCCTTTAGGAGGAAGCATGACTGTGCCTTGGTGATATCTGGGGACTCACTTGAAGTAAGAACTTGGTTTCTGTCAAATTACATTTATCTATATGCTTATGTTCAAAAAGGTAGAGTATCCGTATCTTCATGCTCTTAAATTTTTTTCCAATATATGCCCATACTTTAAGTAGTCCTTAGAGATACTTCTGTTTTTCACTGAATACTATTGGAGGATATATGTTCTAAATGGGCAAATTTTACTAGTTCTCTGGTCTCCTGTATGGTAAGAGAATGGAATTTCTATGCAACGTGCTTCAGTATTGTATCTTCTCTTAACGCCAAAGTGACTTGGCTCTCTAAATGAAAGAGAATGTCAGTTTAAAATAATAAAGCCATGGTTAGGAGAATGTGGTTTTTTACTCCCAGATGGATGTTGTGCAAGCAAAACTTCATAAAAGATTTTTTTTATACTGTGTTTTTCTGTTAGACTACCTGTAGTAGTATTTAATCATAAGTAAATGTGAGTGTATTTTTTTCCTTAGGTTTGTCTGAAGTATTATGAGCACGAATTTGTAGAGTTGGCTTGTCAGTGTCCTGCTGTAGTGTGCTGCCGATGTTCCCCCACCCAAAAAGCTCATATTGTGAAACTGTTACAGCACCACACTGGAAAACGCACATGTGCAATAGGTAACTGTTGGCACAATCTTCATTTGCGGTAGTTAAAATCTGTAATAAACTTAAGCAGTAGATGGCACCATTGAGAAGTAGCTGAAACAAAAACCAGAGAGACGACTTTACTGACAACCAGGTATTATGTAGCTGTACCAGAAAATGCCATTCCATGAGAAAGGTGTGGTTGTCTTCTTTACTACACAGGAAGAAGTCTTGATTGCTGAAGTAATTAATCATAATCCGTAGATTAATTGTAAGAATTTAAAGGTATATAAGAGGTTTCTAAAATACCGTAAGACCAGGAGAGTAAAACCTTGAAAGAGCTGAATATTGCAGTGACATTTTTCCAGGTGATGGAGGAAATGATGTCAGCATGATCCAAGCAGCAGACTGTGGAATTGGAATTGAAGGCAAGGTAATGTTAACAGTTTCATTGTCAAATATGTGCCTCATAGCAGTATAGTAACATGAAATTAGAAGCTTTGTTATTAAACAGTAGTGAATTGATAATTTCTAATTGAAGTATGCTGTAAGATGGTAAAAAAAGCTTAGTCTTTGAACTAGTATTTTCTTTGCTTTTATGTCCTCTGCTTTATCTTTTTAGATATAAGAAGGAAGGAAAGCAGAAAACACTATAGTTATTTCTGTGTAGTATTTAGCTGAAAGAAGCAGTATAAGCCATTAAACTTATTTGTTACAGCCACTGCATCTTAGAATATACACAAAAAATTGTCCTTTGTGTCCCATTGCAGGGTTGATTTCTGAAGCAGGCACAAACTTGACTTTTAAAATTAATTATCACTTAGAATTTTGAAATTTGAAACACATCTTTTACACTGGGTTTCATATTTGGAATATTTTTGTTTTGTTCTAGGAGGGAAAACAAGCTTCCCTGGCAGCTGACTTCTCTATCACACAGTTTAAACACATAGGTAGGCTGCTGATGGTACATGGTCGAAACAGTTACAAAAGATCAGCAGCACTTGGTCAATTTGTCATGCACCGAGGCCTTATTATTTCAACTATGCAGGTATTTAAAACTTTGTTTTCTGAATAATTAAAAACACTGTGTCTGTCTTTGAAGTGTCAAAAATCTTAATTAAGCAGTATTGTTATTTTTTTTTATTGTAATGTTTTATATCTAGAACTATATTAAATAGATACAATTTTCTGCTTTTTGTAGGCTGTATTTTCATCAGTCTTCTATTTTGCATCTGTTCCCTTGTACCAAGGATTCCTAATGGTAGGGTAAGTCAAAACCAACAGTTACGGTATCTGGTAATATAGCAAATCAACTTGTTAAATAACATCAGGTAGTTGGTGTCTGCCACGTTTTTCATACATTTATCATTGGTACACTACCAAAAACCTGGAGTGAGTCTGCAAAGAAAAGTCAAACTAGGTTGAATATAGAAGGGAAGCCTTGTTATCAGGGCTCAGAAGAGAGGGATCTACATAGCCTTAGAAGAAGATACCATATAACCTTTTTCACATATGGGGTGAAAATAATAGAGGAAATCTTCCAGACCAGTTTCAGCCGTTACACAGATTGCCATACAAGCCTCAGTGAGAATCACAGATTTTACTATTAAAAGTGGAGCTGAAGCTACTGATCATGAAATTTTCTCTGAGAATGCACTACCCAAGTCTGCCACATAGATTTCTGTTCCAGTGAATGTATGCAGGATTAGGAGCACCCTGGTCTTGTTGCAAAAGCTGCTTTAGTAATACGGTTCTCCAAGTCATACAGCTGAGAGATATGCATATATTCACGTTCGTCCTTGCTCTCTGCCCCTTCTGTCCTAAGAGCTTCTTTTTATACTCCTTGGAAACAATAACAATTTAAATCAATAGTAACTTAAATCATAGTCCAGTCAAGGTCTGATTACATCAGTCTGCAGAGGCAAGCAGTAGACCTCTCAAATGTTTGTAAATAGTTGTGCTAAGTTCCAGGGAAGTACATACATACTCAAATATACATCTGGCATGTGCACACAAAAATCTAGTGTCACTTACAGAGCTGTTAAGACTTTTGTGCATTCACCTACCTATACCATGATGTCTGGAATATAGTACTTGTTATTTTTTTCAGTTTTCATGCCGTTGTCTGTGGCTGAATTTAAATGTCAGGTCTTTGAACTAGTTGTCCAAAGTGCAGGTACACAGGGGCTACAATAACAGGCGATAGGCTTGGGTGAGATATATATATAGAAGAAAGAAATGTATTTACTGATTTTTTAATATAGAAAAGGTCTGTAACTTTTCACAACCGGCAGCTCTCAGAAGCACAAGAGCAGGGTGCACGTGTAAAGCTGTATTGGTAAGCTGCCTCAGTACTGGGTAGAAGAACCAGTTTAATTCCACTTACATAAAAAGAATAATTGAAGACAGTAGATAGGTTTAAAATCCTGTCATATGAAAGTGTCAATTTATGTGCTTTCCTTTCACTTAGGTATGCAACCATATATACTATGTTTCCAGTCTTCTCTCTCGTATTGGATCAGGATGTGAAGCCAGAAATGGCATTGCTATATCCAGAGCTTTATAAGGATCTTACAAAGGTATGAATGTCCTCAGTGCTCAGATGTGAACAAATGCTGAAATCTCTGGCGTGCAAAACTGGGAATTCTTACAGTAATTTTCTTAAGGTATTCCGTGCAAGACAGATGCACGACTAATGTAACGCAGACCTTTGTACTATGAAAATAATCCGTGGTACCAAATGTTCCACTCAGTTTTATTAATATATTCGTTAAGTCACCAATGGTTGGACTGAAATAATTCAAACATGAAGGTATGTTGATGTAAAAGTTGCTTTCAGTCTGGTCCGAGGATCTCTGATCTGGGGTTATTTATGCTTGCTTTTTCACTGCTCCTTTTTCCTTTTTAACTGGTAGATTAATTTATAGAATTCCCCCCCAAAACCCCAGAAATTACTACTGACCTCCCTGAAAGCTTTCTTTAAATAACAGGTATTTATAACTGCGATATGTTAACTGTATCATCAGTAGATACTGATTTCTGTGTTTGCACATACCTGCAAACAATGAAAGTGTGTAATTTCTTTACCTGCAAAAGTGAAAGAAATCTCAAGCTTCGGTTTCCGTAAGTTTTTTGAAAATTACTTCTGCTCCATCTTAAACTCTTAGCTAGAAAAGTTATGATCCAAGGCAGAAACAAATAGCCTTTTTAAGCATGGTAGATTCTTTGAAGATGTGTCTAAAAGTTTAAAAGCAGACTGTAGTCAAAGAGGGTCCAAACTTTTCAGAGCCTTTGTCTTTTTAATTGTACTAAATTAGCTGTTAGCTGTGTTAGTCTGGTAGAATTTTTTCTCATGTCTTGGGGATCTTAATTCTCCCTTTACCCTCTTCAGAATCATTAAAATTTCTTTGTGAAATTTCAGCCTATGATTAATTTCAAAAAAGCATGGCCTTACACCTGCTAAAAGCAGTTGTAGGCTTGCCTGTGGAAACCTGCTGATGGAACTTGGAAGCATCTTATTTCCAAAGATCGAAGTTAACTTGTACTCAGAACCTGCCTAGGATGGGTAGATGAATACAGGCCAAGTTCATTGTTTAGGCTTAAATGACAGTTCTTGGAGACACTGAGTCACTGGCTTTCCCAGCTTATGTTGCACACCTATGAATAGCAAATAAGTGGAACCCAAATAATTCTCTTCAGAAGAAGAAAAAGAGAATGTGGAGAAACTGGAGAGTACAGTCAGGTCCATCATGTGGGGCAGGTGATGGTCAGTGAATGATTACGGATGAGTAGTACAAAAAGTTATTTATGTGCTACATTTGACTTCACTATTACAAGGTAATCTTACTGTGAGTGTTCATTACAGTTTATGATCACGCTGCCTTAGTCATGACACTGTGAAGCCTACATATTTCTGCACATCATTTTTCAAATTATGGACTCTAAATGCAGATCTCCACCAATGCTGTTCAGCTAGTGTTATTTAAATGTGTTGACGTGGACTATAATTGTATTCCTAGGAATTGGTTTCTTTTCTGGGATATGCTAGTGATGAAAATGCTTTTTAGATTTTTAAAAGAATAAAATATATTGGCACAGGTCATAGACAGACTCTTGCTCCAGTGCAAGAAGAGAAAATCAGCAAGGTTCGGAGAGACAGGTGTGGCCACATGCCCTGGAAGACACACTGATGCAGTATTACTGTGGCTCCTATGGAGCTATAGCTAGAAATGCTGATGAAAATTTAAAAGGAAGTACAAGTAAGAGGGCTCCCTGCTTCCATCTGAAAACTATTCACAGCCTGTTGTGCAGCATTCCCTGGAGGCTCAGGAGTGACTTACCCCTTCTAGTTCCATAAAGACGAACCAAAACACAAGCTCATTCTTATTTCACAAATCTCACTAATTTGGAGGCAGAAGCAACGTCCAGCATTCAAAGGAAAACGAGTAGGTACTCATAGAAGGAAAAAAAAAAAATCTACTGTTTCTTTGTGCTTGTATGTGAATTTTTTCCCGTATGTTCAATCTGTCACCAACATTCTAGACTATATACAGAACCACGAAACTGCCTTTAGCACCTTGCCATGAACTCTGTCTATCCAAGAAAATGTTTTAGCCTCTACTGAAGTAATAGAAAGAATTAATTCATCACTTCCTACAGCAGTGAAGCACGCATTTATTTGTGAAGTACTGATTCTTCCCTCTTCCAGAGTGATTGCTTCTTTTGTGCCAAAGTGGCTGCTTTTTTTTTGCCATTTTATCCTTATAAATGCATATCCTTTCAACTCTGCGATTCTAACGTACCAGTACCCTCAAGAATGCAAGAGTACATGCACAGCTTTTATTCTTCGATTTATGCATGTTTCATGCAGTCATATTCATAATCACAAGATTTAAAATGTATTTGGTAGTAGTTACTTGCTAAAAACTTATGGTAGTCGTATGTTTTTTCTACGAATGCAAATAGGCAGTTTATCCAACATTTAGAAGTGACTAGTAACTACAGTTTTGCTTGAGGTTTAGGTCAGTAGGTTCACAATGCTATTTTACTTGAAGCCTGCATTTTACAAAGCAAACATAAAAACATTTTAAATAAAAATGAAACTAATTTTACTGTAATTACCCCTCTGAAAACCAGCCAGAGCATTGCGAGGTAAAGTATCTTTGCTGCTTAAGCCCTTAACTGTCCTACCCCAAAATTTAGACTTTGTGCAATTTCTATACAAGTTTGCAATGAAGAATCATAAAAACAAGTAGAAGCTTTTTAGCCTGTGTCACTTCAAAGACTGCTTATTTTACTTGTAAAATGTCTCTCTAGTGATTAACTATTGAAAATCTTATGAACTGAGTAGATTTTCTTTTTTTTTTTTTTAAAGTTGTGTTTACCTGTCCTCTCACTTTTTCCCTTAGGGAAGATCTTTGTCATTTAAGACCTTCCTCATCTGGGTTTTAATCAGTATTTACCAAGGTAGGAAAGAGCCCTAATTTTACTGAACTGAGAATTTTTTGTCTGCTATTAGCAATATTGTTTTTCAGCTGCAGGTTGAATTCCCAAAGCTTAACATTTCATCAGCAGTTATATATATTGCTTTCTGTTTATCTCGTAAATCGATATTCCTGTAGTGTGCCAGGCCTATTCAAAACACAGTGTGGACTGGTATTTTTATTGATGCATGTCGCCTAAAAAAGGACACGTTTTTAATTAAATGCTAATCCAGAAAAATTTTAATGAGTGCTTATCATATTGTGTGTATTTACACAGTAGTTTTCTTTCATGGAATGACAGAGGACCGTTGAAGAAATCTGAATTATGTAGTCAGTTAAAAGTAATTACACTTTCAACAATATCTCATTCATTTGTAGCACTTGACATAATGAGGTTAATTAACAGTTCATCAGATATATTGCACTAAAAGGTGTTTAATTTTCTAATAGTTTTATTTCTTTACAGCATTACTTTAGTTGCTTTATTTCACATACACAAAGCACAGTAAATATCACTTGTGTTCTTTCAGAAAGATCAATGTTGTTACATTAAAAAAAATTACTGGGCAAGTTTTCATAATAAGCAATCAAATGTTCAGTGTGCATTTGTAAAAACTGGTACACTGAAATATCATTGCTCAGTATATTAACTTCGTGTGCCTTTTCTAGGTGGTATTCTGATGTACGGAGCCCTGCTGCTTTTTGAATCTGAATTTGTACACGTCGTTGCCATTTCCTTCACTGCCCTAATCTTGACTGAGCTCTTGATGGTTGCACTGACCATACGAACATGGCACTGGTTAATGGTGGTGGCTGAATTCCTCAGTCTTGGCTGCTATGTGGCCTCTCTTGCATTTCTAAATGAATACTTTGGTGAGTAATAGCAAAAGTATTTTAGCAAAGAACTGCGCTTTTTATTTTTGATATTTTTTGTCTTTTTTTTTATTATTAAGAATAGCTAATATTATGCTTTGTCCAATACAGCTTTCTCCGTAAGAAGTATGACTGAGCTGAAGCTAGGCTTCATTAATGTTGAGTTAAAATATTCTCTTACCCTTTTCTCTTAGTTTGACAATCTTTATTCCCATTAGTATGATTTCTCTAGATGACAAACTTTACGCAAACCGCACATCATTTTCCCATCCTTGATCTGATCTTGACAGTCCAAACTGCATACCTTAAATTGCCTTTGAGATTTGCACTATTAAAGTGGATATGATTTTTAAAAATCAGATCTTTCACTGAGTTAGTGAATTATTTTGTATGCCAGACCAAGTGGACCTCCTTAGATCTAATGCACAACCTTAAAAGAGCAAAGTATTGCTAGAGAGCAAGGCAGAAAGCTATTAGGATAGGTACTTTATATAAGAATAATTGTTTCATAATTATGTTTATATTTATATTTATGTTTATATTTATATTTATGCTTATATTAAGCTTGCTTTGCTTTAATTGCTCTATGCCATACTGTGTCGTAAGGTTCTGATTGTTCATAGTTCACAGGATGGAAGAACACATTTTAACTGCAAGTCTTAGCAGTCAAGGATCTAAGCATCAAAATAATACATATTTCTTTTTATATCAAATTATCCTTCAGGAAAAAGAACTATCTTAATCTTAGTGTGATTTTACAAATGTAACTTTTACAGAAATATATATAACAATTTTGGTTATATCCCACAAGGAGTAGAATCCAGCTCCTTCTCTCTCTGTTTTCCAGGAGCTGAGTAAGGAGTTGCCCTTCTTCAGTTGTCACTTCTCATAGCAGAATTAAATGTTACACGGTAGTTTCTAGGAGTCTCATAGCTCTGCTTTCACCCTCTCGGGTCCCAGGCGTTCAACACTAGCGTAGTATATGTACATAATATAATTATTTTTTTCATCAATGAATGCTTCACTACCTGTCCCAGGTGTTCTGTTACTTCCTAGATTTCTCAGGAGTCAAAATTTTAATGACGAGACAACCCTGCTGGGCTTAGTACTTGTGTTGTACATTATTTCAGGTTTGCCAGAGTACCTTTTTCTTTTCTCTGATACTGATGTACAGACTCTTTAATAGAGATTATTGGGTTGATTCCTGAATCTTCACAGCCAGATTACAAATGAAAGGAACAAGTAAGAGCAAATACAGGTGCTTTAGTCCAAACTTCCAGGAACTTCGTAAAGCAGAACTTGCTGCTTCACTTTTGTAAGTATCGGTGACAGCCAGTCTCCCATCCTCTGTAGGTGTTGTTCAGTGAGAAACACCTTTAGGGGGAGTTCACAGATGTTTAAAAACTGCAGGGACTTTGTTTCTTGCAAACCTTTCTGTGAAGGGGAGCACTTTACTATCCTCATGTGTTTGCTGGACAAGTCCAAGCAACTAAGTAAATGGTTGCATGGCTTCTTGGGGACATAGCTTCTGTATTTTACGTCATGAAAGGTACTGAAAAGGCTGCAGTTTCAGGGGCTTTTGTAAAGATGTGTTTTACTGTGTGTTATTAACCAGTTATTCTGAGAAAATGCATTTCAGTTAGTCTTACTTCTACTTAGTGCTTTACTCTTGTTGAATCTGTCACATTATAACTGGGGACATATTTTTGTACATGTAATGTAGTATAAACCTAAGTTATGGTTTACAATTCAAGGGTCAGGACAACATCCATGTATCAGGGAAAGCAATCCAGTCTAACAGTGCTTGACTTCATCGGCGAATAAACTGTTTCTTTCAGTAACGTTACTTATAAGCATCATCTCCTCCCAAAGAAATGATATCGTAAGTATGGCAGGGCACTCAAGTTAGAAAGATACAAGTATTTGATACTGCTCTACAGCACTGACTCATGGAAAGTAAATCAGTTTTTAGGTTTCTGAATGAATTGCACATAATGGCCTTATTAGGCGTGTCTCTAGGATAAGTTACATAGGCTTTTAGTATACCTAAGTAGGCTTAGGCTAAAACTCTATGACAAGTTTATACATTGAAATCTAACATACAAAGTATTTTTAATAAGTAAAGTTGGAGCAGCAAAGCATTTCTTTACTGCATTTTCTGAAGTGCTTTTTCATTCATATTAAAACAGTTCTAACCCTGGCTTTTATATGGGAAATTATACCTTGACATCAAATGTAAGAAAACTGCCTACCTCCTTACAACCTTAAAACATGACCAAATATAAAAATCTCTATATTTTTAAAATATTTTGGTTTAATTTCTGTTTAAAATATTCTATTGTCATGTGAAAGGCAATAATACTCCAGTTAATGCTACTAACATCTTTTTCGTTTCCTTTTTGTGTAGCTAACCTGTGTGGATTTTTTTCCCCACATAATTTTAATATTTTTCTTTAAATCTATCCTTTCATTTTCATTCTTCCTCTTTGTGAAACAGGTATAGGCAGAGTGTCTTTTGGAGCTTTCTTAGGTAGGTGAAGTTTAACTTTTCTTGAAGTTTTAAGTCTTTAAGAATTCATTAAAGAATAGTAACTTATTTAACAATCACATTTGTAAATAATGGAAAAAAGCAGAAAAACCCAATTCTTCAGATTAGCTGGGTTCTGGGATCTTTCCAATGATAATTAAGTACAACGTGACCCTTGCAAATATGGCCAAAAAGTTTCAGTAGCAAGTGTAAGGTGTCAATCTTTCTTGTTACTGTTTGTCATAAAAAATAGCTTTTCACTGTGGCTTGTGGCAGGATCACTACATTGGTTTTCCCTTAAATTTTTGGGCTCTGATTTAATCTCTAAGGTTTTAAGAATCATTCAGTCTAGTTGTTGTGACTGTTTCAGGGAAAAATGATCTGAATATGGAATAAAGGATCCAAAATGGTAGCAGAAATTCTAGTTGGGAACTTGTATTATAGCGGGTAAAAATCGTTCTTACTAGTAGAAGAATAAGCTGGCTTAATATTTTATTCTGTGAAAGTCTTGCTTTTAAACTGGAGATTCTGTTTCCCCTAAAGTTATTTTGTGCTGCAAAACAGCGTAAGGACCATAAAGGAACTCTGAAGTTCCTGTCTCAAGAAAATAGTTGGCAAAATCAAAATGTTGAGGCTAACTTTTTTTCTGTTGTTTTGTTGCCTCTTTTTTTTTTTTTCTTAATTTTGCATGGTCTTGAACAATAGCATGAGCAAACAATTAAGAGAGTTTTATTGAGTTTGCACTATGGAAGTTCCAGTTGCCATGTTATCGGCTCCCATTAATTATTTTCCCTTTTTGTTTCTGCAGATGTTGCCTTTATCACAACTGTGACCTTCCTGTGGAAAGTGTCAGCAATCACTGTTGTAAGCTGTCTTCCACTTTACATTCTCAAGTACTTGAAGCGCAAATTTTCTCCTCCAAGTTACTCCAAGCTTACCTCGTAAAAGTAATTATATTCCTATGGTTTTTCACTTACACCAGTCTGCAGATTGCACATGCACTGTGCTTTAGTGTCTATGGATTTATGTTGGACTAAAGAAATGGAAAAAAAAAAAGTGGTAGAGTGAATAGAGCACAAAAAGAGGAGGAAACATCTGACAGGTACACTAACATGGAAATACTCTAACAAGACTATCACAGATACTCTAGATTTTCTTCATGTTAATTTTTTTTTTTACTTTCAGTTGCTATGATTATAAAATAAAACTGAATTACCTTTGATTTGACAATGCTTCTGAATGGTGTCATTGCTACCGTAAAGGATTTTTGGCTACTGTAAAAGATTTTTTCCTACCGTAATCTTCTGCAAGTTGAATTGAAAGTTTTGTTATTTATAACTTCCCTTCCTTAATTATTACATAACTTCCTAATTCAAGTCCTTTCCTTTAATGATTATAAATGGAAAAGTTCATTTGTCCATACTTACTATAACAAATCTAATACCTGTAAATGCCTGTGTCTGTATTAGCAGCTATTATTCCTCATCAGACATTGAGTAATATGCACTATTTGAATTATGTACAGATGTCTGCATAGCACAGTATTATTTTAGGAGCTGTTGTCCTATTCTGTACTCTCCATTTCTGGCACCAGTAAATATTACAGATCTGTGGTGTTGACAACAGTTCTTTAAATGCACATTACAGCCAGGTTGCACAAAAGCTGTTTAAAAATTAAGTTATAAATTCTGTACATAATTCCACTGCACCTATTGGTCTGTACAGATATCAAAGACATGGCTGCTCAGTAAATATGTTTTAAAATTCTTATTCATTTTGTATTTGTAAAACTGCAAATAGTGTCAAAGTACATTTCTATATATGAGAAGTCCAGTAAACCTTGTATTAGCTAATATGTTTAAATTGCCTTGTAATCTGTTTACTTAGGTTACTCAGGTAAAAGAAAGTAAGATGAACACATGAGCATTATGGTAGAAAAATCTATCATCTTCTGAGTTGTAAATGTTATGTTTTTATAATTTAGTTTGGGTGCAAACTTGTTTAAAAAAAATCAAAACATTTTTGCTCGTTGTAAACTGTCAGTTGAGTATCTTGGCTGAGTTATAACACTTCACAGCAGTTGAAGAGTGTCAGTATGAGCTCGTACACTCTGATACACTCTGAAGGGCCCAAATCTTGCATACTGTACTGGAAAGCAGGATATATTATTTTAGTTTTCCATTGTGTTACAACTTTGCTTTCTCAAGAAGTAAGTATAACGAATTTGGCATAGTCTATTAAGCGGTGGAAATGAATAGCATAATTGTCCATGCTTTATTTATCGAATATTTATGTGTGTGTTTTTAAAAAACACTTAATACAGATGTCATTTTTATGTTTGACTGTAGGCCTTTACAACATAATTCCTTGTTTAGTGTCTTATAACTTTGTCCTTACGCCATTATTATATTGGGTGAGTAATACTTAAGTGATAAATATAACTACTTCCTGGGAGAGCAGAGGAAACTGCTGCAGAGCTATTTGGACTCCACTCCATTAATTTTTGTTTTGAGAGTTTTTCTTACTAGCTATTTATGTGCTTTTTTTATTTTTCATTTACATTCCTCATTATAAAAGCAATAAAGCCTAATTTCTACCAAATATTATTAATGGTATATGTATGAAACGAAATACTGAAGTAGTGTTTCTTTTAATTACACAACACTGCAGACTGGTTTGCTCTCCCCCTCTGTAAACTCATTTCTGTAAAGCCCCCACAAGATGTCACTGTTCTTGCATAGTAGCAGAAGCCTTTCTTCATTTCGTACGGTTTTGGCAAGCTATTCTGGGTTTCTATTTTTAGTTTAGTCCTCTGATATTTTTGTTGCTGATTTGCTTTAATTTTCTATTTTTCCCCAATAAGTGGTAATTACTTTGAATCAATTAAGAGAAGTCACCAGCGTGCACTCGTTCTGAAATGTTGGTGATGTTTTCTTGAGACGTTTTTCTTACACATGGTGAGCTCACAACCAGATGCATACGATTCAGTAGATCAGCAAAAGCTTAGAGTTGGTCATCCTTCATCTGTCCATCACATCCGTGACATTAGGCAGAAAACGAGAAAACATCAGAAATTAAACTAGCAGTATGAAAGTGAGAGCGTTACCGTCGTACAGCTGTATGAGATACAGTCGTATCTCTGTAGAGAATTTATTGCGTACGTATATTAATCATCAGCGTTAAGACTGTGAGGTTAGTGTGATAGCAAATGTGATCCTTCACACAGATAGTAAGCCTTTCAAAAGTGGAGTCAATTCTCTAGAGTGCCTGCTTTCTTAGAGTGTTATTAATATATATCAAAGGTCTAGTTTCAGCTAGCACTTTATTTTGAAGACTGCAGAAGTCCAATTCAGGTGACTTACCTTGCTTTTGAGGTTCAGACACCCCAAAACTATGTGTACCAGGTAAGTTTGCTTTCTGTTCATTCATGTCACTCAGCCACAGCCCTGTAAAGGGGTAGCGCTACCAAATCACAGTGGTTTACAGGTAACAGTATCAGTAAGAATTTACGTATTGTAATATGTCATCTTTCAGTAGAAAGCTTCAACGTGTTGCGTATTTTAGTACAAAGTAGGCTAAGTACCATCACAAACCCTGGCTCTTAAAACGGACGAGAATGGTAACATGTCTGGTGTGCAGGTGAATAAATTATTTTGTAAGAATCTCATTCTGTTGTCATTTCACGTCAGTGTATGTCAGGAACAAGCCTAGATCACCAGATCAACTTACATAAACACAGATTTAGGCCTTGGTTCTGCAAGTTACACCCAGGGGGAGCTTAGTTTTATTTGGTATTAAATAAATGTTTACTTTTGTGAGCTGCTATGTCAGATATGTATTTCTGAAATGGTAATCATGTCACTTTGAAAACGTATTTGGAAAACAATTTCAGAATTGGGATAGAATGGAGGAGCAAGATGTGAACAGGGAAATATGTCTTCACCAAGGTAACATATGTAACAATACTGACCTGTTTGAACCATGTTTAATAACCATGTGAGCTAAACATCTGCTGGATTTCCTATGCAGTTTGATGGAAGAACACAGGGAAAAGGAGAGATCCTGCAAAAAAATGAGGACTGGTAATTATTACACTAGTTTCTTCTGCTGCTATTCTAAACTTATTGTTCATGTAACTGCTGGGAAGACATTTTACTACACAAGGTATTAGTTTGCAAATGGAAGCCAAAATTAAATCCTTGCATACTTAACATTAAATCTGTAGCACTCTTCCATGAATGCGAGTATTTACAACAGGATTTTTATGTTCAGACTGAGCTTGCTGACACATACCATCAGAATTCAGCTGTGTGCTATCTCCTGTTTTCTTCCTAAAAGATGAGTGGTTGTCCAAAAACATGCCATTGCTTTTGTACGTACATAGGAAGTGTGTATTATCTTGATGAGCAGCATCCACTTGAGCCAACCTGTATTATTAATGTCTTCCTACCCTGCGTCCACAAGAGAGTGTGAGCCTAAACATTTTTCAGTCTCCTTTTAAAACATGCCTGCAAGAGGGAACTCTGCAGTTGGAAACCTTTTCAGACTGGACACCAGTTCTGTAGGTATTTAAGCAAGAATTTTAATATGCACTTGGGTAGTTAAACAGATGTTAGTCATGCCGGTCGGCTTCTGTAGACAAAAAGGAGATGATTTCCCTACATACTGCTCTTACTTATGCCCATTTGTACATGTTAGAGGGTAGGCCTAAGCAGTATAGACCCCATACTCCTCTGCAACCTTACCGCAATCTCAAGCATTCAGATGACTCTGAGGAAGAACTAGCCTCAGATCTTCTGCAAGTGAGCTAGGCAGTGTGTTCATGGGATCATGCTCCATCCGTACACTGATTGCACCTCTGCCTTGCTTGTATAGGGTACACTGGAGGGCTCCTTCATCACAAGAAGTTGGGACTGTTCATGCCTGAACCACCTTTGTTTGCATATTTACCTCACGCATGATGGTGAGTCAGGCCTGGGGAAGGGCTTACTCTTTAAATGACAGTATAGGCTTCCTTAGAGGCTTTGGAGGTGCACTGTTAACAAAGGTACTTTGACATGACCTCTTTTCCCACTTCTGCAGAGCTTTGTATCCCTGAGTTTTATATTGGCAAGAGAACCTGAAAGAGGCTTGCATCCATTTCACACTTGCATCACTTCACATGTCCTGAAGTATTAATGTGGTTCCAACAGCCCCTGCAGGGCAAAGGAATTTAGTGCAGAGTATGTGCAAAGGGCCAGTAGAGTCTGGGCGGACAGTGCCCCTTAAAAAGCGATAGCCACAGGAGGAGAGGTGGCTGTTCTGCTCTCACGGTGTAGAAGCTATTCTTGTAGGTCCTGCTTACTCTGGCATCCATTTGAATTTTAGCTTCCATGGAGTTCCTCCTTATTTTTGCTGGTTAAAAAGGAAAGAATTGGGCCGGCAGTCTCTTATAACACTTCATTTAATAACCTTTCTGTATCTGGGTTGTTCTTATTATAACTCAATTGAAACTTGAAGGCAATCAAAAAAACCCTTCGATATGTTAGCCCCCTGTAGGGAGGAAAATCAGTACGAGTGAACAAAGGCAACATGGATCAAACATTATATGTAAACAAACAGGAGGTGCAATATCTTTAACACTGTGTTAAAAAGCATAGGAATTCCTTTTGTAAACAAAACACACTTAAAGCAAGATACTTTCCAACAAGTATTAACTACCCAACAGATGCCCTCAGCAGGGTTCACAGCTGTTATTGTAAGTGGGAATTTGCTCAGCCAGTTGCTAACAAAATCCTCTCAAATAGGGAATTGCACTGAAAGACCTATTTGCTACTTCATCGACCAAAAACATAGTTTTGATCAAAATGTTTTACAGCAGAGGTGGTGAAAACCGGATGCCTTGAACAGAATAATGAGAGCACTCTGCAGTTGAGTTGACAAATTCTGCCTTATTCTCCCATTCCTGACTAGGTTTTAACAAGACTGTAGCCAAGATTTCTCCTTATTGTAGTGTCCTCCTGTCCTCCAGCATGCTTTCAACTTAAGATCATAATCAGCAATGGTAAACCTCTGCTTTTTTTCTGAGCAATTTAGGTTTGAGGAATACTTAGCCTTTTTGCATGACTGAGCTATAAGATCATCATCTGCTCTAGGAGGAGGAGATATTCTTTTCTATAACTATGATGCATGGTAAGTATTTATGGCCCTGCCTTTATTCCTCTAGCAGTAAATGAGGTTTATTTCCTCTTCTCTTGACAGAAGGAGTAAGAATAAAAAGGGCTTTGGTTATAATGTTCATGTAGCTTTAAGCAAGCAGTACACAAAATAGACTATTTTAACTTCTACTTGTAGAACTACTTTCCATTGTTTCTCTATAATGTACACAACTAGTTTTTTCCCATGGGCCCTCTGCGGTTTGCTCCGGGTTCTAAGCATGAATTTGATTTTTGCAGAGTAAACACATGTTGCGTGGAAGCAAATTATAGATAACTACTTCAAAAGTCTGTTGAAAATGAATTCCTGGCCATTTGGGCTGGGAGGCTGGGGGATGTTAATGGATGAGCAGACCTGTAAGGGGTAAGTGCGTGTACATATGTTTTGTATTTATTACAATCATCTATTGCCTATTTGAAGGGACAGATCTGGGAATTCTCAGTCAAGATGCTCCCTTGGGGAAAACTTCTGTGCCACATGTGCTCAGCAGAGGAAGATGAGCTGCTGTCTCCCCTGCGTTGTAATCGCTGGTCACTGCCTTCTCTTGCCATTGAATTCCAAACTCATCTGCAGGAACACAGCTACGTATGCAGATCCTCACACAGCCTGTGGTTCCCAGAGTACCTTCTCCCTTTATTGGGGTACTGACTCTTCCACAACAGTCCTTTGAATTTAAGTCTGTTGCTTATCTTGGTCCCAGCTGAACGGAGTTTATTGTAGCTGTAGGAGGTAATTTTTCCATCTGAGTGCTATGAGTAAGATAGATGACACAGACGTGGTCTAGTACATATTTATCCCTATCCAAATGCAACTAAAGCAATTGTAGGCAATCTGCAATTTAAAAAACAAACAAACAGAAAATCGTATAATTCTATCAAATTCTAGGAAAGAGATGAAGGAAAACAAGATTTATCGGCTTTGAGACTTCTACCCTGTGGCTGTAGTGGTTTTGCCTTGCTGATAGGTGCCTTTCAATTTTTGGCATGAACTTCTTTGCTGTGAGAAAACAGTAAAATATTTCAAGTTATTAAAAAAAAAATCTAATTTTTAAAAATATCCTAGCTGGAGGCCTTCACATTACCCTCCTACCTGTGTGGCTAGTTATAATTCTGCTAGGTCTTTTTACATTATTTTTGGTATTAGATGGAGGGTTGAGAGTTGAAAGTGATTATGAGGATATCTTATGCATTTGTTAGGAATCGGATGTTACAGTGAAGGATGCCAAAATTTAAGAAGTATATTCTGAAGTGTTTTAAACTTAGGTATATTGTATGAGCTTAGAAATAAAGGAGGGGGGAAGGAAATCTGCTGCTCAAAGTAACTTAGGTGTGCAGACTTCAGAGAAAAAAACCCACATGGAAATCTTATTTTAAAAAAAAATCAGTAACATTTTTATAAGCCTTTTAAGATGACCCACACCTGAAGGCCTGGACCTATTGAGGGAAATCACATTTTTAACAACCCATCTCAGGAACACAAGCCTAAAAGAAACAACTTCAGGCGCTGAAAATGCCATGCATTTCTGCTTATCGCTGCTATGGAGTCTGGCACTGCTCGCGTTAAGAGAGATTTTGCCTGACGGGGATGGCCTTTGCCAGTAACATCAAGCAGGATCCCTGCATGTGTGCCTGTTGTCACATTGCACATGCGTTGTGTTACCTTGAGAACTGTGATCATACAAAGGTGCCTCTGTGCTTTGGTCCAGCTGTGCCCACTTGCATGTCAAGAGACACAGGTGTAAGCAGTCCCCAGCCAGAGCAGTTCTCCAGTTATTGAAGCAATCAGCTGCTGTGTAAACTGGTTCATAATGCTGGAAGGGAAGCAGGACAGAGAAAAATAAGCTATCTCTGTATAACCTGAAACAGGTTTCTTTTGGGGGGAGTGGGAAGAAAGACAAGCTGCTAGTCACATAACCACACTACTAGCTTACCATCTGTCCAAAAGCAATTACTTGGAAATGGCAGGTGAGGCAGGAGAATGAGGTTATAGCTCAGCTGTAGCGCAGAGCCAGCCTGAGTCACTGATCTAGTGCTCGGCAGTGTGAGAGTGTCTCTTGTTGACACACAGGTAACTCACTGTGCCACTTCAGACGTACCAGCACGGTGAGCGATGGAGTTCACTGCTGGAGAACCAGGGAAAGGCTTCTCAGAGCAAAGCCTGCCCTAGAGGCAGCTACCTCAGGGCACGGCAGTGAAGAGGACCAAAACTGCAGAACTTTGCACGTTCTGGTCAGCCCTGGGAAATGCCTTCAGAGGCAGAAGGCTGGGGGAGAAAACTAAAGCATGTGGGGAAACTTATTTTTGCCCGAGACCCACCAAAAACACCCATTCTCTCCTTGCCCCCCTCCCCTTCCCCCCAGCCCATCATGCACTGCCCAGTGGGGTGGAAAATCCAGGCTGTGCCATGCTGCAGGGTCAGGGCAGCCCTCTGCAGCTTCCACCTCTGTCACAGGAAAGGGTTTACTGTTTGAAGGTGTTGAATTCCTGTTCTTTTTGTTTTACCCTGTACTGGGCTCCTTTGCTGCCTACCATGGTTAGCGGAGGGAGCTAGTGACTCTCAGTCCATCGGGGTAAAATCAGAAGGCTGCCTGCAGTTATCTTGAAGGAGCCCTAAAGCCAAGTCTGTGGGGCTTGTCTGTCTGGCCCTGTGCTACCCAGTGCTTGGCATGGAGGTACATCCTCTAAGCACAACATGCTGCTTTGATGTAGGTTGAAGCCAGACCCTGCACAAGCTGCTTGGAGCCACCTTGGGGATGTCAGCAGGTCTTCCTCACGAGCTGGTCTTCCTGCAAGCCGTCTTACAGATCCTTTCATTGCCCTAGCCTTCCTCGGCACCTTCCTACCATTCATGCTTGTGCTCTCCTCGTCTGAGTCAGCTGGGTGTCTAGGGCCTCTTTGAAATCACAGCCTGCTGATCTCGTAGCTGTTGACTCAAGCATAGCCACATCTGCGTGTGGGTCAGGGTTGGTGACTATAGTCAAGGCTTCATTTATTTGTGTTGCATTTATTTTTAAAGATGGGACACAAATTCCATGAGAGACAGACTCATCTGGTGATCATGTGAAGCGGGTGACTGAGCAGCTGCTCATGGCTGAGCTTCTTTCACACAAGCTGAATTCAGCACATGTGCTGCAGTTCAGCTAAGGGAAAAATTTTGGAGGGAAGACACCAGGTAAAGAGCCCTCCAGCAACTTAAGGAAAACATGAAAAACAAAGGGGTTTCTATAGTCTCTCTTGTTACCTGCCAATCCTGTTTCAGTCCCAGACATCTCCCAGCTCTTGTACTTTGCATCCCTCCTTTTCTGGTTTGATACGTTTCCAAGGCATAAAAAATGTGGGAACTTTATCTCTTCTTAAGAGAAAGTAAAAAATGGGAGCTGCTTACGAGTCTGGAATACAGCAGAATTAATCAGCTTCATATTATGCAAATTTCAATAAGAATATCAAAACTCAAGGCAGGAGCTTGGAACTTAAGAGACGTGAGGCCGGTGAAGGGGGAAGACTCATAATTTCCATGTTTTTGCCCGTACAACAATTTCTATTCCCAGCAGGAGGGGGTCTCCACCAGAAGTGACCGATGATTTTTAAATGCTACTATTTTTAAGATGTTTGCTTTGTGAGTAGGAGCCTGGTTTCCAAAAAAAAATGTTAAATACTCACTGTGCAAGCCTTTAGTTTCTTGATAGATCTCAAGCTGGGCAACCAAAATGATTGGTCAGAAGGGGATAAAAGGAAGAGTGTAGAAGCAACATAATAGGATAATCATTACTGGTATCACATTATGGACCCCGAGCAGGATGCTGGAGATGATGGTACAGGTTATTCAGAGAGAAGGAAAGAGGCCCTTTACCCATTCATTAAGAGCTTGATAAGGGAGAAGGTTATGCCATTACTGAGAATGGATGGAAGTGAGGGAAGATGGCAAGAGATGACAATAGTGAGATGGGGCTAGAGCCAGTGTGTAAGGAAGAAGGTCCTAGGACCTCCCCTAAGAGACTTGGGAGGGAAGAAATGGTACCTTTTTCTTAGAAGGAAGCAGAACTCCCATCAAGGTGGTAAACCCGCTAACTTAAAATCTTGGGTATATGGAGGCTTGATGGTGTCGTTTACATAAAGCGTGAAGGAAGGGCTTCACTTTTAACCTGAGACGTGATCATCCCACTTTTGTTTGAGTGGTACTTCACCTTAGGGGTTGCTTCACTTGTGTTTAAATTTTTTTTTTTTCATTAGTAAACAGCGTGAATTTTTGCTATATTCAGGGGTGGTCACTCTAGAAGTGAGCTGGTTAACTTCAGTGTAATTCCATACCTGTCACTCAATTTTCTTCTCATCCTCCTGATTACTGCAATCTTATGCAAATATGTGCATTTCTGAGTGGCTTCTGTCCTGCTCAAACCTCTGGCTTGGTAGTAGTTCGAACGGGTCCCACCTCCTGCTCTGTCCCCTTACGTTGCTCCATGAGTGCCCCTGCCATAGCCTGGCTATCAGTTCTTTGCTTTGCCTTTTTTCCAGCTCCTGAACTGCTTGAATGCTGCTTGTTAATCCTGTGGGTGGAAAGCAGACTCACGCTGTCAGAGATGATTAGCGCGGAACTTAATCGATAGAACTGAAGTTTCTTAGCACAGCATTATGATTGAAATAGCTCTAAACTAGTGCTGGGGAGTCAAAGGCAGAGAGAGAGAACGACTGCACAGCTCTCCATGCCAGCACGGTTTCACACACCACCTGCCCTTTTAACACAGCCAGAAGCAGCACCTGCATCCTCTCCCTTCTAACTCAGCATCCGCGCTTTCCAAAGATGATCTCGGGTTCTGTTTGAATGGCTGATGCGTTTAAGTAGGTCATAGTCAACATCAGTAAATACGGGAGATTTGCCTTACTATTTTATTTCTAAGGGAATTGGAGGAAGTTTCTTGTGAAAGCTGGTATTTTTATACTAGCCAGAAGGGGGCGGTGGAAGCTAACAAATAAGTAAAATCCTGCACCTACTGTTCTAATAATCAACAGAAAAAAAAACCCTCTTCCAATGTACACAGTGCCCGTTTTCTAAAACTGTGTTTCACTAGTATGGGAAAGACAAGTTTCCTTAAAGGTTTAGTCTTAAATCTTCCAGACGGGAAAGAAACTACTGTCATGGAAAGGATTTATTTCCAGTGCAATCATTGTCAGACACCATCATCCCAACGTCTGCCACTGGGGATGCAGTCTCCACCTGACAGTGCTAATTTATCAAGTGCGGGTGTTGAAAGGTGGAGGGGTTTCTGACAGCAGTCCATCTAGGCTGGCTTCAAACAAAAGTCTTGGCAATTGGAGCCTTCACACTCTGAAGCGAGTTTGTGGTTTCTATTGAACTTTTAATTGGGTGAAGGGACGAGAAGAAGCCGTTAAGAGAAAACTACCCCATGTAGCTTGTACTGTGATAACCTATGGACAGTTTCAGTAGCCATGGAGATAGCTGGGTCAGGACAGACTTCATGACAAGGCCCTCATTAACCACTTTTTGCCAGATTTACCAGCCAGTAGCGCCGACCATCAGAGGCAACACGTTCCCATGCAGGCCAGGATGTTTCATCTCAGCAAGACGTTCCCCTCTTCGCTGCATCTGAATCATCAAAGTCCACGGGACTGCTGTGCCAGACCCAGCGTTGTGACTGGGTCCACGAACTAAATGTCCTCGCAGCCCTTTCCCGGTCTACTCCCACTGCAGTCCAGATCTTCCACCAATGTTCCTGAAAGACCCCCATCCCTGAACTTGAAGCTCATGCTTTGTCTGCTCCATACTTATCCCAAGCTGATCTCTTACTACCGTGCCTTTACCTTCCTCTGATCTACCACTGATGCCAGCCTTAAACCCTAACTTGGCTGTTCATCCAAGCCAATCCCAGGTTATAAGTGGTGTGGTTTACTGTGCTTTGTACCCATACAGCAGTCACGCCGAACCACCTTCCAATCCCTTCTCAAGACAAATTTTCACACTGATATCACCAAGTCTAGCCAGCCATGAACTCCAGATGGAGGAAATAGTTGTGTGTGTGTGTGTGTATGTGCCCGTGCATGCACAATTTCTGGGGCCTCTTTCTGTCCAACCCCTGTACCTCTTGGCATTCAGAGAGCGGTGACCAGAGACAGCAGCGTCCAGACATGGTGCTCTAGAGCTCTGTACAGCACTGGACCTCTGTAGCCCAGCAACAAGTAGAGGAGCTTTCCAGGGGTGGGGGCAGAGGCTATGTGTGGGTGGGAATGGCCTTTCTTTGTCCTGCTAGAGGTTGCTGGCTGCTTCTGTAAAATTGGTCTGTGTCCACTTATTGGAGTGCAGCCAGCAAATCTTGGAGCCAAATCGCAGACTTCCAGACTTGACAGCTTTGACTCATGTAACTTGAGAAACACCAAGAAAAGTATTTCACTGTGGCACAGCTCTTATGGACTGCTCAGTGCATCGGTGCCGGGCACCAAGCAGCCAGCGGCCCTTCAGCAGGAAATGGAAGTAGCTTTAATCTCAAAGACTCACCTCTAGCAATGGATTCTTCAGCAGAAGTCCCAAAGCACCCCATGAACTGGTTTTCAGCCTCAGTCTTTGGTCTGTCTTTTCACATCTGCCTTCCCCAGAATAAGCTTAGTGGATAGATCCAGCCTGCATCAGTAGGTTAGGGAGGTTGTTCCACCATTGCTTTACCTCTTAGCTTTACAAAGGCATTACTGTCTGTGTGTATCTGTCTACGCGGTTTGTTTTCCCTTGCACCACACACATGTCTGTGGGTGTCTCACACACCACAGTTGAGAGGCTTCTTTAATTTTGTAATTTACTTAGTGTGCTTAAAAAGCAACCTGAAAATAAATTTAGTTGGACTCTTGGGAGGAAGGGAGTAGGGAGAGGAAAGTCCTGGAAGCAAAGAAGAGGAAGACGTTAATTTGTATCATCTTCATGGTTTTCTTTAACTGTTCCAGGCTTGCATTTGATGTATCTGCATTAACTTGAGGTGGAACAGTCTGTTGATGAGACCTGAGCCACAGAGCAGACCCAGTGACTGGTGTCAGGTCATTGTGTGGTTTCATAACGCTTGTAGTTTCACTGTTGTGCTGAAACATGGTTAGGAGCAGGAGAATCATGAGGTGTTTTCTGGCATTTTTCTTAATGATGAGGAAAATGATTCCCTGGCTTTGCAGAGCTGAGAGTCTCATGTTTGAACTGCTGGGGCTGAGGAGTTCATCCTGAAAAACTCTTGCATGGCCTTTGAAAAGTCCTGCTTTGCAATGCACACCAAGGAACTGCAATGACCTAACACATTTGGTTTTCAGAAGCTTGACCGAGGGATCCTATATAGACATTTGACCCTACTAATGTTTGCAAATGTGTCTTGTTCTAGTTGCTAGTGAATTTGCACTCTCACATACAGCAACAGCTGTAAGGGAAGAGATGGGGTTCTTCCTGAGACTTTCTGGTTCTGCATACTCATTTGGAAATCAGTTTAATGCATTTTAATTGCCTATTTTTCTCCTTGATTTTCTCTTTACAGCTACACACCAGCAAAAAATAATAAGGTAGAGTCTAGCCAGGCAGGCTGCTAATGAGGAAGCTTGACTCAAGAAGATTTTAATTTTCAGCATTCGTTCTTCAAGATACCTACTTCAGCATGCAGGGTTGTCACAAAACGGAACGCTGCCATTAGCTAATGGAACAAAGGCATTGGGCTCGGATGTCATTTTGTTACATGAAGAACCAAACTTGCATCCATGACCAAACTATAGGAGTATGACAATCCATTTCGGGATGCGCATCCTCTCAGCCCAATCTCTTGCCGGCCTTTCATGATCCTTCTGGTTAAGAAAAGCTTCTGGCTCTGCCAAGCTGATCAAAGGGCTTCTTAGAAACCCCTCATCTATGGGGCATTTATGTGAGAAACAGGATTTAGCTGAGGTCTGTGGCACCCCTAGACAGCCAGAATAGGCAGGGTTACACAAAAACACAAATTGGACTGGGAGTTAGGGTCAAAGCCAGTCCACCGCTAAGGTGCCCCCAACCCCACAGCTGGTGCAGTTCAGCCATGACCTAGGTACCACTAAATACCATATGTGAAACTTGCCATTGCTGTTGAAGTAGTACACTGCAGGCAGCTGGAGACACCTGCAGTCAGCACTCCATCATAACTCTTAATTTCCAAGAGCACGCAGTTTCCCACCATTTCATCTCTTAGGCTGAAAAGCTCCAAGTTTCATCCCTGTCTGAGGCCACTGTCTTTGGAAAGACTGAGCAGCTCAACATTTGGTGAAATTAGTAGGGGAGGAGAGTAATTGCTTTACACCATTGGGCTGTCGTTCATCATTACCTACTTTAGACAAAATGTAAAGGGTGCTCCTCAATAGCACATAGACCCAAGTGGGTGAATAAAACCTTGGCACCTCGTTTCATCACCTGGAAAATGTCTCCTTTCTCCCTCAGTACCTCTTATCCCCTAGGTTGCCCTGTCATGCTGAAAGTATTGGGGAAGGGGGAGCAGGGACCGGTGTTTGCGAGCATCTGGCACAAGGGGCCATAGTCAAAATTGCTGCTAGAGTAGTCCAAATCCTATTCATAAAGTTTGTGAAGTTGAGCCCAGAAAAGTTGTGTTTAATAAGGTTACTGACTCTGCATCAGAAAATGAGGTCAGTAAAAAGTATACAAGTATTTGACTATCGATATTAGAAGGATAAACTTGGGTTAGAGAAGAGGGAAGTGCAATAAATAGGACCGTGCACACGAGGAGAGCTAACAGGCCAGACCTCCCTGGGGCTCAGTGCCGGGACTTGTTCTGTTTAAGAGTGTTGTTCAAATGAGCCTGAGGTTGGCGCGATATGCTGGGTGTCCAGATGCAGATGACATCATGATAGGAGGGGAGATTGCTGATAAATTTCAGGAATGCACCAGGCTACAGGAGGATTTGGAGACGCTGGGGGAACAGGCTAATACAAAGGAATTCAGTATTACACAATGGAAGGTTATTTGTTGAGGGAGAACCAATGGCACATTTAAATGCAAGTTTAATGAACTACAGCAGGAAGAAACTAATGAAGGAAAAGACTCGGTTTGGTGCTGAGGAGCAGTAGGGATAGCAGCAGCCTGACAAGTGAATAACAGCACAGGTGAAATTTTGGAACAGAGGGCTCACACTGCAGCCGGGGAGTCCAGGACTTCACATCTGGTGGCACATTCCCTGTGGCAACCAGGGTGCTCTCAACATTGAACCGGGAGTCCAAAACAGGCCAGTCCCTGATCACAGAGAGGGAGGCTGCAAAGGGTACCTCACCGCTGCCAGGCCTGTTCTGTGTGTCAGGACATGGAGCCTTGGATCCAAGAGGAGATGCTACCATAGCATGTGTCTTGGCAGAGACAGCTAAGGACATGTTTGGGCCCCCAGGGCACTTGGTTGTGACCACAGCTCAACAACACGTGCTGCCTTTGGCGTAAGTCAGATCAGTCTAGGTGTCCTCTGGCTGCAGGGGGAGATGCCCTCGGGGACCAACTGACAGCAGAGGGGAGAGGCTGAGAAGGAGTTACAGGGGCCTGCCACTAAAAGCGAATTTCTAGGGGATGTAGAGCTTACGGGCTTGTCAAGAGGGAAAGGAGCCCCTTTTGCAGTGGAAGAGCCATGCGCAGCCTTTCCTAACTCCTGACCATCACAGGCTCAACGCTGGCCCCTGGGCTGCCAGGTGAAGCAGCACTGCTGCACATGCAGCCAGCACGGGCCTCGCCTCCATCATCCTGGGTCACCGCTTCCACAAAGCCTCGGGCAAGCAGCCGCACTCCTACAGATGAAATGTAGACATCTGGAAAAAACTGCTTTGCACTGCCTGAAAATGAAGGTGCGACCCCGCGCCTCGGAGGATGGATGAGGTGAAAGCCGCCATCCCCGCAGTATGTAGGAACCGATACCTACCATGGTCCCAGTCTCCCGCAGACATCGTAAATCCGACGTTTCCCTTCCCCTTTCCTCCGAGGGAGGCCCTGCTGTGCTGCCAACTTGAGTCCCTGTGTACCCAACCATCTTTTCCTTCATTAACTACTTTTGAGTGAGGCAGAAATCTTGTTACCACCCTCCGTACCAGCAACTGGGGAAGTCTGAAACACATGAAGTATTTCCGGAGCTAAAATACGTTGTCTGGTAGAAAACTTCGTCACTGCCCCTTTGCGAGTCTGTCTATACTGCACAAGTATAAAAATGTTCCAATTCTTTAGCACTGTTTTACACATGCTCTTATTTTTTAACCACCCACTGTATTGCACTTTTCATTGGTAGCGTCCAGGAAGAAATGCAGAGTATCAGTATTTTCACTTTTGATGGTTGTTTTGTTGTGGGAAGGAAGCACCTGAATTGCCGTGGTGGGACCTCAGGGTCACGCAACAGAGCCGGGATTCAGCCCACTGCTGGCACCCACCTCAGTCCGGACCAGCCGCGGAGAGGCGATGCTGCACATTGACCCCAGCCAGCAGCGAGGGGTCCGCCCAGAGCACAGGGTGCATACTTGCCCACGATTCGGGTTTGCAGAAGGGGCAAAGCCAGAAGGAAACAAAGCGGCACTGACGCAGCGTGTATCATTATGAAATTATTTCTCTGAACTAACGTCTCGGTTTAATTCAGTCGCAGCTTTCTGTATATGGGTCTGGTGTGGCTGTCTGATGTCTGTCTTGATTTTAAAGAGTCGGTGTCTGAATGGTGACTGTAGCTCCAAAAAGGTTTAAGGTCCTTTGCCTGCAGTCTCTGGCTGCGTTCCTAAAGAGTCGTTTAAAAGGAGTCCACTAAATCAAAAGCCAGGTAAATCAACAGAGCACTCAACGTCGTAATGAGACCGGTTATAAGGTAAATTACAACATTATTCAAGCACACAAAATTCCTCCTCTGGCATTTGTCCTGCTAAGTGCAATGCACCTTAAAAGTGGTGAAATGATTTCTGGCAGCCAGTGAGAGAGGCTGTGTCTGGGGGCTGGGAGGCTGAGCCCAGCCTCTGCCTTTGCATCAGCTTCTAGCTTCGGCGGGCCTTTGGGCAGCAGCTGGCCACTGCTCAGGTGTGCTCTGTGCCTTGTTTGAAAGGTTCAGGGATGTGTATTCAAAATGTTGCTGCACTGGCCACAAACGCTGGCCATGTCCTCCCTCACTTTCCAGCAAATCTTGTTACAATTTTCAAAGCAGGGGATTAGAAAGACTTTAATTAGGGACTCGGTTAGGGAGGCTTGAGACTTATAAACCCTTTGTTACAATGAATGAAATTCTGAACAGATGCTGATGCTTTTGAAGCTGCCAAGACCCAAAAGATGGGCGCGCAGACCCTAAGGAGATGGCCATTATTATGTATGTTAGTTATAAAAGGCTATAAGGATATAAGAGCAAGAAACCCAAAACAGAACACAATTTCTGTGCAGAGCTTGGGTGGCTTTTTCTGATCTGTATCTTAGATTATGGGGCTCTGTGCATTTATTGTGAGAAAAAAATTGACACTGGTAAACACTGGGGAGGGGGTGCCCCCCGCTGAAAGATTCTCATTTTACCGGACGCCATGTGGAGAAACATTTTGTCCCAAGTCTTGCAAGCAGGTCAGGGTGCAAGTCAGGAACAGCAGCCCTGCCTGTCTGTTGTGCCGTGCTACTAACCTATATCCTCTGGTGTGGCGGTAACTAAGATATTTTGTTTGAATTACAGGTTCCCTGAGAAATACTGTAGCTACTGTGTACAAAGCTACATGCAAACCACCCCTCCCAGTCCACTGAGGCCCAAAGAAAAGGAGAGAAAAGCAAGATGCAGGAGGGAATACACACACGCGACTTAATATAACGTGAAACTAATCCGGTGAGCATGAATCAGACTCTTTGGTGATTAAAACATCCTGTATAAACACTCTGCAGATTTCGGGGTGTTTTTTTTAAAAAGGATAGCACTGCATTTACATGCAAGAGCTGTGGACAGAGGGCAAATTTATAGCTTTGCTTGCAAAGATAAACAGAAGGGGTAAAAAGCAATCAAAAACTGCCCATTCAAGCCTGTGGCATTTAGCTCCTTCCTGCAGCAAAGAAGCGGTGTGTGCGGTTTGGAGGGAGCGTGTGTTGGACGGCCAAGCTGCGCAGGGAAAGCCAGCACGGGCTCCAGGGGCCGCAGGCAGCTCCAGCATCGGAGGGGCGCAGCCCAGCAACTGCCGGCATTGCCGGGCGGTGGGAAGTACTGCGGTGCTGTGGCAGCGCTCCTCACCCTCCCTGCGGCTGGGTGGGAAGAGGGAGAGAAGGCTCCTTTCCTACTCCTACCCTCCCTCCTTCTACGATATACAGATTTTTTTTTTTCTTCTTGTGATTTCTCCAGTACAAATTGATTGCTGTCAGAGCAGCAGAAAATCGGTGGGAACCCAAAAAGGCTATGGTCCTAAGACAGAGGCTCTGTGGCCTGCTCTGTTCCCTGCTGCGCTACATCCCCTTCTTCCCAAACTTTTGCCCCACCCCAGCCGCTTTTTGTGAGGGAGAGCCGTGCCGCACCACCTCCCACGAGCATCTCCTCTTCACGCAGCCACACGGACAAGTTTCTCAGCCTGACCCAGGCCACACGAGCCACCGCGCGCTCAGGCTCAGCCAACGCGGAAAGGTAGAGCGGGGCAGACCAACTCTCCCTGGCAATTAACCTAATTACTGGCTAAAAGCAGCAAGTGCTTTGTTTTCAAGCACAGCTGCCTCTGCCGCAGCACGAGGGAAGGGGAGCGCTGGCTCGCCCCCTCCTCCTTGCGGTGGGACGCGTGGATGGAGAGGGACTGCCCGGGGAGCCCGTACAACTCTCTGTGGCGGAGACGGACTGTGATGAAAGAAGGGCCAGCGGAAGCGCTCGCGTGGAAAGCTGGAGGAGGCTGGCTGCACGGCGGTGAAGGGGGGGTGACACACAGCCTGGCACAGCACCAGTGCCAAGGGAAGGTTTCTTGCCAGGGTACACTCTGCTCAGTCCTCTGTATCCAGCGGAGCAGAGCCTGCTGAGGTCTTACCGGCTCTGCTGTGCCTAAACCCACAAGGGATTAGGGCTGGTCAGCGAGGGACCGGCCTTGGACTTGGGGAGTGCTGTGTCTGGTTGTAGCGCCCAAGCTGCCATGCAGCGATTCCCACATGGCTCCCACACGGGGAGAAGAGGGGCAATGGGGAGCGCGGCAGCCGGAGCAGCCGCATCTCCCCGTTCCACACTGCCGACCTGTCTGTGCACAGCGGCTGCAGTGGGCAGCGCCGTCACCCCGCGGCCCAGGGGGCTGCTTGGGATGAAGCTAAATGCAGAGACCTGCCTCTTTCATCTTGCACCTGGGAGGCAAAGAAGTCCTACAGAGGAGCTGGCCCTGCCTCAAAAGGCAAGGGGGATCCCGTTTCAGGTCCGGGCTGACCCAGTGCTGGAGGTCACCGTAAATTGCTCCAAATGCTCCAAGGCTTTTTTTTTTTTTTCACCTTGTTCCTTCTGTGGAAAGAGTTGTAGGTTTGTGTGTCGGAAAGTCCAAATTAATTAGGACCAATTGCAGCCATAGCAATTATGGGTAGGGTTTAGCCAGTAGATGTAGGAAAGCGAAGCAAACAATGCCGAGGCCGGCCAGGCGTGCGCGCCTCTGCGGCAGTGCAGAAGAAAGGACTTGGCATCTGGGAAGTGGCTTTTTAAAACGGCCAGGGTGCATTTGCTACAATAATCCACTGAAACAACAGCCGTCTAAAAATAAGGTTGTTTTCTGTACTAAGCTCCTTTTAACTCCGTTAGTCATCACCAGCTCCCAAAATAAGCACCGTGTAACAGTCTCTCCTAGTAGCGGCTGTAAACAAACTTGGGGAGGCGGGAGGGAGGCGCAGGGGAAAGGGAAGAGGAGCGGCGGGCGGAGGCGGGGCGGCGGCGGCGGCGGCCCCGGGGCGGCGGCGGGGGGAGGCGGGGCGGCGGGGCCGGGACCGGGCCGGGGGCGGCGGGGCCGGGGGGCGGCCGCGGGCCCCGCCGCCGCCGCCGGCTGCCTGCGCCGGCTGGCGGGGCCTTTGGAGCGGAGCCACGGTGGTCCGGGCAACGGCATTAAACAGGAGGAAACAGACAGGGGATTCCGTCATTTCAGCGGGGAGCGGAGGGGGGCGGGCAGGAAAGGAGAGCCCCGCCGAGGGGAGCGCGGCTGCCGCCCGCCCCGCGCCGCACCCCCGCTCCGGCCTCCCGGGAAGGCGCCGGGATACCCCCCCTCCGCCCCCCACCCCCGCCGGGACTGGCGGGACCGACGGGAAACGGGACCCCCGCCCCCGCCGGTGGCGTCCAGCACCGCCACGAGGGGGCGCTGCGGCGCCGCCCCGCTGCGCCCGCCCCGCCCCGCAGCGCCCTCCGGCGGCGCCCCGGGGGCTCGGCCCCGCATCCCGCCCCGCACCTCTTGGGGGGGGACCCGCATTCCCCGCGCCCTGGCGACCCCCTCCGGTGCCTGAGGGGAGGCGTCACGGTCGGGGAGGGTGCCGCTGCGGGGTGTGTGTGAGGGGTTTTCCCTCTTTTTTTCCCCGCTCAGTTTTCCTTGAAAGAAAAACGTCGCCCTTTTGGTTTTGGCTTATGGTTTTTCCCCACCTGAGGGGACGGCTGGGCCCGCGTGGGAGGGGGGGACACACACAGCGCGCTCCTCAGTGGGGACCGTCTTCCACCATGATTTAGTGGAGGAGCTCGCCCCGAAGGATCAGCCGCGGCGGCGGCCTCCAGTTCCCCAAGAGCAGACAGGGTTTCGTTTATATTGGGTTTATTTTCAACCGCATATGGGTGTCACGCACTAGATTTATGATTTTTTTTTTTTTATTTCATACACCACCAGATACGCTCAAACCCACCCCAACTCTCCTCACGCCGCCGTCCAATTCCAACAGGAAAGTGCGGTCCCCTCCCGCCAGCCGTGGGGGCAGAGGGAGGACGCGGGGAAGCGCGCGGCGAGGGGAACGGGGCCCGGAGCGGCGGGCGGGGGGTGTGTGTGTGTGGGTGCTGCCTCCCTCGGCACCCCACGCCCGCGGGGGTCCTGCCGGTGCCGGGGTGTCACGGGTCCGCTTCGGGGGCTGGGCCGGGGCATCCCGGAGGTGGGAGGAGGAGTCGCGGTGGGGTTGGAAACCTCTCCTTCCCCCCGCTACGAAGTGATGAGCTACAACTGTGTTGCTGAGATATTTACAGAATAATAATAAATAAAATAATAATAATAAATCTGGAGCGACTGAAACCGAGTCCACCGGGTCTGTTAGTAATTGAGCAGAATGGGATTTTCCTTTCTCTCGCCTGCCAGTTGATGCTCTTTTCCAAATTTCCACAGCGGGGGAAGCCTGCGATTTTTTACATAATGATTTCAGCATGCGAGGCTGCCTCGCGCTTTTTTTTTTCCCTCCCTGTCTCTCTCTCTCCCCCGCCTCCCCTCGCTCCCCTCCTTCACTTCGCGGCCCCGCCGCGCCGCCCGCTCCCCCGGGGAGGGCACTCTGCTCCCGCGGGCTGCGGGGACCCCGCAGGCGGCGGCGGCAGCGGCGGCGGCAGCGGCGGGGGAGGCCGGGGCTGGGCGGGCCGGGGGCCGGGCGGCCGCCGTGCCCCGCGGAGGGGCGGGCGGGGAGGGCGGCCGGGGCCCGTCGGTGCCCGCCGGTGCCCGCCTCCCGCTGGCCGCCCGCCGGCGGTGGGGCCGGGGCCCGCCTGACATCACGGGGCCGGGGCGGGGAGAGGGGCCGGGAGGGGAAAGGAGGTGGGGGGGGTGTTTTCCAGCTTTAAAAAGGCGGCGCCGGGCGCGCAGCCCTGCGTCAGAGCGAGACTTCCCCGCTCCGCACACCCACTCGCCCCCCGTCCCCCGCCTGCGGCACCCGGCGGGCGGGCAGCGCCCGCCGCCCCGTCCCGCCGCCGCGGCGCGGGCAGTGCCTCCGAAGTCCCCACGCACACCCGCCCTCCTCTCCATGCCCCGGCCCCGGGGGGGCGGCGGCGGCGGCAGCGGCGGCGGCGAGCTCCTCTGCCTCCGCGGGCGCGGCTACCACGCCGGGGGCGGCGCGGTCCCGGCCCCCGGGGCGTGAAGGCGGGCGGGGGGCGCGGGGCAGGGGGCGAGGGGCCGGCAGCGGCCCGGGTCGCGGCGCCGGGGCTCCGCCGCCCCGCCGGGTGGATGCCAAGCGCTGCCCCGCCGGCCGCCGCCGCGCCGCCGTCGCGGGACCCAGCCAGCGGGAGAGAGGGGCCGGCGGCGGCCCCGCAGCGCGGCGCCCGCCCGCTCGCCAGCACCATGAAGGCGGCGGAGGAAGGTAACGGGCGGCGCTGCGAGCGGGCGGGCGGGAGGGAGGGAGGGAGGGCGGCGGTGTCCCCCGGTGTTTCCCCGCGGCGGCCCGGAGGTTTGCCGGCGGCCGCTTGCCAATAGGTGTCTCCTTCGCCTCTCGCACGGCGCCACCGACGCTCCCGGCCGCCTCCCGCCGGGCCCGGGCCCGCTCCCGGTGCCGCTCCCGGTGCCGGCCCGGCGGGGCAGCGCGGCGGCGGTGCCCCATCGCTCCTCGCCGCCGCCAGCGTGGGGCTGCCGAGGGCGCCCGGGGCCCGGGCGAGGGATCACGGTGCGGAGCGGCTCGGGGACTGCCCCCCGCTGCTCCCCCGGCCCCGGGCTGGGTTTTGGGGGAGGTCAGACGGCGCGCTGTGATTGCAGCCATCCCTCGCCCTTGGGAAAATGAGGGAGCCTCCTCAAAAAGCGGGTCCCGGGCAGTGCCGGGCACCGTACCCGCGGCCAGCCCTGCCCGGAGCACCGAAACAGGCGGGCAGGCCACGGCTGGCTGCGGGGCTGCGCCGCCCCGGGCCCCCCGCGCCCCCGCAGGTGGGGGTTCCCCGATGGGGGCTCCCCGCCGCCGGCGGCCCGGTCGCGGGAGAGCGCTTGCCCCTCGACCCCGCCTCTCTATCGCGACTGCTTTCGATGCCCCCTAGTAACCCTGCTGCCAAAAGTGCGCTGGAAGAGCGGCGGCAAAGTTTCCGAAGAGACAGACCGTGGGCGCGGGGCTTGGGAAGCGCTTTGCCGGTCGCTGCTGGGCCGGACTGAGCCTGGTCCTGCCGGGGGCGGCGTCTGGCCGGAGCCGGGACCGGCTGCAGCCTCTCCTGTGCCACTCGGGACATTTTTCTCCCCCCGCGGAGCATCGTTACCCAGCACGGCTCTTGCCCCCTGGCCAAACTTTCGCACCTCGTCGCTTTCGGCCCCGCCGCGCCGCCCCGTCCCAGGAGCGGGACCGACCCCGCAGGCGGCGGCCGGGCATCGCCTCCGCGCCGCAGCAGGTGCGGGGCAGCTCCCGCCTCCCCGCCGCGGGCCCGGGGGCGGCCCGCTGCCGTGACCCCCCTCCCCCCCCCCCTTCCCCTGTCGCGGCTGCTCCCGGGCTCCCGAGTTTCCTCCCGATGCGGTGGTGCTGCCGGTGCTGGGGCTGGAATGGCCTGGCGGGCTCGGGCAGGGCGCAGCGAGCCCGCACGTTGTGCGCATAGAAAGTTGCGAAGGGGCGGGGGGGTGTGTGTGGTGGTGGTCGCGTCCACGTCCGCCGTGTTTATTCTGCAGCGTGGGACAGCGGGGCTCCCTTCCCCGGGTCGGACCCCGGAAAGCCGGACGGGCGCTCGGGACCCATCTTTTTTTTTCTTTTTTCTTCTTTTTTAACACAGATGTTTTCACTCCGGGGGTTCGTTTCAGTTGACAGGATCCTGCCAATGCAAAAGCTCCAAGCGCGGCTGTGAGTGCGGCTCCGCTTTTGAAGCAGGCGAGCGCCGTTTTGGATGAAAGTTAATTACGTTTTATTTAATAGCATTGCCTTGCGTGCCTTTCGCACGCTCGGACCTCCGAGGGCCGCACGCACGGCGTTTCCAGCGCTCTGGGCTTCAAGGGCTCTGAATGCACTAACTTGTAAAAATTACACCCAGAGGCAGCTGACATAAAAAGAGTACTGGAGTCTCTTGTAAAAAAAAAAAAATCCCTCCTCTTTATTTCTGTGGTATTTTTGATGCCTGTGTTAAAATGTCACCAGCCCTCGTCGATAGTTCTCTTCCCTGTTGATGTATTTTGTGAGGGACTAAGAAAATGAGGCCAGCCAGAAAGCGTGACCCAACGCAGGAAACACGCAGGGGAGCCCTGCAAGTCAGGATCCCTGCCCGCGAGTGAAGGTGCCCCTTGCCTGCCGAGCTACGACAATCAAAGAAAACCTTCTATTTCTTGCTTAGCCTGGAAAGACACTCTGGCAAAGCGTCCCGGTCGGGGGACCCCGCTTTTTTCCTTTGGCTCGGAGCGAGGTGCGGAGTCCCGCTCCTCAGAGAACACGTGGGGGAACGCCACGCACCGCTTAGATTCTCCCTCGGGCTGCGGGGCTGCGGGCTGAGCGGCACGGCTGCCGGGTCCTGGGTCCTGCGACCTGCCTTGCGACCAGGGAAGTCGGGAGGACCCGGGTTAGGGGCAGAGAGAGGCTGGGGCGGCTGCGGTCGGCCCGGAGGGTCGTGTGGTGGGTACGGGAGAGGGGCCGAGCGGCACACGGATGGCCTCGGCCGAGACACATCGTTTCGTGTGTGTCATCGTCGTTCCCCCCACCCCCCACCAGCTCGTTTCTCTCTCACCAGTTTAATGGCACTGCCTTAAACTGGATTGTTAACTGGCAAGACGCTGTTAATTCCGCCGCCGCATGTGGCATCGCTTCGGTTTTACCTTCCCGTAGTACATCTTTGCTCTTTCTCCAAGGGAAGGGTGCCAATCGAAATATTTCAGTGACAGCCCCAATATTTATGGCACTGGCAAATGGAACCGTCCGGAAAGAATTTGGGACAATTCGCCTACCTCGCAGGTACCAGCAGTGGGAGAGGCAAAGGGGCGAGAGCAGCGGGTCCTTGGGAGCTCCTCCTTGCCTCCCCCACTTAGCCACCCCCCACCCCCGGGGCGCCCTGGCAGGGTTTGGGGAGCAGGCAGCAGCCCGGCGCGGGGAGTCCGGTGAAACCGGGGGGCTGGGGGCCGGGGCGAGACGGCTGCCCTGCCTGCGGGCCCTGGGCAGGGGCGGGAGGCGCGGCAGTTCCCGCCATCGGGGCAGAGGCTGCGGGATGTGCGCCGGTAAGGCGGGACGCTCGTCCCGGCGGCGCGGCCCCTGTCCCGGGCTGGGGAGAGCACGGTCCGGGCAGCCGCGGGTTCCGCTGCTGCCAAGGCCCTTTTGCACACTGGGGTGACTCAGCCCCGGCGCTTCGGGGAGGCGGCAGCGAGGAGGGGACCGAGGGCATCCCCCCGGCGGCCCTCCGCCTCACCTCCGCCCCAAAGAGGGCCCGGTCCCCTCCGGAGCAAAGCCCGGCCCCGCGGCGGGCCCGGAGTGCCCGGGGGCTGCCCCCGTCCGCCCCGGGGACCGTCGGTGCCAGCCGGCCCGGCCCCGGCGGGAGAGGAGGCTGCAGCGCGGCTCGCCCCGGCGAGGAGGGGAAAAAAACGTAGCGGGCTCCGATGGAAAAAAAATTTGTGTTTTCCTGGCACTTTGTAACGGAGATTTCAGCCGTAAGCCTGGAAAATGGTATTCCCTGAGTTTATAAGGGAATACCGTTTCCATAACCGCTTTAAAAAACTTTTCCTTTTGAGATCCGGCCTGCGGCCCTGGAAGCTGGGCGTCGGGGCGAGCCGAGCTGCGGGGGCGGGGAGCTCCTTGGCCTGGTGGAGGCTTTAAAACGGGTCGGTGGAACCTGACAGAAGTGCATTTCTAAACAGAAAAAAAAAAAAAAAGGCTAGTTTATCTTCCTAACCGGTTTTTAACCCGTGCGGGGGGGAAGGGCGCAGGCCGGGGAGCACCGTGCCTGCCCCGCTGCCTGCCCCTCTCCGGCGCCCTTTGCAAGCGCCCCTCGGTGCGCGGCCTCGACCCGGGGACCTTTTCCCTCCCCGGCGCACGGAGGCAGCCGGTAACGTTACGAGTCCCGCTTTAATGCGCTTTTTATAGCAGTTGGCACTAGTGGGTGCTGCAACTAAGTGAAATAAATAATAAATAAATGACAGCGGAGCCTCCTGGCTCGCAGGCGCGGCGCGGTGGGGACCCCCGGAGGAGGAAGGCTTCGCAGCCCTCGTCGAAGAGGGGGGCACGCCGGTGTCCCGGGCGGCAGAGCCCCCGCCCCCTCCGCCGAAGCCGCCCGGCGGGGTGGGGGGGCGGGGAGTGCCGTTGCTGCCCCGCTCCGTTTGGCGGGAGCCCGGCACCTGCGTCTTTAGTCATCGCCGGGCGGGAGCAGGTGAAGCCCCGCTGCCCGGCCACCCCCCCTCTGGGGGTCCGGCGTCCCTCCCCGCCGGCGCCGGGCCCGCGGGCGGGGGGCGCACCCGTCCCCTCGGAGGGGCTCCCCGCGGCGCTGCAGAGGCAGAGCCCCCGCAGGGCGGGGGGGGGGAGGGGGGGGGCCGGGCACGGCGGTTGTTTGCAACGACCCGGAAACATCAACAGCGGGAGGGAGGGCGGATCGGCGGCGGCGGCAGCGGCAGCGAGATAGGCCGCCCGTCGGGGCCGGGGTCACGTTACCGCCCGCAGCGGCCGCCGTCCTGCGCCGTGCCGGGGCTTGTGCGCAGCCCGGCGCCGCCGCCGCCGCCGCCGCGGGGGAGCGCGGCCCGGCCCGGCCCGCCGGCAGCAGGTGTCCGGGGGCGACGGGGCGGGCCCGACGGGGCGGGCCGGGGGCAGCACCGCCACTGCCTGCGCCGCCGCCGCCTGGGTGCCGGAGTGTGGCGGGGGTCGCGCCGGGAGCCATGACGGGCGTGGAGGCCGAGCAGGAGTTTGACTTCGATTTCCTCTTCGAGTTCAAGCACAGCGATGAGGGCGGCGGCGGAGGTGGGTCGCGGCGGCGCGGCCGGGGCACCTCCGGGGGCGCTGGCGGAGAGATGCTGGCCCCGGTGAGCCCTCCTCTGCGCAACCCGGTTCGGGGCGGGGGGAGGTTATCCCCTCCGCCCCCCCCGGGGGTGCCGGCCCGGTCCCGGGTGGCACTTCTCGTCTCCGCCGCTTCGGGAAGCGGCGAGCGGGGCCGCGGCGGCCGGGAGGGAAATGCCGCCCCGGTTCTTTCCCTCGCCGTGCCCTTGCAGCACCCGGAGGAGGCTGCGAGGGGAGACAGCTCGGGAGGCAAACGGTGCCTAGTTTTTGAAACGTGGGGATTGTTTTGAGCTCTTCGCACCCCCGCGTTGCCCGCTGGCGCGGCTGCCCCCCTCTGCCAGCAGCCTGTCATCCCGGGCTGCCCTCGCAGGCTGCCCGGCGCTGGAGGGGGGCCCCCCTCGCACAGCCCTCACCGCTCCCACAGCCCCCCCGGGGGTGCCGGGGGGATCGGGGTCTTCCACCTTGCAGAGATGGGACAGTTCAGAAACCGCTTCTGCCCCCCTCCCTTCCCCCATGAGCTGGAGCTAGTTAGGCTCAGGGTTTAGCTTGAAGGTCATCCGTAAATAAAAATAACGGGCCTGAATTCATCACGGGTCACACCGTTCCCAACTCTAGTGTCTCGGTCCGGCTGTCTTTTTTTTTTTTTTTTAATGATTTTTAACAATACTGGAGGTGGAAATGAGGTGAACAGGTCTGGAATCGAGACAGAGAAAGTTGCCGTTTCCTGGTATGAGGTTGACTGTTGCGGCATCAGTGCTAGCTGGTCACCGTAAAAAGCTCTCGTACAAGTAGATGATTTAACGCAGCTCTGTCTGTGCTTCATCTTTTGCCTTTAAATTGAAGCAGGTTCCCCAGTCCTTGCCCGCGTATCACAGCCTGCCAGGGTGCAGGTGGAGGCGCAGCACTCCCCTCCCTAATGCTCCCCAACCGCCCAGCTCTCCGGCAGGTTGTCAGTGTCCAAACAGTTGTTAGGAGCTTCTCAGTTTTTAGAAAACTGCAGTTTTAAGAGTTTCACACCTAGTAATTGGACACCTGGAAAGTGGAGGGGCCTGAGCAAGTTAAGTGTCGAAGTCCTAGTGAGAGAAAAGTACCTGACTCCATTAGGCAATTTTGTAAGCATGAATTTAAACACAGGCCTAGACGTGGCTTAATCTTTAGAAATGTAAAATAACCCTCACCTTCTCTGAAGTCCCTATGAGCTGCAGGTGTTCAGCATTCCTAGTTAAAGAACGTAAGTAAAACTGATGGTGGTCAGTGCCTTGCAGGATCAGCCCATTAAAGAGAGAAAGGAATAAAACCTTTGGTCTGTGAAATTAACTAGAGAAAAATAAATATGAATTTTTTTACGTTGTCACAAAGTGAAACGTAGTATGTGAAGATGTGCCCACAACTCAAGGGGTCCAATTTCTTGTCGTAGTTACACTTAATGTAAGTGTGGATTTGTTGGAACAGAACCATTGCGGACCTGGTCTATCTGATAGTGGGGTTTGGCTCAAGATATTAAAATACACTACTGAAAGCGTCTTGGTAGTAAGTGCAGTGGTGCTGGGGCCTCTGTGGATCACGGTCGTGACAGCGACTCCATGTTAAAGTGGTACCTTCCTTTCGTCCCTATCAGCGCTGTCAAAATACCCTACGCAGCTGCACTACGTGATGCAGTTTCATGCCTTTGTAGCCACCTCCGCCTCCCGTCCCTCAAGTCTGGCATTTTATTTCTACATGTCTAATTCACCCTGGTGAGGGAAATGTCAGCATGTTACCAGTGCTGACTATGTATGTGCATTTGATGAATTTTGTAAATAGGGAAGTTGTGGAGAAGAATGTGCTTTTTCAGAAATTGGAGCTGGTGGTTTTTTTAGCTCACAAACCAAGGACTCAGTCCTGTTCCTAGTTCTGGCTTTGAGGCTTTTATATTTGGTGGTCATACTTTCTACACACTGCCTCAAAATTTAAGATACTTAAATATATTTGGAAGGCTTTGATCTTGCTTCTGTCAATTTTGAGTACTATTGTGTGAGAAGTTGTATGACACATTATTTTTCTTGGCACTTTAAAAGCTGGCTTTTTAAAAATATGCATAGTAGTTCTAAAAGAGGCTACTCCTTGCCATGCGCATTAGGGGAACTTGTTGCTTGGGAGCACTTGAGGCTGTCTTTTAATTTTTTTAAAAAAAAACTGGATGCCAAAGGCCAGTCTGAGCCTCTGTATTGCCTGTTTGGCCTGGGCTGCAGATCTCCAGCAGACTTTGCTGTTTGAATTTTACCCTAGTCATGCATTAGATTTTAAGAGAACTGCCTGTTTCACAGTTCTTTTCACACAGGTAATAATTTTCTCCGCTGTTTTGTTGGTTTACCTTTTTATTTTTAATAAAAGATCTAAAGGCACTGATTCTGCAGTCAGCAGATGCTGCTGTTGCATCCCGCCTGCGAAGCCCACCTGGTGGGCGCGGAGCCGGGGCAGCTGGCAGAACTGGCCGTCCTCTGCCAGGGGAGTCCAGCTGTGCCGTGGGGACCGGCTGGAGGCCTGTGCCGTGTCGCCAGCACCATCCACGTACAGGCCGGGCTGGGAGGCTGTGGAAGGGCCTGTGGGGCGTACGGAGAAGAGCCTAGCCAGCATCCTGGCAGCAGTGCGGTGCCAAGGACATCCCCTTCCTCTGGAGCTGGAGGCAGCAGTGAAGGGGCTGAATCTGCCTTGAAGGCGCCACTTAGACCCTTTCTCTGAGATAGTTTCTGAAACGGAAAAGGTCTTACCACTGTTGTACCACTTCAGGGTTCTTTTTTTCCATGAAGGGTGAGAGGGAAGTGGTGGTGGTTGTGGTGACACTGAGCAGCACAGCCATGTGGCAGGGCAGCAGTAAAAGCGGACTAATTTTGGAATGCGGGGACTCTGATCCCCCAGGCAGATCCGTGCCTCGCTGTGACCACTGCAGTCAGATTACCCTTGTCAGAGTAGCACCTCTTTCTTCATAGTTCCTGCCTGCCTTGTTGTTTGAGTAGGGTGTGAAGCTGTAGCATGTTTTGAATAATCCAGTTTTATTTGTGGCATGCTCTGGTGTAATTTAATGTCCCTTCCTCAGTAAATGGCCGGTCTCTGAAGGCAGACTAGAGAGGGAGTTCAAAAGGTGTTGCTGCTCATGGTTCCTGACTGTTACCTGATGTGACACACGTCAGCCAGAACATCGCAGAGTTGCTGTGAAACTGCGACAGCACGTTAATTTTTCCTAAGTATGGTTTGCCTTGGAGTCGTTGCCAGCAAGAAAGGCGAGTGCGGGATCGCCGGAGGATGACACCAGAGAGGGCTGAGCTGGTAAACAAAAGAAAGAGAATAACCGCCTGCGCTGGCGTTACCAGCTTGGAGGCTCATTTGCATCTGCAGCGCTCCTGGGGAGCGGGTCGCATTGGGAATAACAGCTGCAGTAATTAACACAGCTTTTCAGTATCTCCCTAGGGAAAGTGGGCAAGGGTGACTGCCAAGGGAGCTTGCCTGCTGGGAGGGAGGGGGACAAGCTCCCCGTGGGGACCGGCTGTGGCCAGGGTGGGATGCAGAGTTTCCTTCCGTCCTGCAGGAAAGTGCCGCTGCTGTAATAAACCTCAGGGAAGGCTGATGTGCTGCAAGTACAGCTTGGGGATGGAGCTGGAGCTGGGTGTGTTTTCAGCCTGCTGAGAGGAACCTGCGGAACAGCATTACCCCGACTCAAAAGTTCAGTGGCTGTTATCCCTGATAGAAAGGTTTTGCTGTCTTTTCCCAGTAAGGCAAGAGGTGCTGGCATTAGGGGCCCTGGCCCATGTGTGCTGGTTACGCAGAGCCTCCCTATATCAGAAAGCACAGGGCAGATGGTTCCTGATCCTGCCACTGCTCAGAGCACCAGGGGCACATTGCCCTTGGGTGAGCACTGCCCGTCTCCCCACACACAGCCCACCGGTATCTCTGGGTGGCAGAGAGAGACATGTTTGCAGCCCTGGGACGGGGGAGCAGAGCTGAAGGAGTCCCTTCAGCAGGCCGACAGTGAGGCCAGGCTGGGATGGTGTCCTGTGGACCAGCTTTGAGATGCTGGTCCCCATAGCGCAGCGGGGATGGAGGCACATGAAGGGTGGGTTGTTCCCCTGTGCTGGGTCAGGGAGCCCATCAGCACAAGCCTGTGATGTGATCTGTCACCTTCCAGGCTTTCCACACCGACTGTGCAACTCTGCTATTGCTTTTGTGCACCCGGAGCTGTTAAATAGACCGTTGGCCGAGATCGCACTGCTGGCAGTTTATTGTGCCGCGCGCAATAATCAGCAATTTCAGTGGAATTTCAGCTGTCGCGGAGTAGTGAGACATCCATGTTTACCCTTCACCTGGCCTCTGCCAGTTGGGCTGGAGGATAAGTGGTCCCAGAAACCAGAGCAGGTCAATAGATCTGTCTTGTTCAAAAATCCTAGTTAACTGGAACCAGTTGGAAACTTGCTGTAATGGAAATTTCGGTTGCGTATAATTTTTTTAGCAGAATGCAGTTGATCATGTTCTTCGCTTTAGTCTGCCTCCACTTTTGTTTTTTTTTTTTGTCCTGTGTTTTCTGTGTATTCCAACTTTTCAGGGAGGAAATTAGGCTCACTTACATAAAAGCAGCACTGCTCTCTTGAGCAGCGCTGCAGTCTCTGCTGAAGCAACATTGTCTGAAGACTCAATTTTTTGCTCTGAAGGTTCACATAAGAAGAGTGTCCTCGAGTCAGACTCAGTCCATGTACATCCCCCTCCCATGATAGCTTGTGCGCTGTTCAGTTAGTGGCATTTTCAAGGATGCTAGCCTGCAGCTTCTCCCCTAGCATGGCACGCCTGCGGGCCGGGTTGTTAAGGAGAGCTGTGCTTTTGTGTGTTGTGCCATGTACCTCCACTCCAGCTGGGTATGTTACTAAGTGGGTATACTTGTGCAGCACCTCATATCATTCTTTTTTGTTTGTTTGTTTTTTTCCAGAACACTATAATTATACATCTTCAAACGTAAATGCTGGCTTGCCTCTAAATGTGACGCATTCCTCATTGTCAGCTCCATGTCATGGCCTTCAGACATCAAATCCCGTCATTTCAGTTGTCCCATCGACAAACCATCCTTCTGGATACGGAGGGCACATAGACAGTGGGGCCTCTGAGTATTACCTGCCGCCAAACATCAGACCTAATGGAGCTCCAGCACTAGAGAGCCCTAGAATCGAGATCACGTCTTACATGGGACTTCATCATAACAACAACCAGTTTTTCCATGATGAGGTTGAGGAGGCCATCCCAAATGCCAAGCGGTCGCCTTCCACTGCCACTTTGAACTTACCGAACATTGAGGCATACAGAGACCCGTCCTGCCTGAGTCCAGCAAGTAGCTTGTCTTCCAGAAGCTGCAACTCTGAAGCGTCTTCCTATGAGTCCAACTACTCGTATCCGTACACTTCACCGCAGACCTCTCCGTGGCAGTCCCCGTGTGTCTCTCCGAAGACCACTGACACAGAGGAGGGCTACCAGCGCAGCATGGTGGCCTGCCCCTTGCTCAGTTCCCCAAGGCACTCTCCGTCGACATCTCCCAGGACAAGCATCACGGAGGAGAACTGGCTGGGGGCTCGCAACTCGAGGCCTCCTTCTCCTTGCAACAAGAGAAAGTACAGCCTCAATGGCCGGCAGACCTCCTACTCCCCGCACCACTCCCCCACGCCTTCTCCGCAAAACTCGCCCCGTGTGAGCGTCACAGATGAGACGTGGCTGGGGAACACCAACCAGTACACCAGCTCTGCCATCGTTGCCGCCATCAATGCCCTCACCACCGACAGCACCATAGATATGAATGACGGGATTCCCATCAAGTCGAGGAAGACTGCCATCGACCACACCCCGTCCATGACTCTCAAAACTGAACCAGCTGGCGAGGATCACGGGACCATATCGCCAACTGCCGATTTGTCACCAGAAGACTTCTCAAGCTTTCAGCACATCAGGAAAGGAAACTTTTGTGAGCAGTACCTGTCCGTGCCACAGCATCCCTACCAGTGGGCCAAACCAAAGTCTCTGTCTCCAACATCCTACATGAGGTAAGGAACCCCGACTTAGAAGGCAATCCTGATAATATCTTTATTGGATGCTCTTTTTTGCTCCTTCCCCTTCCTGCCTCTGCTTCCTGCCAAGTCTGCCCATCCACTCGTTCCACTTAGCCGTATCTTGTGACGATGCCTCTTGTCATCGGTGTGGCGTGACCATGAGTAAAGCCCTGAAGGGCTGAACAGGCTGTTCTAGGAGCTGGCCATGCATGGGTTGTAACTGGTTATCTGCTTCCCAGGGGACAAACCCCAGCCCAGGGAGTCTGGAAATGGAGTATTCAGAAGCTCCTCAGGCAGCAGGAAAATTTGGTGCCATCAGACCTGTGGCTTTACTTAAATAGTTTATCATGTCTTAGTATGTTGTTACTGCGGGACGGGAAGACAGTCTCATTACTCTGGCTATTACAGGGCCTTATCCATTTACACATTATAGACAGTGAATACAAACAGAATAGGAATATGGTTCTTCTGTGCATTATTTATGCTTTTACTTCACCTGACAGCTGCTTATCAGTCTTCTTTTCCTATCTGCCTTGGACAGTGTTTGTCTTTTTTTCCCCCTTCCCCACCATTTTTACGTTTAAGGATGAAAACTTTATTTGTCAGCTGATAATATTCTGGTCACATTTATTTATCACAAGAAAACTCTGGGTAGGAAACACCACAGAATAGCCAGAATTAGTGTTACATCCATTGCTTTCTTTTTTGGTCTCAGTTTTGGCCTTTATTTTGAAGTCTTCTGAAGGCTGTATACGCAGAAACACGTGGTGCAGGAAGAGTTTGGCTTTCCAAAAGTTTGCAGGCTCTTCCCAGTCCCTGGTTGTGATGGCCACCCCTCTCCTCCTCCTCCCCAAACACACCTGGCTTCTTGCTTTTGACAGAAAAGCTGTCTCTCAAAACAAAATAAGTGGGCATGCAGCTGAAATGTTTTAATTTGCGATACATTCCCTGGCTCTCAACCTTGCCAGTCTCACTTTTCTCCAGCCATGCTCTCTCTGCCCTGTGCTGTCTCCCAAAAATGAGGTTGAGCGGTCCATGGCCCTTTGCGTTACAGCATTTAGTGCTGTGGTCCCCTTCCTCATTGTTCTCCTCCTCCTCATTGTCTCTGCGTTGCCCAAGCTCCTTGCAGGACCCTGGCTCAATTCAGCGCTGGGAAATGCAGCAACTCCTTTGGGTCTGGCCGAGCCATCCAGAGGTAGGCACTTGCTGCCTTTTGGAGCTGGGATAGAGAATTTTGACATGGGGCAAATCCTTCAGAGCTTTCACGTGTACTTAAAAAAAGCCTTTTACATTCTCCCGCTGAAGTGCCAAGTAGCCCGCATTCATCAGAGAGGCCGGCCACAGGCTTTTGCATCGGGGGCCTGCTTTTTGCCAAAGACTTCAAGGGCAATAATGGGACAGTTTGACCAAACAGGCTTTTATCTTTCCGTTGCAGCGAGCGGCCCGTAGGCACTTTGCTGCAGTCTGTCAGGAGGCACCCGGCGTGCCTGTGTGCTAACACAAACAAGAAAGGTGAAGTGTACAAAACGGAGCCCCACTACGTTGTGTATTTAACATTTTTTTTCCACTGTTTTGGTCTTGTATAAAATATGTTTCCTGGTTCGCAATATGTTTCCATGTGATCTCATTAACTCGTGCTCTAGGGCAGTTGGAAGTTACTGTCAAAATGTGATTTTAAGTTGTTTTACCAATCAGATACACTGACCGTGCTTCCTTCCACCAAAAATACCTCTCGTTTTATGTATATGATAATGCTGGGCAACTGAGCACGGACGTCAACAGGATCACAGCCTACGCAACAGAAACTATGTTATTTTAAATCTTTCCAAAAAAATTGGTTAAGAATTTGTCACAACAGAGCTGGATTTTTTTCCTGTTATGTTACACATCTGTTCTATTTCAAACGTGAGGGCTGGAGGGGTGGGTTCCAACAAACAATTCGGGCTCCAAAATCTACCCGGTCATAATGATTTCGAGATAACCAGATTTGATTACCTCCTCTGTCTCTTTCTGAATACGCGGTACAATTTTCATCAAAAGCCAGGATGCCTTGGAAAATCACTGACGCCTTCCCCTCCCTCTCTTGCATTCCCATCTCTTTGGGGGCAGGAGGGAGCGGGCTCAGGCAGGCCGTCAGCCAGGTGCTGCCTCCTTTCCTGGGGTTTTATAGCGGGCATCAGTCTAAAAGGGAAACTGCTTTTTTGTATTGTTTCTAAAATTGATGATGCTTTTCATTTGTCCTAATTAAAGCTCAGTCTGCTTTAGGCTTTTCAAGTCCCACGGCAAGGGAATAAGAAGAGTATATTGTAAGAGTGTAATAATGCCTGCCTTAACAGAAACACAGTCTTCCTGTGCCTCATGCTTCTCTTGGTTGCTTATGAGGACCGTGAGCTCGGAGGCTCGGCCCGGTCCCCAGGCGGTGGGCTCTTTGGAGCAGGTTTGGGCTCACACAACGTCCTCAGGGGCTATGAATGTGTGACTCTATTCCTGCATGGGGCTCGGAACGTGGGTGCTGAGGATCGCAAGACAGGGTGGGAGGGCAGAGCCCAACCCTGCAGCCAAGGCTGAAGCTGCACCGGGTAACTCAGGCCTGCTGGGGATTTGTTTGCAGCGCTTCAGTTGCAGCCCAGGGCCTTGTGCCAAATCTTTGGACATAGAAAATATTTAGAGACTGAGCAGAGATTTTCAGGGGAAACTTTGGAACAAACCCTGAGTAGCAATAGGAATTGTACCTTTTCCAGATCAAAATGGGTTACCTAAACGTACCGATCTGCCTCAGAAACTAATAGAGGTAAATTATTATGCAGAGATGGTCTTTGTGAAGTTCCGCTTTAGCTTTTAGCTCCAAGGACTTTTTTTTTTATTTCAGTATAAATTGTGCATTGTGCTGTCTCATTCAAATGCAAGAAATTTCTGTCTGTAGTCCCTCTTTTATAGTTAATGCAGTAAATAGTTTCAAAAGAAGCACCCTACCAGGCAGCTGTTGCATGAGCAGGTGATGCTCTGTGATTCTCAAGCCCTTGGTGTCTCAGTTGTGTTCCTTTCTGCGACATTTCTCCATCGCTCCTCGGTGCTGTGTAATGCAGAATCTCTCACGGAGAAAAATGTCAAAGCCAAAATGGAAGTACAGGACTGGGCTTCTACCCTTGGGTATGGGGGCAGTGTTAGTGACTGTTTCCAAAACTAAAATCCTATTTTTATTTTTCACCCACTCATTAGCATGTCCCACATCATCTTATATGACAACAAGAAGTATAAGCACTCTTGAAAGTGCCAGATTTCTGAGTATCTTACACATTTTTTATGACTTCCTCTTTAGCCGCTGTATATGACTAAACACAACCTGAAATTTGCTGGAGACAGTTTCTTACTCCTTGAAAAGTAGTGCATTATAGCTATTTCAAGTGTCATCAGTTTAATCCAAGGAGCGTGTTGGCTTGTAACACTTCAGTTTTCATTAAATGTAGTGTTTTTTGGGGGGAGGGGAGAAGAGAAATGGTTGCGCTTGTTGGTTGGGCGTATGGCATGTATGAGGTCTACCACACCAAAAGGAGCTTCCAGGAATAGACACCCAGTTCCAGGTGGCTTATAAAAGCTCCCTCTTGTACAGTTTATTTTTTTAACCATTGAAAGCCACATTTTCTTTAGCTGCAGTCTCTTTTTCAGCCTCAGAAATATACATGTATGTTCTTGACCTCACAGACACAGGGTCACGTAGTTTTACATACGGAGGCTGTAGTTTGCACCCAGAGAATATATGGCTGCATACCTGAATACCAGTTGCAAAAGCGCATTCGGTAGAAGCCAAAAGTCTGCGTTGATGGGCTTGCTTCTGTTTTGTGGATTATTTTTTTAAATTCCACTTTTGTGACTGTGACAGCATTAAACTCAAGCATGCAAATGTAATTCACTGAGGCCCCAAACCGTATGATTTCCTTAAAAATAATGATTTTAAAATGTTGCATATTTTTTCCTCTTTCTTTTGATTTGTGGACATTTCAGATGCTCTTGATGCTTTTCTTTTTTTCTTTAAATAGGTGGTTTGTTCTAGATCATGAGGTAGAGGACAACCTTATTTGGGAGAAGTTGAATTTCTCAAGAAATTGGGGTTTTCTGAGGGGGGAAAAGGGCACCAGCTGTCTTAAGATGAGAGAGTCACGGGTGCAGTAGTACCGGATTTGCTGACCTGTGTGTTCATGGCAAACTTGTGTTGTTTTGGCGAGTGAGAGGAAGCTCCTCAGAGAAAGCAAAGGCAGGGCTGTCTGAGTAAGACCCAGTGAAATGGGGGGCTTGTGGCTGTGTGTCGGTGACCATCTCCTGGGACTCGTTAGTGTTAATTCGGGTGCAGGGGGAGTAGATGGGGAAGAACCCACAATGCTTCAAACTTTTTTCTCTCTCCTGCTATCTTCATACTGGATGGGGATCTTTAGATGCTTCAACAAGTTTGGTTTGCCACCACGTAGTGGCGGCTTTTGATTACATTAGGTTGCTGTACCATAAGGCTGAAGACTGCTTGGAAGCCTGTCTCAGTAAACTGATATTTTTTTGTTTGTTTGTTTGATTTAATCCTCCCCACACTTTCTCCTGACTGTTTTTCAGTTCATTCAAACGCCCCTGTGAGCGGCTTATTAATGGCCTTCCTTCACCAGCTCGTTTTAGCACCGTGTTATTCTAAATTCAGAAGGAGCAGGGGTGCGATGCCAGCCACTAGTTATCTCAATTCCTGCAGCAATAGTTTCTTATTCTTTCTCTAAGCCAACAAATGCAAAATTTCCCATGCTGATCGATCTTGGAATATGAAATTTCAGGATGGTATTGTTAAGTATTACCTGGGAGTATGACGATGACTCGTTTTCAGACTTCAGCGTGAGGAATTCCAGCAGGCCACATGCACTCCATGGAGGAGCAACTTGCTCCACATGCCAGCAAAATCCAGCCAAGTCTGGGGTGGGATGCAGCATCTATTTTAACAGCTCGCAGCCAGGTTGCTCAATTGTCAGACAGGAAATTAAAAAAAAAAAAAAGAGAGAAAATCTACCCACGTTAACTCATAGGTGAAGTATAAAGCAGGTTTATTTTTCTGACCATAACCAAGTTGGTAGACACGTAGGCATCATTGTTGTTTTCTTTGTCTTTGAAAAAAACACACAAGGATCTTTAACAAGCATCTGCTTCGATGTGAGACACGGGTAATAAATAATAAATTGTAACCATATTTGCATTTGGTGCACAGTTGGAGCGGGGGCAAGCTAGAAGCCTGGTAAAAGTTTTAGCAGCCCTGTGGTTTCTCTAGTTTATGCTTTTGTTTCTAAAGGAACACTCCCTGTTAGAAAAAATAAGTTTAGTGCAGGGCACCCAGTCTCAGCCACACTCCTTCTAAGTCACTTGCTTCACTTGAGGCACTGAAACACACTTACCACCGTGCTCTTCCAGGCAGTGGCTTATGCCGCTGTCAGGCAGCTCTGTGGGGTAGATGACTCCATGCTGTGGTACTTGGCCAACAAGCAGGGTTAGTCCCTGTGCGAGACCAGCGGTTGTTCTGACACTTTTTGCACGGCAGCCTAGTTAAGGACAAAAATGTTTGCAAATCTTTTTTTCAGGTGGCCTTGGGCATCTAGTAGCTTAGAAAGTGCAATGGTAATTTAATGCCCAAATGCATAGCAGTCATGTGAAAATGGGGCTTAAACACCTTTGCAAAGCTTAGTGGAAGTTTTTGGCTTTGTTTCCTCCCTGTCTGTATTATTGCACCATGCTGCTTAGTATCTTTCTTTTCTATTTTTTTTTTTTTTGGGGGGACTTGATAAATCTTTCTGTTAAAGGCAGAAGTCAGCCAGACTGGATAATCTGTTTTTGATTTAATCATATTGCGTATCTGGTATAATGCAAAATAAATCACTATTCATCTGTTTTGTAATCTGATTTATGGTAGGACGGAGTTACATTGAGCGAGTTTTCTGCAGCCTAACACCAGGTTTTATGAACCCGCCTTGAAACAACCATCCCTCATTACAGCAGGACACACAGAAAGGAATGGGATAGGTTTTCAGTTGGTGGAAAGTTCAATCTGAGGGAAATACACTGATGCATATTTGATAGGAAGACTGCGTGGAGACCTTTTATTTCTCTTTGTGACCCCTGTGGAGGGGCTCTTCTCCCCTCTGCGTGATGCTGGCTAGGTGAGGTAGTTTGACCCTTTCCAAATTGATAAGGTTTATTCGCAGCAACCAGATTTGATTTTACGACTACACCATTTGCTTGGTGACTTTTTCCTTTAACCACGTTTAGCTGCAGGAAGTTAAGTGCATGATGAAGATAACCTAACATAGGAAATAGCTCTGACAGCCTCAGCCCATGACACTGTTAAATGCATCACTCTGCTTCCTTTATCAGGAAAACTGCCATTAATTGTCAATTTATAATTGGGCAGGTGGTATTTTGGAATTTCAATGATAGGTTACAGGCTGACACCAAACTGTATTTTTATTTTCAGGCCTTATTTTAGAACATGAATTTTACAACTTAATTATGCTGACATTTTCAGGTGCTGATTTGAAAGGGGTTTTTTGCGGGTTTTTTCTTTGTTTTTCAGAGAGATGTAATTAGTTACAGAACTATTACTTACTTACGTGTATCTTTAAAAAAAGTCCCTCTTCACTTGAGGGCTACATGCTGCTGGTTCCAGAGTTGTCCTTTTTAATTAAGTGTTTAAAATTTCTAATCTGATCGATGTTGTGTCCTCAGAAAAAAAAAAAGATCCATCAAGTGAGAATTTACTTAAAACCAGAAACATCTGTTTAAAAATGTGTGCTGATCATCACCAGGAGAGACACAGCTGTTCTGCTCTCTCTTTGTAATTTATCATTAGTCAAATATGGTTTATCCAGAATTATTTTTTTTTGAGACTTTTTCAGACTAAAATATGTGTACCTAACATGCTAGGCAAAGAGTAGTGGCTATGTACAGTGGCCAATTGCCTGTAATTTTTTGCCATCTCTTCACTCTTTGTATGAGTGTCTAGAAGCGGAAGAGCTTCTCACCCCCAAGGTGGGCCTTGGCCATTTTTGGGGAAAAGGCTTGCACAGGAGCTCAGAAGATGTAGCATCCTGACTCCAGCCAAGGCTGGGGCTCCCGTGCTTGGGGGGACGGTAGCCAGATTCAGCATTTGTCCCTGGCAGAGTCTTACCTCTGCAGAGAGCGCCCTGCTGGCTCCTGCTAAATCCAGATGTTCATGGGAACTGGAAGCCCTCACAGAGGCAACATCATTCTTCTGGATTAACTCCCCTTTGGGCTGAGCTGGGACCTGTATGGCTATTGTCTTCTCTCCCCCTCTGTTATTTTTGAGGATGCTCTGTGTCCTAAGGGCTGGAGAGCAGAGCAGCTGGAAGTTTGGAGCCTGTGACTCGCCAGCAAGCCGTGCTGTGGTAGCACGGGGTGCCCAGGGAGTGAGGGTGGTCCTGGTCCTCACCCAGGGCTGGGACGTACTGGCTCCAGCTGATACCAGTAATGCATGTAGTGCATGTCTATAGGCATTCAAATCACATGGCTCAAATTGGCATATTTATAAGCAGTGAAGAATGGTAATGTAGAGAGACTTAGCACCACCTGAAGACCCATCAGTGTATCTGCATATGTGCACTAGCAGGTAGGGGTTAAATAGGCTAGTGATAAAGGTCTGGATAAGCACTTTAAAAAAAAAGGCAAGGCAAAATAAAACCCTGAGTGCGAGTGGTTAAAGTCTCTGGTCCACAGTGGGAAACAGCAGGGATGCTTCAGGGGGTGTAAAAGCTGTAATGCCTGTGGTGCGAAAGCGTCCTGGGATAGCATGTGGATAGCGTGTGGATCGCAGGGACAGTAAAATGGACTATTCGGTCTCCAGCTGAATATGTGCTTGTAATAGACGCATCCAGTGCAGAAGCTCTTTCGCATCCTTTCCCTCCCAGCCAGCTCATTTCAGCCGTGATTCATGCTGCTCAGACTCTCCTTGCACCAGGGCTATAGCAGCGAGGCGGGGAACCGGTAAATCCCCAGCGGCCAGCCTCCTCACAGGCTAGGGTGAGAACTAATGAGCCCTTCAGCTTCCTCGTCTGCACGCTGCGGCGGGACGAGCCCTCTCACCATGGCACGTAGCCCCAGTCCGTGGCAACCACGAAAGGGTCAAGGACCATGGTTTTCTGCTTGCTGGTCATCTTCTCAATGCTGATGGGAGAAATACTGAAGTTTGATGTAAGAGGACAGGGTAGTATGCTGCAGTTGTGCTGTGTAACTACTTATAAAGGCTTTTGAAGAAGATCTGGTGAGGAGAATTCACCAAAGAAGAGAATATACACTAGACATAAAATCAGTGTTTTCATCATGAAGCTTTTTGCTTCAATTTTAAGATGAAATCATTTGTCTCATACCTAACACCATTTCAACAGCACTTGTTTGTTTCTTTTTCTTTTATTTTTTATCTCAGTGTCAAATTGGCATTTCTTACAGCCGAGCTCTCCTCACTATTTTCAAGTGTGGTTTTACGCTGGAAGTATGTTTCTAAGAATGACACTTCCCCACCATCGCATGCTGTTGGGCCTGCTTGCTTGTGTGATGGTAATGAGTCCTTAATATTTTAGTTAATTGCAGAGTCAATACAGGGCAGGAAGAGCGAGCTGGATTTTCTTCTGGCTTGTGCATCATCATTAGGAGGATCTGTAAGCAAGTTCTGACTTCAGAACTTGATCCTTTGCAGTGCATGAACCAGAAAGAGACCAGCTTCGCTTTGAGACTCTCTGACATGTTTTGTGTTGGGAAGGAAGCTGGGAAGTGGCTTTTTTTCTTCCTTCTGCCCCCTGTAAACTGAGCAGATTTGTTGAAATCCATTAGATTCATTAAATGCAGAACTCCTCCGGGGCTGGTTTGGCATTCACTTCCAAAGCAGAAATCCTCTTCCTTAAGTTGCTCTGCATCTTCCTGCCTGCCTTTCTCCTTTTGGTTCAAGAATCAATATATTAAGATATTTGTAAGCTGTGTCGTAACATTTTTCCATTTTGTTTACAAACGGGATAGCATCTGAGCCATCAGATATGCTCGACCCATAAATCTTCATAAAATAACCATTCCCTTCTAAATTACTTATGTCATGGCATTATCCATATTGATGAAATTTTAAATGTAAGATGGTGAAGGATGAACTGCGAAACACGGTCTCTAAAGTAATAGTGCTGGATGCTTGTGGTTTGTGATAGTGTACTTGATGTTAATTTTTAATACGTTTTCCTTTCCATTATAGCCCGTCCCTGCCTGCTCTTGATTGGCAGCTGCCATCTCACTCAGGACCTTATGAACTGCGTATTGAAGTGCAGCCGAAATCCCACCACCGAGCTCATTACGAGACGGAAGGCAGTCGAGGGGCTGTGAAGGCATCTGCGGGAGGCCATCCTGTTGTGCAGGTACCAAAACATGTAACAAGGAGCACAGATTGTTCATCTCGGCGCTCTGTGGTTAGCAGCCTTTCTTCTCCAAAACCGAAAAGTGACAGGAGATTTTTTCCTGTCCTCAAAGATTACTGCGCATGAGTGTGCCTTAGAGCGTTCTTTAAACTGGATGGACAAAGCCTTTTCTAAAAACAAGGCAAGAGCATCCACTTGCTCTTAGCAATGTGAATATGGCCCAAGTGGATTGCTGCTCTGTCCATGTACGACCGAGCAAGTGTCCAGCTGGCAAGTGGTGACTGTGGACCTATCTGTGCAGTCAGATTCCAGACATACAGTTTATACTCAGGTCAGCTGGGGATGTGCCTCAGTACACTTAGTCTTTAACTTGTGATTGGGTTAATCAGAGCTGTGAACGTATCTCGGAGGTCAGACCCATAGCAGTAATGTGGAAGTATGTTGCTCGTTTGGATGTTGCAGTGAATGCTGAGCAAAACGAGGCTTTTTGAGTTTCTTCTGTTTAGTTCTTTAAACCCTTCCAGCCACTCTGGAAAACATCTGAGGTCTGAATCCAGTTTCATGAATTCTACCAGACTCCTCAGTTACTGTATATAAAGCATTTAATTTAATAACTCTGTAAACTGACCCTTAATTCATTTATATGACTAGTCTCATTCATTTTTAAAGGACTCTTCTCAGGAGTGGGAAGAACAAGATTTAGTTGTTTAAAGCAAAAAAAAAAAAAAAAGAAAAATTAGTGGGGGAAAGGCAACTGTGCCTGTCCCTCCTCAGCTGCTTCTTTCTCACACAGAAGTTAAACTTTCAGTGCTTTCTGTTGGGGTTGTGACCCCCCTCTGCCACGGAGCCCAGGTTCTATCGCTGCCCAGACACTGTGGGACCCACGGGAGTCAGGGCACTGTCTGTGGGAGGGAGGCAGGCGCTGCCGCCCTGCTCACGCTGCTTGGGTTTGTGCCACAGCTCTTCCTGAAGCAGTGGCTTGTCGAAAGACTGGATAGCTCGAGATGATGTATAGACCACACATGCAGGGCTTGTGCGCGTTTGTTTATTTGCTGTAAAACTGTGTTAGCAAACACGTCGTTGGAAGGAACGATGCGAGTTTGAGATGACATCAGGCAGGGAGTGCCACTACAGAATTTGTGCACTGCTGCGGCAGCTGAAAAAGGAAAGTGAGGGGAGTTGTGAGCAGCAAACACAGTTCGCTCTTTAGCTCTGCCAAAACCCATCAGTGACATGGGATTATGGAAGTGATCTGCTGAAAGACAAAAGGTTTTAGCTGAACATTTGTGGATGATATAAAGGAGGGGTTTGTGGCAGACATACATGATGACAATTAATACCTACTCTGTTTGTGGCTTGATGCAAGGAAATGTAAATGGGGAGGCATCAATTCGCAGCGGCCAGCCTGGCGTTTAAAGTTTCCTACGTGCTTTTTGGAAAGACTGAATGTGATGCCAACATTTAATTGGACTAAATGCATCCAGACATTTCCCCTCTCATCCCCTGTCCCGGTCTGTTGGGAGTGAGCGTGCTACTTCCAAACAAAAACAAGTGTCAGAAGAGAGGAGAGGAGAGGAAGCTGCGGAAGGGCATGAAGAGAGAGGGGAGGAAGCAGCCAGTCCTAGCCCTGTCAATTGGCTCTACCGGTTTAATAAAGACTAATGTATTTTTCAGTCCTTTTATTACAACCTGAACATCCTTTTCTCCAAAAAGAACAGAAACAGAGAGAGGGCCAGAAAAAGCTTCTCCATGTTGACATTGCCATCCCATCCAGAGTATCTGTTTGAGGAAATAATTAAAAGCTTCTGACTTAGACCAGAGTTGGATGGATGGATGAAAAGTACTTCCAAAAAAAGAAAGAAAATACTTATAAATGCTTTTTATAAGCGAAATAGTAAGCAATTATAAATAAAGAAGTACTTTAAAAACAAAAGTATAAATCAATAAATGAAAGGAGGAGGAAGAAATCTAGGGATTAACTTCTGATAAATCGGTGACTGACAAAAGCTGTAAAATGGATCTCTGAATCAACGTATTTCCAGATGTTGCAGGTGTTCGGGTTGAGTTTGATTCAGTCCACTATGTTATACAGAAAGGAACCCAAGCTTCAAAGTTCATACCACAGTGTAAGCTCAAACAGTACCTAAGGGTCTTCAGGTGAGAGATTCTGGATCAACTTTTCCCTCTTAACATTTCCCAGTGTTTTCAATTGTTTTGGCTCAGAGAAACCCCTCATAAAACTGCTCTGGCCTCTTGCACTACCCTTCGGTGTTAGTTTTATGCCCCGTGTGGGCAGCCAGGTCTTTCTTATGTGGCTGCTTTGGGGGTGTTTGCTTAAATTGTGCTTTTGTTAAAGCTATTCCCCTTTACCTTCTACAAGAGGAGAATGTGGAAGAGGTCTCTTCCTCTCCCTTCCATTTTAAACCCCCTCTCACTAACATCCTGCTTCCCAAACCAGGAGATGTTCTGACACTAATACCTCCACATATCTATAGGGCATGCTAAGGCAGAGGAGAAGTAGATCCAAAAAGCATCCACTGCTGATGGCGCGGTTCCCCCGTAAAATTGCCAGGAGGTTGCTTTCGCTGCAGCCAGAGTGTGTTTTTTTTTTTTTCCAGGCAACATTAGCTTCCTTGCTGCTGCTCTGTCTGTTGTAGGAGGTGGAAGGGTCCGAGAATCAAAGGTTTCCAAGCCAAGCGTCCTGGACGAGGAGAGCAGTGGTGCAGGAGGGCAGGAGTCTCTCATGGGTGTGACATCAAGTCCAGGGTTGGAGACCATTTTTTTCCTTGGCTCTGGTGGCCCCTCCAGGCTGTTGACTTTTCTCTGGAGCTGGAGAGGGCTGCAAATAAAGCTGAAGAGCTTTGTACTGGGACACAGCAGCATGCCAAACGCCCACTGGTGTATGAGGTTACTCTCCCAAACCTGAGCCTGGGAAAGGGCAGGCAGTACTGAGCATGGCAGGCTGCTGTGGGGGTTTATGCTGACCCGTGAAAGGGGCAAGCCTGGTGGGTGCTGGCGGCTGCCCGCAGCAGCAGAGTCTTGCCCCGACCTGGTGCTGGAAGGCGCCACTCGTTCGTTATCATCTCTCCATCTTCTGTGTGGGGCTTGCTCACTGGAGACTCCGGCGGGCTGTCTCCCAGGCGTATTTCATGCCAGCAGGATTTCCTATGAATTTTCTTCTGTGGAGGGACTGTACCCTCCCTTCTGTACTTACAAACAGTATGGTTCTGAGCGCTTCAAGTTGCCTGTGAGGTCTAATGAGCCCGGTAACGCAATATTCCTCTCTCTCACATACCTTTGCCTGTTTGGGTGTTTGGCTGCCATGGCAGCCCCAAGCTATTGCCGTTCTCGATTGCTAAACGTTTTGAGAGTGGGATGAGGCGGCGCACCTAGCGAGCTAAAAATGCTGCAGAAGATTGGCAAGTGAGCAGTGCCGGGGAGTGGTGCTGATGAGCTCACGGCTGGCACCAGCTTTTACCCCTTGGCTCGGGGAAGTATTTTGTGAGTTGTTGTTGCCTTCGGTGATTACAGACTGAGGTACTCCCCCCTCTGAGTCAGAACAGGGCCTGCGCCCCAGCTGGCGTTGGGTTTTACGAAGCTGCACTCCATGCCAGGTGAGGGTGAAACCTGGGACCACTCCGGGGAGCAAAATCACGCCTGTTAGCATCCTGCTGGCACCTCCGCATTTGCAGGAGTTCATGACTAGGGTGAGCATGTCTCTGAGTGGAGCAAGATGAAGTGAACGGGGACTTCAGGAAGCACACAGAGTTAGATAGCTACAGCCATATTTTAAGTGAGGTGAATTTAATTCAAGGAGTTTACATCCAGAATATCTTAAAAACGTCCTCCATTTAGACTTATCTCCCATTCTTCATTTTAAAAGTGGTGGTGAGGAGTTGCACAAGATGGGGGTTACATTCCAGCCAGCGATGGCTCTGTTTCAGCTGCAGGTGAGTAACCTGGCAGATAAAAGTTTGGGATCCCCAAGGAGGGATGGCACCAGATTATAAATATATGATCTATACATATTCTAATTAATAACTCATCTTTGGAATAAGTCAAGCTCTTTGGCTGCCTGAGACGGAATTTTTACAAGCAGGGTGTGGTGTATCCGTGAGATAAAATCCAAATACTCAAGAATGTTTAATTAAAAGGTATGATTTACTCCCATAGACTAAAGGGTGAAAGAAAAATATTCAAATGCACAGAATAGTCTGGTAAGCACTTTCAAAAGTCATGATTATTTTTCAGTTTTTTGACACAAAATATGCCAGGAATTTTTTTCAAGATCACTCTTGATGTGAGGTAGATGAATCAGTTAGAAAAAGGGAAGAAAAGGAGCTGTAGGGTTTTTACTTTGTTGGGGTTTTTTTTTTGTTTGTTTGTTGTTGGGGTTTTTTTGTTTTTGTTTTTTGTTTTTTTTTATCTAGGTAACCCGTACTAGCCAGAATGTTTTCCTCTTGGAAAAATATGTGAATATTGAAGATACAGTGATTGCTGCCTTGCCTTTCACTGTATCACATTGCAATAAGATGGTAGAGGTTGTGTATGTCTTGTTACCCCAATACAGAACTTGATCTGAGCCTGTGCACAGATGAATAGTCTGAACTCCCTCATTTTACAGGCAAAACACAATGATTTGTCTGCCGATTTACATAGTCAAAATGTTGTCTGTGCCAAGAGATTTGCTCACAAGAGTTGGCTTGTGTCGTTCCTTGACAAGATCTCAAGTAGGCACTTTAGGTCCGATTTTCAAAGGCCTTGAGGCATATGTTGGGATTTTTAAATCCCCTTATTAAACAAGTGTCAAACTCTTCTTTAAAGCAACTGCTGTCTCAATATTTTTGTACATCTCCACATCACCATACTCAGGCACCAACATGCCTCTGAGCTATTTGTGCCCCCCAGTAACACATGGAGGGTGTTATCATTTGCTTCCCATGGATCAGTTGGTTTTGTTACTTTTGCATAACGAGCTCAAGTAGTCCAGGTCCAGGTGCTGTCCACCACAGGTGTCTGTCAGAGTCCTTTCATCTGGACCCAAGAGCTATGAATACATTTGCAAACCCCCCAGGGAATAGAAAGCCTTGTCCATCAAACCATTGTGACTTCAGGGGGCAGCAGTCAGTCCAGCGAGCTGCACATGCATTCAGGTTGGGGCTTTATGTTCTAACATCACAGTCTTGTATAGCACTTCTCATGCACCTGGCTTCACAAATAGTTAAGAGCGTGAGGTAATAGGGTTGTGCAGCTACACAGAAGGCAAGATGGGAAGAAGAGAGAAAGGAAGAGCTAAAGGACAAGGCTGGAAAGAGGTGTTCACCACTGATGACAGGAAGGAGATGAAGGGATAATGAAGCTTGGAGGAAGGCTCTTCCAGCCAGAGTAGGGAAAGTGCTTTGCAGCAATGCTCTGATGTTGCACAGCAAGAGTGAGCCCGTGGTTAAGTTTTAAGTAGGATCATAGGATAGTGTGGGACTTCTTGTATATCTGCAGTGCATGTGTAAGTGCTTTTCTTGGTAGGGGTCCCCCAGCACTGTGAGTTTGTTTGAAACAACAGGGCTGCCACCATTTCTGGATGAGTCAAGGGAACTGGAAGGAAACCAGTCCCTGGTGGGTCCAGCTCATGGCCATCTGACACCTTACCAAGAGGAGTGGATGTGGAAAAAACCATGTTAGCTGCTTTCCCCTTTCCTCTCTGGGTCTATCAGAGCAAAGAAGGGGGCATATTCTCGTTAGTAAGCAGTGATTCAACTTGTCATGCCACAGTGGACTTCCTCTCTATGCTGCTCTTAACTTCTTTTTAGGAGACAGCGTCACCCTTTTATCCAGATGGAAATACAATCCTTTCTTATAGTGAGGATATAAAGACATTGGCAAGCGCCTGTTAGCCAGGTTGCAATTAATAACACTAAGCCATGCAACCATACAATAAACCAGACAGGGAGCCTACATTTTATAGCTTTGTTTTAGACAGCCGCTACTTCTTAAGAATAACTCTAAGCTGAATGGCTTTCTCACTTCTTGCATCTGTGTAGTTAAAGCTAACCTCAAACCAGCAAACAGATAATCAGAACTGAAAAGTAGAATGACTTGGCAGATGTTTTAAGGCTGCTCTAAAGCCAACAAATGGAAGAAAGCCCATTGAAAGCTTTTTATCATGGTTTTTCATTGTTAGAAGAACACATTTTGGGAAGGGGGGAGTTCCTCTTTTTCCATACTTCACATGAAGTTGGTCCCGCAGGGTAGCTCCACAAGCCCAGGCATATAGGTAGCTTATGGCCTCCCTGCAGAGGGACAAGTGCAGGAGGGAGCTGTTCTGGAAGGTGTGCTGCTGTCCGCTGGTGAAGACTTCATGACCCTGAAAATGCAACTTCAGCTCTGATTTATGAGTAGTCCTGGGGACAGGCCTCTGCTGTTTGGCGCAACAGCCCATTCCAATTGAAAAAGAAATTTCCACCAGCCAGCGCTTGGAGGATGCACTCTGCTCTCCTTTAAAAATGATACCTCGCCCACACTTGGCCTGACAGACACTGCAGTACATATCCTGGCTGTTGGGACACTGAGATATTCAATCTGGCTTTCCAGCCTGAAGGATTTAGCCCAACATCCTAGGTTTGCCTTCAGTTTGGACTCGCTGGCCACTGGCAAAGCAGAAGTTAGTGTTGGTCTTGAGGGAGGAGGGGTTGGAAGGTGTTCCCACTCCTCCACTGTTTCCATTCCCTCTGAAAGGGGATGATGATATCAGCTCCCAACTTTCCTCTTCCTTGGCCTCTCCCGGCTTCCTTTCTGCCTCATCCTTTGCAACAACGGAGTTGGTGGCATTGCTCTCACTGTGAGATAACTTCTAGCTATCCTCTGGTGGTGTTTGATAAGGCAAAGACCTAGGCTAGACCTAGGAAGGAAGCAGAGGAGCCACATTTATCACCACCACTGCTCACAGAGCCATCCTTTCTGCTTCCCATGTCAGGGTCGTTTTGGTAACCAGCAGCACACGCACCCTGAGTGTTAGAAACAACGTAATGGAAGTGTCTGCAAGACCAAGAGAGAGAGAAAATAAATGTAGTAGTCTTTCTTCTCTTAGTCATAATTTACTTTGTCCTCAGGACACATGTTGCATCCTTTCACTTGGTAAATTGTTTGTACTGTGGACAGAGTTTCTTCTGCACATTGTTGGAAAGGGTGATTCATTATTATTTATTATCAATATTATCAATATACACATATTATCAAAATGTGTATCACTGTTCTCAAGGGAGGAATCAGGGCTCATCCTTGACTGTTTGAGTGATACGCTTTTTTTGTCCTTTCCATCCCTTTTGCCCCCTGCTTAATATCACATCACTCCTGCTAAAAGTTGCAGGCGCCTTATCTCTTCCTCTGTCTCCAAATTTTCTTTCTAGAAGTTGCCATTCCCCTTTCCCGCAAGTGATTAGGTCCCAAGCAAGATAAGAAAAATGCGCCCTGCCTTGATTTTCTACATAACTAAATAAAATGCAAATGTATCTGTAGGCCTGGGCAGTATCTATCTATCAGCATGTGGTGTTCAGTGAAGATGGAAACAAAAAATTAATATAATCAGTAGTTGAAGTAGGCGATTTCTTTGCAGTGGTGTGCTAGTAAAATACCTGCACAAGCCACAGCAGCCCAGCAAAAGCGTTTGTAGTACTGCTAGTGAGACTGCTGCAAATGTGCTTACAGAGCTAAATGTTCCCAGTTCCTTCCTTTGTACTCTCTGTCAAGTTCTGCTAGAGCTCAGGAACCTGTAGTGTGATCTGTTCTCTCTTACATTGCTTTTTTTAAAAAGTATTAGAGAGAACCAGTCCAGTTTAAGTGATATGAGAAGAGAAAAACAATAGTCAGTGAGATTCCTGAGGGTTTTGGCACATATGAAAGCTTAAAAAGTGGTCATAATGTAAAACCAAAAATTGGCAATTGCTTAATTCATGCTCTAATAGATCTTTCGCTTTTGGGAGCATTATTCGAATGCATGAGCTGTTCATGTTAAAAAACGTCCACTGCATCTTCATAGTGATTGCTCTCTCACAATGACAATTGGTGGGGGTGATGAGTTTTTTTCCTAGTAAATTTGTGGTAGAAGCACCCTCTCGCTGAAAACGCATGCATCAGGGGGAACACCGAGAAGTGGTCAGAGTCACAGAATCATAAGGCCACAGTTCTACAGACCTCTCTGAGCTTCAGCAGCTCCTCTTCCCTCCCAGTATCCGAGAAGGAGCTGCAGACGCTTCTGCTTAGCCAAAAGAGGTGACCAGTAGTGCTACAAATGGGTACCCACTTTTCTAAGGAAAAATACAACACAGGTAGACCTTTTGCTAGCCTCAAATTACCACACCTCAGTTATATATATATTAAAAAAAAAAAAAGGCAAAACCTGAACCCAAACCACATTCAAAGCAGTATTGGGGCACTGCAAAAGTCAGTCAGCTTATCCTGCTTAATTCAAGCACTTGCTTAGGAGTTTGCTGACTAGGAGTCAGCAAATTTTTAAGAAAATAAAACTGTGGATGGGTAAAACGTTGAGGGCTGGGTTTAAAATGGCTTTACAGGGAGGCTCAGGTGATACGTGAGGCTGTGGTCTGGGCGCGAACCGCAGTTGTTGACTTGACTTAGTTTTGGTTGCAGTGAGAAGCCCTACACCAAAGTTACCAATCAGCAAATCTGCCCCAGACTTGTCAGATTATTGCACGTTGACATGCACCCAAAAGCTGAAATGAAACACAGTTAAAATTAAAATGCAGCTTTACCAAAAGCCAGATGCTTCATTATAAGCTGAGCTAACCTACCTGCCAAATACCGCTAACCTTCATGAGGCAGGTGATTAATTTTTTACAAGTCTGCTTTGGCAACTAGACACCTGTCCTCTATTGCTAAAAGTAATATCTCAGGGCAAATGATTTTTTTTCTTCTTGGTATCCAAATTACATAAAACATGCATATAATGAAAACTATATTGTGTGAATTCTGTATGAAGATATACTGGGGGCTAGTTCATATTTCAGATCACTTTCACACCAATGTAAGTCCATTGGAATAATTTCTGGTTTTATACTTTTTAATTTTAGTATGTTAGAAGAGTAAAAAAAATCACATCCGTAACATACCTTGTAATCTGGAATGTCAGTATATAGTTATAATATATATTTTCCATTTTAATCAGTCATTGTTCCAACTAACAGGCTGAATCAGTGGAAAATGTGGTGTCAAGTTACTGGGTTGCTCTCTCAAAGTACGTTGCAGCTTTCATTATGAGCAGGGGTTTATCATTTCTTCCCTGGTGAAGAATAGCTCAAGATCTTCTTTGATACATGCCATGAAAGGGAGATGATCCCTTACAGCATCTGCTATATACATACACATAAGTAAAATATGTTGCATGCTGTCAGTGCAGCAAAATCAAATAAACTTTCTCCTCCCTCCACATGTTTAAGAAATAATTTAGCAGGAGTTGCGTATTTTCACTGAAACAGTTGAAACACACTAGTGATCAATTTACTTGCACATGGTAAAAATAATACAGGTTGCAGACAGATTTGTAATAAGGTTTTTAAACACCTGTTTTTAATGTTTCAGTACCCAATAAAGCAGAGGAACTCCTGCTTTTGGTTTGCATGCAGACATTATGTACACTGGGATTTAAAAGTCTACTGCCTAGGTTTCAAATGCAGCCCTGTTCAAAGCAGTTAGCAACACTTGCAGGCACAGCATGGGTACGTTTTTGGGAGTTCCTTGGCAATTCAGTTATAGGCACTGAAGTCTCCCACAATGAGTTTTGCTCTTTGGGGCATTGATAACACATTGTTACTGCCAAATATGAATCCTGGTGAAAACCCTCGCCAGAAAGGGAGCTCCTCTCTTGCCACTTGCAATCCTACCAGCAAAATATTGCTGCTCCAACTCTATGTAATGTAATGGAAAAAATGAAAAAGAGATTGACCGAAGTGATCTATTACAGTGCAACAGAGCACTTAAGTACATCCTTAAATTCTTACAAAGTGGGACTAAATGTTGAACATGTGCTTAAGTTTTCTACCAAGCAAGGAAAATTGATCAACTGGCAACTAGTTGCGTCACTTACTGTCACTCAGGTTACTCAGCTGCAAAATCCGGATTAAGATACTTTCACTGCCTTGCGCAGGTGTTACAAGAGATTGGGTGTCACACGTGAGCACATGAGGCTGCCAACTGCCCAAAAATAGCATGAAAAAGGGGAGCATGTTGCAGAATCTGCGCTCTGTTCTTGCAGACCTCTTTGATGCTTTTCAGGAGATCCATTACGTTTTCCCTCTTAAAAATGTGATGCACTCTGGGCACTGGTTGCAGGTTCCCTATGTGTTGCTGCTTCCTTCTGATGGGTTTCAGGTGAACGCTATAAACTGGATCCTCCTTTTCCTCTGCCTTCAGTCCCTTTGATTTTGGGGTCTCTTACGATGATTGCATCTTCTTTTTGTTCCAACACCATTACGCCTTCCCACATCTAATGGGCATGAAGTCCCTGTGTCTCTGAAGCTTTTACTGGATGTCTTGATAGCAAGTCAGGCATAATGATGCTAGAGCCCAGCTTCCCATCACTGTCCAAAATCTTCCCATTACATTCCTCTGTTTTTGGGCAAACTGTACTTTTATTCGTGACATTTAAGTCTGTAATTTAGACCGGTCACTGAAGTCTGCTATATTTAGCTGATGCCTCTCCCTATGCCTGCATCGAGACAGCAGTATATGCGTGTTCTGCACTGGACAGGGATGCCCATATTCGCTGTACTTAATAAGCCGCATGTTCCTATCCCCTCGGCTCTCTGCCTGTGAAAGGACAGTGGCTAGTGTTCAGGAAGCCCGCAGCATATCGTGGCTGTGCAAGTAGATAAATAGCTAGAAGGCAGTGGGTCAGAAGAGAGATCGCGTTTCGTTTCTGGAGAGCTGCTCAGAGCTGAGCCATGTGTGAAGCCTGGGCACAGCTCAGGCACAAAGGGTTAGTCCTGAGTTTTCATCCTCCTCTTAGCGTCTTCACCTGAGGCTGCCGCTCGGTTTAGCACTGCAAGGAGAGAGACCTGAGCCGGAGATGGTTGTGACATGTCGGGATTAAGAAGCTTAAGCAGGGCTTGCACAGCGTTGCCTGTGCTTGCCTGGGGCCAGGACTACCAGCGCTGTGGCTATCCTGCGTGTGCACGCGGGGACGTCACACGTTGCTTGTGAGCGTGGGATGCCAGTGACTGTTTTAGATGAGACCAACCATTGCCAAAACAAGCACCGGCGAGTGGGGTGGCACGCACCGGCGGAGCGCTGGATGTGGCTGTGGGGCAAGGGGATGGGTGCTGCATGGGTGCTGCCGGCAGCACCGGGGCCAGCGGGGGGCCGAGCCCCTGCCACCCCCCCACTCCCTGCACATCTTCGCCTGGCATGTTGTTGTTATGATTGCTATGGAAATAATTTCAATATGTTTTGTAGTTCTGAGATGCTGTGTCTTGCGCTGTTTGGCTGGAAAGCTGCTTGACTGGTTCTAGAGGGTGGCTGTACATGCACAAACACTAGCTGATTTTTTTCGTGGTGGAAAGTAGAAGATTCTCAGCATGTTTTTAATTAGAATTGCTCATTTAGTCCTTCACTGCAGTGTGTTCTTTAGTTGAAAGATAATTTAATTTTCTTTGTTTTGGAAGATTTTCGTGCTTGTCTGTGTGAAATGTCTTTATTTACTGTGCCTCATTGTGCTTTGTGCATAGCTTTGATTGTGAGGAGAGTCAAAAACAAAAACTTCCCTGGGCGGTATTAGTTTCCACCTGCTGTGGCTTTTAATACAGTCTTACTGCTATATATGTACCAAGTGCCTACATTTCTAGGAGAAAAACACCAGAGAAAATTGGCAAAGCATGCAGGGTTAGATTTAGCTGTAAAACTCTCATTGACTTGAACAGGAATAGTATGTCTGAAAGTTGTGAAGTGCTGAAGAGTGTAACTGGTATGGGTTTGGTTTTTTGCCTTGGAGAAGTCCACAGAAGATAACGCCTGTTGAAAAAAAAGGCAAAACCTAAAAAAATCCTGCTGCTCTTTTCAGAGCTATGTATTAGGATCTTGTAACACCTCCTGTGCTACAGAGGGTATTTGGTCTAGTTGAGACACAATACAGCATAGAGCTGTCATGTTTACATGTATAACAATATTCAGATAGTGCCTGCCATCTCAGAATAAAAAAAAGCTCCATAAAATGTGTAAATCTTTCTCCATGTATGCAGGAATTCATAAAATGGCTGGGAATGTGCAGTTTATTTAAAAAAATTTGTAGATGGCATTTATTCTTCAATAATCCATAATAATCTGCAATAATTTTCCAAATGGCTTTCAAATTAATTTACAACCTCTTGTCTCACAATGAGGTTGTTTTCATTATGTGGGCCTTATGTGTCGTAGCTCTTATTTTGCAATAATATAATATTCATCAATATAGACTCAAATATTGTTACTGAATGTGGGTTATAGAGTATTATAGGCTACAAAATGGCATACGATAATAGAATTTTACACAATCTCCACCCATAGCTGCAAACATGAGCTGCCAGGGACAAACAAATTTAGACCACAACTTGCAGGCACATGTGCTAGCATCTAGGTACACAAGTAATCTCAAGCACATGTCCTGAATGCATCAAAGCCTCATTTTCTAATCCCTCCCGGTTGTGAGGAAAACCTTAAAATATGTGAACTGACATAGCCCCACTGCTGGCTACAAGAGCCCTACTTGAAATGGAGGCAGGTTGGAAAGGGTTTACAAAGACCAAGACAGTGCAGTGGCGATGCTGGTGCTGGGCTATGGCTCTGCAGTTTTGCTAGCGTAACTGAAGCCGCTGAAACTCTCAGCCTGAGTAGATTTTACATGGGTGGTTGCTCTAATCACAGGGCAGTGTTAACCTAGAAGTCTAGCTGTAAGAGCAGATGTTTTTAGGAAAATCATCTAATGAGTAAGAGCATTCTCCTGTTCCTCTGGTCTTGAGTAAAATAATGTAAAAAAAAAATCAAGAAAAATATGGTCAGATTTGGCCTCCAGCCTCTCAACTCTCCAGTCATTAGTGAATGCTCTTTTCTCTTTTTGAATTAGAAAGGTATGAAATATAAGTAAGTTTGAATTTAGTATAAAAATGTACATTAGCAGGAGTGCTTATTATGACTTCAATGTGCACTCCAGTTTTGCAGCAACAGCAAGGTTACCCAGAATGTATCTGATGCTGCTCCAGAATTTCCCATGTACTCCAGAGCTGAGATGGGGAGCGCTGCTGGGACCGGGGTCAGCGGGTGTGTGTGGGGGGAGGCGTTGCTGCAGTCTTTGCATGCAAATGAGTTGATCCTTGCAGCACCTCTCCTCTGAGCGAGGGAAGGGTTGTTAGTCCCATCTCAGGCACAGGAGGGAGGCTGCAGGTGGAGCAGGTTAAGTGTCTATCTCCCGGCCATGACCACCCACTTCCCACCCTGTGTTGTGGCTGGCTCTGGGTCCAGGGTACAGCAGGCCCCCCAAATCCAGGTGGAGAGGCCAAAGCGCTGAAGTTAAGCTGTGGTGGAGCTGACTTTGATCTTCCCCTCTGGGAGAGAAAAGGGCTCCAGGGTACCACTGTTCAAACTGATTGTCTTGTACCCCTGCTGTGAAGAGCTGTGGGCGACTGCCCAAAATGCGTGGTGGTGGAGTGCAAAGTGTTGTGTCTGTAGCAGGCCCTGTCTCGGGGGGCAGGGGGCTCCTCACAGAAGCTCTGCCCCGTGTCTCATTGGGCTAAGTGCAGTGTGCCTTTCTTGCAGCACTGCCCTGGGTTTGTGGAACACTCATGCTTTGAACTGTGGCCTGGGCTGGTTACAGGGGCAAGTCTATGTTTTGGGTTTATTTGGCTAACCATGGATGTCTGCTGCTGAGCTAATTGCCTTAGTTTCTCTCTGTAATCAGGGGAAGGCTTGTCGGTATAGACTTTAGGGAGCTATTAATTTTATTCTGATGTGAACATCTGAAGCAGCTCAGGTAAGTCACACCTTCAGAGTGCATGTCTCATTTTGCTGGCTGTGAAGGCAGCCAAGGTGACTAGACCCTGTTGTTGTCCAGCCTGTATTTGTTAAAGTTAGGTGGTGTGAATCACCTGGCTTTTCCCTGTCTCTTTTTGACTTGATGTGTTGTGTATAATTATGTGTAGCTGGGCCCAGTAGGCTTTAAGATCTTACCAGTTCACCAGGATCGAGGTTTACTTCTTAGGTTAGATACCCAAGTAAGGCTTGAGCATGATGGGGAGGAGTGGTGCCTTTTGAGACTTTAGCATTCCTGTCTCTGTCTTGGGACTTGACCCGTGCCAGAGCCTCATGTTTGAAATCAGCAGGTCGATACAGATGCTGTCTTGGTTTGGGTGTAAAAACACAGGTCCTGGCCACCAGAACTCATCGTATATCCCTTCAAAGGAGAAAGTTACCCTCAGTGTCATCCTCAAATCCCAGTCATGCACTGACATGCTGCTACACCAACTGCAGCGAGGTATCACCCATTTGCAGCAGCAGATAAGCTACTCTGTAAAGCTTTTATTGGCAAGTTCTGCCATTAATACTTGCAACATTTCGTTTGGCCATCTTACTAGCTTTAAACAGGGTTGTGGTATTAGTTCGTTACTATTTGGATGAAATTCCAGTGCAACAGCTGTTGCTAAATAATGTTACTCAAAGTGACAATATTTAGAATGATCGATTGAAAATAGTCCCTATATGTTGACTCTAAGTGTCTTTCATGCTTATTTTATTTACTTGCTGTTGGAGATGACAGGCCTTTCAGCTCATTTTAACCCGTGTGGCCTGTTGGGCAGAGCTGCTCATGTTATGCTTGTTGGTCAGAGAATCTGGTCTGTTGCACCCATTATTTTTTTTGGTAAGTGACATCTATTAGTGGCATCACCGTTGCTCTCAAACAACTCACCATGTGGAATACAATCTCTCTGCATTTTTCACAGTTTAATCAGACTGTCTTGGAGGTCAAAACCTTGAAGCCGAGCTATAAAATATACCTGACCTATTTTTATTGCTGCATTAAGATGCTTTCCGTGGAAGGCATGTTTTCAGATAAAACTGCAGCGTAATCAGAGCTGTATGACCAGGTGGATCAAAGGTGGCTTGTGGAAGGAGAGTAGGACCAGAAGTGTGTAGTGACCTGGCAAAACACACTGCCCTTTTCTGCCCTAAGAGAGGAGTCACAAATGGCATGTTTATGAATCTCGTGCATGTGATGACAATACTTTTTGGAGGCTGAAACAATGGAAGCAGAACCTGTCTTGAGGAACGTATGCACCCAGACAGCACTTTTCTGACTCCAGAGAGCAAGGGGGTTACATTCATCTGCTTTATTCCCCAAGGAATGCGGGTGTAAATTGCGTGAGGATTGGAACCAGAGGAAGCACTGTGTTTTCTGTAGTGAAGCAAGGGCTACCCAGCCACGTGGCACGGTTACTGGCTTTTATTTTATAAGAAGACTGAAGCACAAATTGATTACACATAGAACAGGCTGGAAATACGCAAAAACTTGTTACGAAATTTTCTCTGCTCTAATCGAGTCATGTATCTGTGATGAAGCAAAAACTATCTGACAGAGCTGGAGACGGGAACTCAATCCCTCTGTGCCCAGCTCGCTACTCCTTCAGCTGCAAAGCTGTCCTCACTCTGCGCTTTTATAAAAAGCCTTGAAATGCTTTCCTTCTTTTAATTCATTTCTACATTAAAAAAAATGGACAGAGGTACTGTGAAATTTGGAAGCCGCCAGTATTCATGTGACTTGCAGAAGAAGAAAGGAGGTTTATTTCAGACCTTCAGACAGTCTCCCTTCCTGCTCCCTCCTTTCCCCAAACACAGAAAGTAGTCAGGGCTTGACTCGTGGACTATCTGATTATAATAAGACCCATTTGGGACATATAGCTATACAGCATGCTGGTGCACTACGTACTTTGTCTGCCTCTATCATTGAGTTTTCAGTTCCTGCTCTGTGCCGTGGCCTTTGACTCCGATGGATAATTAAATGGCAAGATGTCTTACATAAGATTTTTTTTGTCTTTTTAAAGGAGTTCTTGGCAAATCAGAGAAATTAAGAATTGGAAGTGTATTTATAGTAATTTTCATGGCAACAGAACAGTAAGTCCAGTATTCATATTATGAATATGGCTCAGTATTTATAGCTCTCCAAATATTTACAGAGATAAAGCCTTTAAACATAGCCCCAGCTTTCTGTCTTCAGTAGCAGTTTAAATAAATGTCATTGGGATAGGAGTTAAAATTTAGGGGCAAAGCAACCATTTCTGGTCTAACACTGTTTCACTGGTGTCTATGAACCCCAAAGGTATTTTGCCTGGAACTGTGTTGCCTCTGTCCCAGGTGAGCCAGTGTTCACCTTGACCTGCAGGAAAAGCACCTCAAAAGCACTGAACCCTTAAGCAGATAACCCCTGGGGGTAGCTGGGCACCCTGTTGCCCTCGAATTTGCAGAAGTGGGAATTCAAAGTCATGCAGTTACGCTAGTGAGCCACCAACTGATAATGTGGCATTCAGGGCACGTGGCGTGTCTCGGGTTTGCAGAAGTTGTCGTCTTCTCCAGTGACACTGTGTCAGGGCTGGGATGGGCATTGGTGAGGGCATCATGCCTGTCCTGCTTGCACTGACAGCACCGGACACACACCCGAGGATCCCAGGCCAGCCTGTGCTCACCCGCAGATGGGAGCTTGCTGAATGCAAGCAATGCGTCAGCAGCATGACGAAAGGCAGGTTCACAAGTATATGCTTGCCCAGGCTATCTGCCTAAGGATATGTAATGAATTCCTGTTGCAGTGCTCCTGTGATTTTTTAACTCTTACATGACCATGGGTATGACTGTCCAAACTGAAAGCTCTTATGGGTTCTGAGGGCAAATGGTTGAGTGGAAGCTGAGTAAACTGAGGGCTTGGGTAGTTTCAAGGGGAGCACTACTGCGTTGAACTTCCTCCCAGGCCTGGGTTTTTAATCTGCAGTTTCCAGAGCCCGTTTCTGTTGTCAGTGTACATTTACTCAAATTCAATTTGAAAGCCTCTCATGCTTCAGCTTCATATTGCTATGGATCCTGTGCAAACACAAATACATGCAGGCTGCTAGGATAAAGAGCCCCAAAGGGTCACACGTGGTGGCCATGCTGCAGGATGAGCTATCCAGGGGAAAGGTGATTGTCCCACATGAGGGCCAGCAACAGCCCACCTTGGGGAAGCGTGGGGCTGTTCACGAAGAGGTAAATGTCTTCATTTAAGTGGACTGCCTGGCGTGGGTGCCACCCCCATCCCTCTGTCATTCCTCTGGGGAATGACTCTCCCCAGGCCTGTCCTGCAAGGAGGTTTTGGAAGCTCCCATGGCTGCACAGTTAGGTGATACCCTCTTAGAGATGGGCCGTGGTGCAGAGAGGGCTCGCTGCCTCCAGTCACCTGCCAGTGGGGCTGGGGTTCATGAAGGGGCAGCTAGGATTATGGGAAGGACATCTCTCCAGTCTTGTGGTAGAAAATGACAAGAGAACAGTAATGATTTCCTAGTGTCCCAGTGAATAAGGTGGTCAGGACCTACATATTCTGTTGGTAACTCCTTTTCTGATGGGCGTCTCTCTTGTAAGTCTAACAATTTTAGGAGGACTGTGAGTTAGGTTAGTTTCTAGGTACGTCTATTTTTGAGGAGGAAAATCCTTCCTAGAAATAGGGAGTAGCAGCTTGCAGCTGTTTAGACAAGGAGATTTCATGGCTGTGCTGAGAGCCAGCAGCCACGAAGGCTGTTTTTCCCTGGATAGAGACCGAAAGGACTTGTGAGCCAGTGGCTGAGTGTACAGCATCTCTATTACATTAAGATTAATAATTCCTTACAGCGTATTTGCAGCTGGAAGTTTTATATAGGTCTTTATTCATCATGATGTGGACAGCTGCTCTTTTGCAGCACTGTTGAGTTAAAGTCCAAGTGGCAGCACTAGAAAGTGCCACATAAAACACAGTCCTGCTGTTTTCCATTCACTCCTTCTCCAGTCCAGCTCTCGCCCTCTGCCCAGGCTTAAGGCCTTTGCAGGAGCAAGCCATTTTATTTTTATTTGTGGACCAGCTCTGACTACATTTGGATCTTAAAACAGAGTTTGAATGAATCCAAGGAAAATTAGTTTTAGAAAGGAAAAATAAATCTTGAAAGCAGCACAAAAAACTGTAGGAATTCCTGTTACGTTTTTATTTGAAGTAAGTGAAGGTGTAGTAGCATGTATGTTAAGTCACACAGCGCGTAAACTATATACTTTTTTTGGTTAACTGTGTCAGATAAAATTCAGCAGAATCTATCACAGTCAGAGGGTCACCTCAGCTCCAAAGGAGCTGTTTTATTTTCCGGGTTGTATTTTTTTTTTATTCTGAAGTCTGTCTGCTCTGCTGTTTTGAATAAGACGCTCCTGTTTTTTTGGCTTGTGCTCTCATCAGAGAACAGCGTACAGGAGCATTCGCGTGGCCCAAGTTTAGCACCTCCATTTTGAATCCACACTGACAAGTGGTCTGGAGCTGAGCTTTGCACCTCATCCAAAAAACTGGCACCCGCTGTTGCATGCCTGCTTGTTGGCAAAGGGAAGAGGCACCTGGTCAGGATGATATGCCTCTCTCAGTCCTGGGTATGCTGTTGGGCTGCAGCAGCCTATGTCCTTCTGCACCAGAGGCCTAAAAGGCATGAAGGGCACATGGGTGGCACAGCAGCGGAGTGTGATCCTGAAGGTGGAGAGAAACAGCTGGAAAGGGGCAGGGATGCTGCAAGAGCCTGCAGCGAGGCAGGTGCCGCAGTGGTTTGTTGGTGCCCTGCGGATGCTGCACATCTGGCCAAGTCGACACTGCCAGGGCTGCTCCTCACCCCGCGGGGTCCTGCATCTCTCAGCTGGGGGCTGCTGGCCCTTGCCTGTAGCCTGCTCTGTAGGGCAGTGTACAGGCGCCTTGCTGGTTCCCCGCCGCTGCCCTGGGGAGCATGGTGCATCCCCTGAGGGCTGCCTGGTTTCGCCCAGGCACTTGGTATTAAGACCTGTGGTTTGGGAGGGAAGACTGACTTGGAGAGCCTCTACCATCCCCTAGTTCTGGGCACCTGAAGTGTGATTTTTCCACAAGCCTCCGTTAGCAAAGGAATTCAGAGTCAGGCTGGAATAGGAGGGGACTTTGCTATGAGGGCAGTCTTTTCGTGTCTTTTTTGTCTCAGAGCCATAGGTTGCTGACTCCCTGAGCCTTCAGCAGCAGGTCCCTGGGTGCTTTCACCCCAGGGGTGCAGAGGCAGGGCAGTTCAGTGGCTGCCCAGGTGAGGGTCGGTCAGAATCTCTGCAGTGCACATGAGAATAGATACCCGGGTCTCCTGACCTTGCCCTTGGTACCTTCGCTTCACATGACAGTCACTGCCCACAAGACCAACTTTTCCCTCTTCCCGTTTAAACCTGTGATGCAACAGGTTATGTCTCTTAGGGCTTCTATGTGGTAGCTAGAAGTAAATTATTTTTCTTAAAAATTAGATTGATTACCCTATTTTTATGCATGCTTGGTGCTCACAGCTAAAATCAATACTCAGAATGGTTGTGCACTTTCTTTGTAGTTTAAACAGTTTGATCTTCAATTTGGTTTGAAAAAATCAGGACACTGAGCATTCGCTGATGGTTTTTTTTCAGGCTGTGTGTTAGGTACATTTTCAAAACGTGACAATTTGTTTCATTTTATCATTCATCATGTGCAGTCACTGTAACAAAAAAAAAGACCTACTGCTTGAGAAAGTTAGCAATAAAGCTATTTGGTGTGTAGCTCCCAAAGCTCTGGCTTAGAGAGACAAGCAGCAATTACTTTAAAAGTTTCACTATTTTATAGATTTTATCCTGTTTGACATTTTTGAAAGCATGGGAATTACATTCCAAAACATTGATGGGGAAAAAAAAAAAAGGAAAGAAGCCCCTTTTCCGCAGACTGGGTGTTTGGTCTCACTAATGAATCTCTCCAGACTGACTCAAGGTATTCCTTGAACAGTTCTAGAAATGCAAGTGGGACAGACAGACATGCTGAGAGTAAGCACTGCAGTACCTGCTGCAAGCAGCATGGCCATCAGTTACATGGTAGGATAAGAAAATGTAGATATTGTTCTTACTCTTTCTAGAGGCATAAATGGATGTATTTATTCAGTGTCTTTATTACGTACCACATGTACAAAGAACAGGTACACACATTTGTAGGTGCATTGCTGATATGGGCATTTGATTGCTGATACGGATTTTTTTGGCACATTGTATCATTAAGGATGCCGCCCTGGGTATCCTGCAGAGTCTCAAGCACAAGCTGCTGACTAGTTTAGAGGGTCCCTGGTCATGCTGTACTTTGTTATTAGCGGGAGCTCTGCCGTGAATGCATTGGGACAGCCTAAGCCCTAAACCAGGCACTATGGTCATTTAACATATTTACAGAGTGAGAGTCTGGAGGAATGCACCACTGTAGGGTGTTTGCAGTCTTTTCCCAGAGCTCCCAATAAGTGCGCTTAAAAGCTATTGTGTAGCGTAGCTCCCTTTTTTCCTGACGGCGTGAGTGGGTGCAGAGGGTGTGCCTGGCTGGCGTGTCCCGTCAGAACAGGACCATTCTTTCGGTGGCCTCCAGGAGCCTCTCCAGGAACAGAGGGCTCCTTGTTATGACAGGTAGCTTTCTGAGCATTTCAGCAGATGCTTCAGCATGCCAAAAGCATAAAGCACTTGGAAGGGAGCATGCAGAATATTTCAGCCGCGTTTCTTAAAATAAATGTCGTGGCTTAAATGATAGAAGTTTTCCTCGCAGACTCTAGAGTAACCACCGATGCCGAAATAATATTTGAGTTATTGGACACAATGTTTGCAAAAATTCTTCAAAATTTGGTAACTATAGCAAGGTTTGGGGAAGTTTGTGGTTTTTTTTCTAACACTCCTGTCAAAAGCACCTCAGCTCCATCTGCTCATTGTTTTTCAAGTCTGTTTAATTCTGACTGCCAGAATTAAACATAGATATGTACCAGGCGCACAGTTGGAATCCAGGCAGGCTGTGTATGCTCACGTCTGTGATAAACCTCAGGTTATCATCACTGTAGGACTGAATCAGATAGTACCTTGCAGTCAGAAGTTGGCTGCAAGGGGTGAAAGAGCACTCCTTCCCTCGCGCTTTGCTCGCCACCGGAGGAAGGCGGCTGGCATTCAGCGCTGTGGCGCCTGGATGTGCAGAAGAGTTCAGCCCCAATGCACAGTGCACAGCGCATCTGCCTGGAGAAAGGCTGGGATTTGCTTTGGCACCCTGCACCAAGGTGAGCAGCAACCTACTGCCGAGGTTGGAGATGTGTTGGTGGGAGAGGGCGTTGTGAAAGCGGTGACGGAGAGGTGTAGGAATCCCAGGGAAAGCTTGGTGTGGTGGAGCAGTTGCCCAGCCGGTGCAGCCTTTCCCTCACTCTTGCATAAGATGACGTAAGGTGACAAAGGGCTTAACTGTGATCGGTCCTGTTCCGGTGTTAATTACCAGTGACTGCATTGTTTTTGGTAGAATTAGAGGAGTGTAAAACAGGCCCACAATTAAGTCTGATTTTGATCTTAGCAGCTCCAGACAATATAAATGCAAATATAATTTGAGACCAGTTCAAATATTTTTAACAGTGTTGCTCAAAAAGGAAAAGAGCAGAGTAGTCAGTGGTCAGTCAGAACAAGAGAATATGACCTACTTTCATGTCAAAACCAAAAACACTGATCACAGAGGTCTTATCTGCAGGCCTAAGTTTTGCCTGCATTTTTCCTTTGTACTAAACCAGGCAACTGCTGTATCCTCACCTTTATTTGGGAAGGAAGATTCATTCCAAAACATTGTGCACCTGATCCTTATTTGCAGCTAAGTCCTTTTACACTTTCACAGCAGGGGAAAGTACAGCTCATTCCACTTGGATCTATGTATTGCCAAGCAAAGCATGCATGGTAGGAAAGACACATCCTTTATTATGAATGCGGTAGCTGAGAGCAGCCTTTGTCACCCGTATTCAGCCGCTGAGTTATTAAGAGAAGAGCTTCGGACTGTGTTACACAGAGAAAAAGATAAAAATAGGGTGTCTGACGCATGCATCCCATGTCGCACGCCAGGAAACAGAATCGTTATACCACCAAGTACAGTACTCCAGAGCATGCGTGGAAAATATGCATGGACGTGAACGCGCGAGATCTTTCCTAACCAAGAAAAATATCAGTCCCCTTTTTCCCCCTTCCCATTTTACATCTGTCTTGTTCTCTATTCCCTTTACCTATTGACAAATCTAACAGACTGGAGTACCGCAGCTCTGCCTTTAGTGCCACCGCTCCCCTCGTCGTCCTGCTGAACAATGTGACAGGAATAACGCTCTCCTATATTTTGAGGGAGCCGCAGAATATTCTCGCTGTGCCCAGCAGAAAGTAAGCGAAATCTTGCCATTTCTCCAGACATCTGCAGCTTGCCGAAAACGCCCAAAGCTCAAAGCTGTCGGTCACAGAAAGTGTGCGCTGGGTGCATAATCTAAAATTAGTCATACACAGGATCTGCCCCTTTAAATGTTAATCCTTGCATCGTTTTGTTTTATTGCTTCTGTTGGCATACACCATTATGTGACATAATATAAAAGTAAATAATGTGATGCAATGGGTAAAACTCAAAGGGAAATACATATCAGCGATCAGATAGATGCCTCCTACCGCAGAATAGGAAACAAAACTTAAAGTGAACTGAGAGTGAGGATTTTGCCTGTTTTGAGCGCAGCAAAATCAACTGTATAGTGATTACATTAGTCTTTCTGGATGTTTTTGGCACTTCCCAGCTCTTGAAAACTCATGTCCATTCAGCACTTGTAGGCACTACTTGTCTTCAGGTGCAGAAGTAGCTGCCAGGGAGTAAGTAACTGTGCGTAATGGATCCAGAGCAAAGCCCCGCAGGGCTGTAGAACAGGGCCTTTTAAAAAAAACAAACATAAATTTAGTTTAAAGATCACAAGCCTTAAAAAACAATAGAAAACATGCATCTGAGATCTTAATATTTGTTTTCCAGCATGTGAACCCTTCTCAGGGGTGGGCAGGTCTGCAAAGTTGAGGACTTAAGGTGTTCAGTTGTCTCCTAGTAGGAAACCTGCGGGAAAAGCGCAAGCTGAGACTTAGCAGTAGGTTATGAGATATGGCAGCAGCCGAGTTCAGATTTAAAGATAAAGCCTGAAATAGCAGAACCCAGTGCAAGACCAACATTTTTTGACCCCTTTGCCTGGATTCAGTAAAACATATGGGTACCTCTGTGTGAGATTTTGCTTTTGCTGAATTGAGGTTTGAGTTACTTGCTAGTCTATTTTTACTTTTTAAGCAGCCTTGTAATTCAATATGTGTTTGTTTTAATTTTACACTCTCCATAAAAAGCACCATCCATGACGAGTTGGAGAAGTGACTGCTGGTAATGCACAGAAATTTAATCGGCTGGTGTGTCACACTGTCTTACTTTCCCTCCTGCAAACCCGCATGCCGCTTGCGATCAAAAATACCCCACGATACCCTGTGTCTCCTGCATCACCTCGACTTTGCTGCTGAGGCTCTGGGGATGCCGAGGCGGAGTGAGATAAGCCCGGGCTGAATCCAGGTCAATCTGGCAGCCCCGCTCGTGCGTGCCGTTGGCAGTAGTGAACATGCGAGGCAGGGGACACGGGGCAGTGTTGAGTAGGACGGTGCCTTCCCCATGGCTGCCAGCTGTGCCAGGAGCACGCCTGCGATCGCTGGCTGGCAGCTCGGGCTGCACCTCTACCTATGAGGGTTAAAGCCAGAAAGCACTCTTTTCGCAGCGTAGCACTAATGTTGGCGTCAGGGGTTGTAGGAGGCGGGTGTTCTGTGTGGGGCTGACCTTAGACGTGCAGCCCACAGCACCCTGCTGAAGGCAATGTGCATGCTTGGCTCTGCTTTTCCCTCTCCATCATTTTGCCGATACCGTAAATTCTCAAACTGCCGCTAATCTGTTTTCAATTTGACAATGCTGATATGGAAACTTCCCATATCATATCACAACCCCCTGGCTCCGAGCTGCCTTTGTGTGGTGTCTCAGCAATGCAGAGCTGATAAAATACTGGAGTGCTGGAAATGAGCCTCCTTCTCCTGTCCCTGCGCCCTCACAGCATCCACGCACTTTAGGTAAGGATGTAAAAATTGCTAAACCAGATCAAACAAATTCAAGCACTTCTGTTTTCCTCTTGGCCCTTCTGACCAAAGCGTGGGATGAAAGATCTGCAGTACACCCAGTTAGTGACAGAAGATGTTGTCTAGGCACAACGTCCTTCTTTGCTCATGCATTGGACACCGTGGTACCTGAAACGTTGCTGTTCTGCATTCCTGTTACCATCAGCGTGTTTGGTAGCAGTGGGAAGGCTTTGTGCCTGTGTTTGCACTCACCAGAATTTTGCAGTGCTCAAGGAGCAAAAGTGACTCAAGATCTTTGTTCTTAATAGCATTCCCACTGTCAGATGGTAAAATACCCGGAGAGAGATATCGCAGGTTATTGTGAAGGCACAAATTACTTTTTAACATTTAAGGAGAGTGAAAGCAAGCAAAATACAAATATCAACAATACTTAATATGGGTTTCACCACTTGCTTTCAGCTTTATTTAGCTTTGGACTTGCATGCACCGTAAATAAAAAATGTTGCTCCTCACCAATTTATGATCAGTGGTCTAATTTTGATCTATCAGATTTAGTGACGGTGCAGTGATGGTGGATAACTCGTGCCCAAACCCACCTGAACCATTTGCAGAGGAAACTAAACCTGCAACAGAACGAGCAGGTTTGCGCTGCGATGGCACATCTCCTGGGACAGCCCACCTTGCCCGCGCGCGTCTCTCCTGTAGTTGCCTTCCCCTGGGACAGGGCTTCGCAGCTAACTACTGCAAGATAATTATTTTTGTGAGACTCATTTCCCAGCATCGGGCGGCAGTGTTAAGCGGAGGTTGGAGCTGTCCCCAGACAGCTCCACCTGTGGTCTCCTTCGCACCAGTGTGAACCCAGAGTAGCTTCTTCAGGAGATGGTGGGGATGAGGTCAGACTCTGCTCCTGCTCCGTCCCCAGCCTGTGGCAGAAATAACTCTTGTTGTCATCAGAGCAGTCACTGTAACATGGATGAGGTTCAAGTCAGGCCCAGTAGCTTCAATGAGATTTTTGTGCGATTATAACAAGAATTTGACACACATGGTGAGCTACTAGTCATGTATATGTGATCTGTCTCCACACTGTCCCAAGAGGTATTTCCCAGCATAAAAATCAATGAGGGGATGTGTCCCGAGCAGCAGCCTGCTGCTGCACGAGGGATGACCCGGGAAGCTCAGGGATGGATGAGCTGTGTCCTTTCCACTTGTAAACTCTGTCAGTTTTGCCACCCTCAGTACTGGGAGGGAACATTGACTTCTTTGTGGTTTTTTTTGCTGAACACCACGGTAGAATTTATGCAAAGTTTTCTGTGGACATAGCGCGAGCGCTCAAAAGCTCACCCATCTAAAACGCCTGAGGTCCTTTAGGATAATGAGACATTTTCTGAGTGCACCTTTTTATTGTACCAATATTACGTTACAGGAAAAATGGAAGGGGGGAACTTAACACATAGCACCTGTCACAAGTTCTCTCCTTGAATTAGGCTCTCCTGCTTATAAAAATTTAATTGATTCCTAGCAGTTTATGTGCGTGGTGCTCAGTGGGCGTTTTCTGTTCTCTTGCCAGCTACATGGTTACTTAGAAAGCGAGCCGCTCACGCTACAGCTGTTCATTGGGACTGCAGACGACCGCCTGCTGCGACCCCATGCTTTCTACCAGGTTCATCGAATCACTGGGAAGACTGTTTCCACCACCAGCCACGAAACAATACTTTCCAACACCAAAGTCTTGGAAATTCCACTTCTTCCAGAGAACAACATGAGAGCAATGTAAGACCCAGTCACTGTATCTGACTCCTAGCAGTTTCCTCTTGGCCACCTCACTTGATTTCTTCTGTGTTGGTATTTTTTTTCACACAGTTTTCCTTTTCCTATCTTGTTTTTTTTAAAAAAAAAACAAAGTTCTTTCTTTCAGTAGTAGATTTTCACAACTTTGCCAGGACAAATTGCCCCTAATCAGCTTAACAACAAAATGAACTTCGCAAATATTTATGACAGCTGATTGCTTTCATTCTAGAGTTTCAGCCAATGTGCTTATTTGCCATTTAAAATAACTATCTCAGTTACCAAGCTGTAAATATCTCCTACCTCAGCTCCTGCATTTAGTTTCTAAATATGACACCTCTTGCTCCTATACGCACTAGCACAAGGAACAGGGCCTATTAAAATTTATCTTTGGATGTCAAAGGAAACTCTTAGAGAGCATTTCCAAGTACCCTAGTGGGATTTTGAGACTAATAAAACCACTCTTACTTCTTACATAATAAAAATCAGCGTTTTTCATGGCATTTGTTTAGAAGCAAGGCTTCTAGAACTAAGAAGAGGAGTAAAGGTGATACAGCTTACAGGTTGGAGTTATTAAACTGGGCTAAGTTTAGTCCTGTGCAGAAAAGCAGGCATGCGTGTCTTAGGATCTCTTAATTAGTAGGAGTCTGGGTGATAATTAAGAGCCCTGTAGGTCCGTTACACACAGGTAAGTTTCATTACAGGATTGTATATAAAGGTTCGAATATTCCTCTGTGTATGTGACATACATAAGACCCTCCTCATTATTCAATCCCGTCCTCTCTGCCCGCCTCATTCAAATGATTCTAGCCCTTATCTGAGTTGCGTCCCCCCTCGTTCAAATGATCCTAACCCTTATCTGGGGTGCCTGCCTTGAGAAGAATCTGTGTGTGCTTGCGTACATGTCCAGCTCTTGGTGTGCGTATAAGTGTGAATGTATTCATATTTATATATAGATGCATTCACCTTTTGTGTGTATGTGTAGGAAGATAGAGAGAGAAGTAGGCAGAAAGCAAGCAAGAAATCCTGGCCCCACCAAACCAAATACCATGGGAGAATTCGAGAGAGCTTACTAAAAATCACAATTTCACTCCTTGTCATTCATACAGTTTTCCACGCCTTAATGAAGTGAAAAATGGTATCAGCCACCTGAAGTCTTTCCGCGTGTAGTGGTTACTAGAAGCTGGTTCGCAGTGTCATGTACAACATGCCCCAGAGTGCCTCATGTAAATAGAAGAGCTAGAATGTGTTTAGCTGCATTGCCAGCTGGCCGTAGGGTGATCACTCAAGACCTGAGGACCTCTGTCAGTGCATTGTGTTAAAAAGTCATGACAAGCCTGCAACATTATTGGCCCCATTTGCTGTCATCGTAAGCTGGCACGACTCCATTTAGGTTATTGAAATTTCACCAATTTGTACCCATGCCGTATTTATTTGGCCCTTTATTTATCCAGTTCGAATCACAGTTTTGGCCATCTGGGAACATTTTTACTGTTTCAATCATCTTTCTCCCTAGAATAAAGGTAGTTACACAGTTCAGGAGCCAAGCTGAATATTTTCGTGACGTGCATGCCAGGTCGTAGTAGAGCTCTCTCAAGAACCACAAACAATGCTTTGGCATATATAATCCTTACACGTCAGTAGTCTAAAACCTCATGTAGCACTAACAATGAAGTGAAATTTGGAGCCAAGGACTTTTCTTACACATACTTTGTGTATTCAGGCCTTGATTCAGTGAAACACTGAAGCTCGCCTGCACATTTAAACTTTTGCACATTTAGCTACTCCTGTTGACTTCAGATTTTAATGTCCCTGACTTTACAAGCCTGAATTTAAATGCTTTTTCTCCTCTGAACTTTATTGGCTCTGAACTAATTGTCGTTAAGTGCTTCTTATTTATTTTCCAAGTGTTGCTATAGGAGAGACAGTATTGAGAAGTCCACTGTTTCTTCCAAATCGTATGGATCTTTGGATAGAATTTTGACATGAGTACAAATATTTCATAATTCTTATGGCTTCACCTGCTAATACACATTGTTGAGAAGCTTTAATACTTTCATTAGTTTCTTTGATCGTATCAGCAAGGGCCTTTTCGTTATTCTGAAATCCATGCTTAAGAAAAAATGCAGATCAAAACCATGCTGCCATAGTTCTTGTTTGCAGTTTGCTTCAGAACAGAGCTTCAAAGGTCTGGAGGAGAATTAAACTCCTTGAATGCAAAATAAAATTAAACTATGCAGATTCAGTGTAATAAAATGCATGCCAGAGACCAGTACTCAGAAGAAATTGCCATGTAGGCTTTGTAGTCATGGCCAAAGCAGAGGTATTTTTGCAGTGGGTTTTTGAGTGCGTATGTTTATGTATCTTTTGTTCTGAGAATTTCCTCTATTGGAATTTGCTTTGACAAAAATCCTCACTTGTAAACTCATCCAGGAGAAAACCAAAGTTTAAAAAAATTGAGAGAGGTCAGTTCTATTTGATGAAAAGCACATTTTTCACTAATGTAGAGGGAGGACTCTGAGTTTAGGTTTTTTTCATGCAGAGCTTCAGCTCAGTGACCAGCTTGGGAGTGTTTCCAACTCATTCAAATACAAACACATTGACAGTAGAACTGACCTCAGGGAGAGATGTGCTCATTAATAAGCATTTTCAGGACTTTGCCCTAGAATAAAAATCATGTCAGATTTTTCTCCAAATTATCTGTAACAAGTGAAATTGTAGGTAACCCTACGTTCTAGGTTAGTAACAATTTGTGCACTACCGTCTCATCCCATTGACTTTTCTAGTCTCGCTATTTCTTTGGGCTTTGACTGATCTGTAAGCACCATTCTTACAGGATGTGTTGGGGAGGAAGGATCTTTTAGATTTTCCTCCTCTGCGAACTGAAGTAACATCCTAAATTTGTGTGCTCAACAGCAGCTACTACCTGTTACTACAGATAGCCCCAACTTAGTTACTTGTGGATGCAAGTACCAGGTGTTAAAAAGTCTGCTGTGTTCAGCCCCGTCATTGGGTCATGTCTGACTCAGATTTTTAAGAAGGATGTACAGGAGAGAAGGAAGACAGTGCACACTTGTGTCTTCCTGAATTTTGCTTAAAATTAATTGAGTTGCTCTATGTTTGCTTTTGAATAGCATCGACTGTGCTGGGATATTAAAGCTCCGAAACTCTGACATCGAGCTGCGCAAGGGAGAGACAGACATCGGTCGGAAGAACACGCGTGTACGGCTGGTCTTCAGGGTTCATATCCCACAGGCCAATGGCAGGACCCTCTCCTTGCAAGTAGCCTCCAACCCCATTGAGTGCTGTAAGTAGCAAGGAACATCCTTCTCTTCCTGGGTATTGTGCCACCCCACATGTAGTCTTTGTCCAGCAACATGGTGTACATTGGTTTTGTTTTACCTGTCTAGTCAGTGAACCTTAATCTGCTTTCCAAAAGCATGTGGTTTATACTGAAGACAAAATACCCATGTCTTAGAAAAAAACATGTGGCTTTGTGCATTGATTTCTGTAGGAAAGAACACACTTAAAACAAAAGTGGAGTGCACTTAAACTAGTAGTAGACCTGGTAGTGACAAGGCGCTTTTTTTTTTTTTGTGACTGCCTATCGTACACGTAACTGCTATAGGAGTTTTGGAGAACAACTATGATGTCCTGTTCTCTCTCTGTCTTCCCACCATAAAGCAAAAACCAGCAAACAAAACCCCAACCCCTTTGATGCGGAGCTAGCAGTATACTAGAGCTGACACGCTGGCACAAGCTGCCTGCGGCTTCAGAAAACCTTCAGAAACTAGGTTTCCGCACTGGGGTCTCTTTGATTGAAGACGTTGCTTTCTATCAGATACCCTGGAGCACCCTCCAAAGACACCTGTATCACTCTTGCTCTGTAAGCCTTGTCAGCCTCCCACACACAAAACGTATTTGCTTCGTGTAGCTTTGACACTCCAGCATAAGTAGTGAAAATTGAACTTCACTCCCATTGCTCATCTGGTCAGCTGGATGGACTGAAACAGTTTTTTAAGGTTTTGTTGGATTCCACAAAGTGGATCTTTCTGATGCTGACAGGGTAGGGAGTAATTTAACATCTGGTGGGTATGTGTGGGAGTGAGCTCTGGGGGTAGGGAACTGAGGGGATGGGGCAGAAGGCTTCACCATCCCTAGCCCCGTGCATGCTGGAGGATCATGTCTGTGCTCGTCCCTGTGTCATTGCCAGGCTGGAGTCCCACACAACATGTCTGGCAGGTCCTGGAGTGTGTCAACATTTGATCTCTTGGAGGCATGGTGCTGTTTCAGGGGTCGTTAATCGAGAGGCTGCAGGAAAGAGCATGCCTGCATTCCTCTTGTAAAAGCAGTGGCATTGGTTACAGACTTTTCAGACCAGTGACAGTGCTCCATCCTTTCACCTAGGGTAGCACTGTTGCTGCTCTGGTAGTCTGAGTCTGCAAGAGAAGCGGAAGTTGTAGGAGAGGGTAGTGATGTTGGACCAACAATGACAGCTTCTCTCCTTCACAGTCATTCATTTAAATAAACAAATGAGCATTGGCAGTGGGAAGGGAGTTACATTAAGATAAGTCTATGTTATTGTTGAAGAATAGCAGAGCCTCCTTACCTATAGCAGGTAGACTGGCATAAAAAGCCCTGTCTTCTGTCCAGGATAGGTATGAGATGAACAATTTCCCCTTTTTTCTTATTCAAGGGCAAATTCTAGGCTAACAGGCAAAGCAAAAAATGTGAGGAGTCATGGTTTCATCCTGCTCCTGTTGAAGGTGATGAGAGCTTTTCAATTGCTATATAGCAGCATAAGGCCCAATTTGAATACATCCTGAACCGGTCTGTGCAAAGGGGCCAAGCTCAGGAAGCCACTAAATGTAAAGCCGATCGGATTTGTATCAGTGAACTGCAGTTTTGAGGGTTGTGTAATGAGCAAAAGCGTGGTATGTGTCTCCTGAAAGGAGCGGAAAACAGGAGAAAAAAATAAGTGCTAGTGTTATTTCCAGTGCAGAATGTGGAATAAGCTGGTGCCAAAAACTTCATGCATCTCTTAGGGCATGTGACACCAGGAAGAACCATGTAATCTGGATAAAATGTCATGTCATCCCTTGAAGCGCAGCCACGCTCACTCCATGTCCCAGCTGGGGGGGGTGGGGGGGGCAGGTGAAACATGTGCCATGAGAACACCAGATTCTGTTTGCATGGATTCATGCCTGCTTTGGCACACAGGTGCTGGTGGAAGTATGCTCTCTAAACTGTGAACTTCTGCTGGTTCGCGAGTCCCATGGCTGCTGCAAGACAGTTTACAGAATTGACAATACAATGTTTAGTGACTGAAACACATTTTGGCCATGGCCGGTCATCTTGTCATATGTGCCTTGTAAACACATGGCATATACATTATAGGTAACATAAGACAAGATTATTACTAATAAACAAATTTCAATAAAAAAGTACTTTTTGATACAGTACAGATCAAGCTAAGTTTTAAAACAGCTTGTTCTTTGTGAGTCTTTTGAATCTGTACTGCTATGTTTGATAAACCTATTGTTTACAATCAAGGCGCCTGAAAACCAACCATGCTTCCTGCAAACCTTCTGACCTTTCTTTGTTTCTGTATCAAACTCAGCTTAGCTTATGAGAGTAAGCATTAAGTTGCTTACTAATGTAGTCTTACTTATTCTTGTGTGTGATTGTTTTGGGGTTGTTTTTGGTTTTGTTTTGGTTTTTTTAATCTTCTTTATAACTCTCCAGCTCAGAGATCTGCCCAAGAACTGCCTCTGGTGGAGAAGCAAAGTACCGACAGCTTTCCTGTTATTGGAGGGAAAAAAATGATACTGACTGGCCATAACTTTCTGCAAGACTCCAAAGTCATCTTTGTGGAGAAAGCTCCAGGTATGTCTTTCCAATCTAGACGCCGGTCTGCCTTTTTCCCCCTGTTTTAAAATCCCTGCCAAATGATGAAAGCATAAGTGCGGTAATGACATTTTCTTCTGCATGTAATATGTTTTCCATGTCACTAGGCAAAGCTGTGAAAGCGATCTGAGCCGTGCCTAATGCTGAGGTTTCACACTATGGCAGGTGTAGTTACAGGTAGACAATGGCAACATTGAAAGTCGAAGTTGGGCATTTGTTTTTGTAGCAAACCATGGCTGTACTGGGTGTAAGACCTGTGAAAGGTGTTTGAAACCTCAGGTGGCATGTCACTGTAAAACCTGCAAGGTAGTACATCTTGTTAAGCCTTTCTGTAATTTGTGGAAGAGGGAGTTGCTGGTGATGTGTATGTGCACGTGTGTCTCCTTCTGTGGCAGTCAAGACCGGTGGCATTTACAGCCCACTGGCTGAGGAGGTCTTGCAGCGCACTCGCGTTCATTCAAAGGAGATATTTCTGGTTCACTCTGAGGACTGGGGAAGGACTGCTGCCGGCTCCCCCCTTGCACAGCGCTGCTCCTGCAGTGCATTGGTGGTGGGTCTGGTCCTCCCAGGGAAAGGTGCCGAGCCGGGCTGGGGCAGGGTTAGCGGCATAGGGTGGGAGCTGGGGCTGGAGCGGGAGGTGTCTGGAGGAGAGGTGGGGTGTCCGCAGGAGTGGTGGGTCACAGGGTGACAATGCGTAACATGCGTGAATGCCCTCACGGGAAAAGGCAGTGGGAGCAGAGCTGTGAGTCAAAGTCAGGCTCTGAAATGAGATCGTTAAGGGTAGTTTTGAGTCTTGTTTTGGAAAGGGTTTCCGTGGCGCTGGCACAAGCTATGGATTCCTCAGCTGCTGGCTGAAACCCCCCCTGAACTTTAAACCGTCTTGGGCGCTCCTCAGGCCGCCAGAGCTGGCTTTGACGCTGCGGCTGTTTAACCCTCCATGTCCATGAGGTTCCCGCGCCGTTCCCCTGCCCGCAGCCGCTGCTGGCAATGCAGGAAGCCGGGCCACAGGAAGGGATGGTGGGGCAAGCAGGGGGGGCTCTAGAGGCAAGCCCTGTGGGATCAGGGGAAGAGCAGTAGACTTCCCTGAAGTTCCCTGACGGAGTCTTGGGTTGGTGAGGTTTAAGTCACTGGAAGTGCACATGGGACAGAGGTAACACCCCAGTTCCTCAGTGAGAGCCAGTCAGTGCCATTCCTGTGACCCCAAGTGCCACACGTGGTCAGGCTGTGGCTGTGAGATGAGCAAAACTCCCTTCTTGTTTCTAAAGAAAGGGAAAAAGAAAGGGAAAAAGGTCTTTCAATTTAAAAAAAACCAAAACAGCTCTCCTCTTTGCGTAGCATGAGTGTAATGAAGAACGTGACTGTCTACTTCATATGTAAACTTCCTTCGCAGTGCAGAAGTGGGTTAGTGTGACATGTCAGGAGCGAAGTCCTTGATCTGTCTCATTACAGGAAGGAAACCACATTAAAAGATGCTTTCCTTCATACTTATTTTCTCTCCTCTTCCTTTACGGAGTTGGAAAAATTTTGACCTATTGCATCCCAAAGGCTTATGATGGTGACACTACTCACCCACCAGCAGGTACCACAGTGTGGATTTGGACACTGTCTCTCTTAGCATTAAGTACACCAACAGCAGGATGTTTGCTATATAGCCTTAAATTACAAAAATGCAGGATGGGGCCAGCCTTGTACTTCTTAACCAGACAGATACCTCCCTCGAGCAAAAGGAATTTGAGGCTGCACAGACAGCATACAGCTAGAAAATAATTTATACGAGCGACATTTTTTAAACAGTGTGAGAGATGAAAGAGTATACTGGTGCACACTAGGTGTGCTTATGAGGGAGAAAATGATCAAAAGGACTTGCCTGTCACCCTGAAAAACTCCTGGGGTGAACTTCTTGGGTGAATGAGTTGGCAGGACGGACCAGTGCAGGAGTATCTTCTGCATGAAATCACCACTGGAGAACCCCCGCACTCTTCGCCCTGGCGTGGAGTGGGGGGCAACTCTGCAGGAGTCAGTCAGTGAGCTGCTATCACTGAAGAGTAATTAAGATCATTAAGTCAGTATTGGAAGATCTGATCTGAAGCTGTCCTGCCTGCTTTTAGTAGTCTCACGGTAGACTGGTTGCAGTTGCAGGGCAGTACTGCCTCGTGGAGGTATACTGCAGGGCCCGAGCCTTTAAAGTCGAGAGTGTTCAGCATCTCCGGGAGCTGCAGTCGTGTTACTAGGAATGGCACACAAGAAGCAAAGTTGCCAGCTGGTCTGGGCTGAGCAATTTCCAGGGCTTCTGTGGTGAGTTGTGTGCTATGTTACCTAACAGCTCGATGCATTGGAAACGAACAAGCACGGTGCATCTTTGTCTTAGTGGCAACCTGCTTCGGCTCAATTTTTGAGCAGTCTCTGTATTTAATGTCAGATGAACAAGCATCACCAGCCTTCACTTTTGAAAATCAGCACGCGGTGTTTCTTTTCCCTCTCAGCTCTTGCACATCTATGAAAGCAGGTCAAGAGACGGAATACCAGCATAGTTTCTCTTTCTCCTAGAAAGCTGGTTATGAACTTTTCTGATTAGCTGGAGGCATTCATTAGGTTTGCTGCTGTTACCTCTTTTGTTTTTGAATTCGAAATGTTAATCACGTTCCTAGTGGGTAGCAGCCAAACAGAGCTATTACAAAGTAATAGATCACAGGAATCTTTGCACTCATGAAGAGAATGTGTCTTGTATATACAATTTAAATATTATACTACACGGGCTCATGTCTTCAGTCCTCATTCCGGCAGAGTCCTCAGGCCGGGAGGCAGTCTCCAGGGACTCATCTAATTCATGCTAGTCTGCATACTTAATTGGTTAACGCAAAGAGTTTGAGAACACTTTTTGTTTGCCTTTCCCCCCCGCCCCCCTTCTGTCTGAATAATTTCTTTAAGTCTGCGTAATGCATTGTGGTCCGCTGAATGTTTTTCCAAGCATGAGTCCCAAGCTCTCGTCTTCAGGGCTAGCCCTCAGCTGTTGTAGTCTCTGGAGGAATGGCATTATCCTGGCCTCCTTGCGTGGGGAGTCTGTCTGAGCAGTGACTCATACAAGAGGGAATCCCTGAAGAATGATCAAATCAATCCTTCAGCCGGGGGAGGCAGCAGCCTGGTGCTTTCAGCTTAACCCCTTACTGGCTGCTTTTCAGCCAAGAAGCACGTGAAACAGAGCAAAACACTTTGCAGCCCTGCGACTCTGCGTTTCACAGAGGAGGAATGAGGCATGTGAGGGATGAAGGCAAGGCGTGCTGAAAGGACCGTGGGAGGAGTGCTGTGAGGACCTCCTCTGAAAGGAGAACCCCTCACAGTGTGCTCCAGCTCAGGCAGAAGGCACCCCTTTGGATAAATAATGAGTCTGCTCAGAGGTGGACTAAAATTTGCTCAAGCCTTTTATAGTACTGTAAAAAAGTTCTCGTGTTGAAATGAGTCCTTATTTTATGGGATTTTGGTCAATGTTTTATTGCTTGCACATCAGACCATATTTTCCGGTGATGAACAATGGTATAAAACGACTGTCCAAGAAACCTGGAGGTAGTAAGAATGTGAATGCTGAATGTGCTTTGAGAGGTTCACTCTCTTAAATTCACAATTTGGTTAGACTGGGAAGTCCCACGATGACTTTGTCTCTTACAGGTTACACTAATAATTGCTTTTCTTACCTTCTTTCACTTTCTGTCTCTCTTTGTAGTCATGCTTCTCTCTTCCTGAGTTTCAGAAGGGTCTTGTGAGTTTGCATGTCATGGTTCTTGGGTGCTACGTTTAAGATGTCCAGTACCAATCTGTTTTTCATGAGAAGAATTAGTACTTTCTAAAACATAAAAAAGTTTGCAACTTCTTACTGGCAAGGGCCCTTGATGTCTGTGTGCTGGTATTGACTGTGGAGGCAAGGTGTGTGTTTTAGTTACAAAAGTGGATGAAATGAAGTTGGTGTTTGTTAGCTATGGGAGGAGGTGTTTGGCTAGGAGGGACAAAATGTTTCCTGTCTAACATGCACATCTGCAAGAGCACAGATCGTGATCTGGAATTATAATAAAAGGCACTGATTTATTTACTTATCTTTTTAAAACTTTTTATTTCATTTCTAGATTATAAATGTACCAGCCAACAAAAATCTTGAGGGAAGTTTAGAAAATTCAGAGGTGTTTGGAGAGTATGTTTTAAGGACTATATATGTCAGCTACCTTTTTTTGGTAACAACTTCTGCAAACACTGTGTATTTGTTTTCAAAGCTAGTTTTTTGAAGGTAATGTGAGTTACTGAAGACAAAGCAGCACAAAAGCCTAACAGAAATGGCCAGACTGCTGGCTCCTAGTATATCAGATTATGATTAGTGATCTATAAAACAGAGTGTGGTGGAAAAACCCTAGTTTCTCTTCACTCAGTTCACAACACGTTTCCTGTAACTGATGAGTGAAAGCTCACTGATGAGATACCAAGCCAATATCCCAAGCAGTAAAGCACAGGAAAGTTATGGGTATGTCTTTCTGGCATGCTGTAGGATGTTGTAGAGTTGCCTGGGATATTTTGGGATTTAAAGAGACTCTCGCACTAAGATCTGGAAGAGTTAATCTACCCCCAAAATTGCTCCTTGCTCCTTGCTTCTGTAGCTAGAATGGTTTTGGCACTGGAACTAGCTCAAGTATTTCTGGACTTCATGGATTTGGCCGAGTCTAGACATACCTAAAAGATAAGGTTAAACTGACTGAAATCTTCATTATTAGCAAGTTGTGATCTATGGGAAGAAATGGATATTTGGTGTATTATTATTAATTATCATTTAGCTGAGTTTCCACTAGTTAAGTTAAAGCTCCAAACCCATTTCTCTGGTTTTGTGCTTAGTCACCAGAGCTCAAGGCAAGAGTTTTAAAGAGCAAAAAGGTAGAAATGTAACACCTAACTTCACTACAGGATTAGTTTCTCAAATAACACTGACTTTGAAATCCTGATTCTGGGCTCTTAATGTTGAGGGCCTTTTTGTCCTGGTTGAAGGCCCGCATCTGAGCTTCCTTGTGATAAATGCCCCTCCCTGAAGATGCATCACTTTCTTTGATGGACATTATTAGAGTTCACAGTTTGTAACACTGTATCTCTCAGTAATTCCAGGCTTACGGACTTCAATGGTTTTGAACATGTTTTTAATTACTTAGCCTTCAAATCGACAGTGATTCTAGCACCTACATGCTCTGTAACCTAATTGCATAATATCCTCAGCTATTGTGTCCAAAGCCTTTGAAACTCAAGTTCCTGAAAGACAGAGAAGCAAGCAGCACCTCAGCAAAAATCCCTCCAGGGATTTTTCTCTTTTTGAATATTTTCAAACAATTAAAGAATTTTTCATATTCAGTTATTGCTTCAAACTTTTCATTCTGCTGCTGTTTCTATTTTGTTTAATGGATTTTTCTATCAAAACTGTTGCTCTTCCCTGCTGGAACAGGTTTTTTTCTTAGAACATGAAGGCGCTGATGTGGCATGGTAATAGTTATACTAGAGCAGATGAAAGATATCTGGGTGAAATCACCAACTTTTTTGGTGTGTATGCCAAAGGAAATCACGCTTTTCTGTAAGTTTTTCAGACGGGAGAAGTTAGAGTTTGCCTCCCGTTAGACGTGTGGTCAAGCTTGGTCAGCTGAATGTTTGCACAAAGTAAATGTGATATGGAAAAGAAGGAAGCTGGGTGAACTTAAGTGTCCACTCAAGCATTTCACAGGTTTTTTAGTTCCTCTCAAATTTCACTGTCTCTGGCAAAGATCAGAATCAATCAGTTGCTGCTTTGAGGTACAAATGTCAGTCTGAGAAATTCAGTTCTGTTTCCCGTATGTTGTGTGAGCAAAAGTTACCTTGTTGTATGACAGGTTACTCAAGTGCAGTATTTTAACTTCAGGAGAACTTATAAAAAGTTCTGGAAAATGACACGTTGATGAAACATTTGAGTGGCATGTGGATGGAACGGATGTGTTGGGGAAGCATGTGGGCTTTTTGGTTTGACTCAGCTACAATTTGGAGCTCAGGGTTTGGAGTCTGTTTTGACGTGATGTGATGTGATGGGGAGACGGGTGACCTGAGTCTTGGCAGAGCTCCATTTGGTAAAAGATCTTGCATTCTCAGAGATCTTTCCATTGCTCTTTCCATTGCCAGTAGCAGTCACAGTTTGGGGGGCAACCGGCCAAAAAGGGGTCATGTTTCACACTGGTAATCATACTGTAGCTCACATAATAAATAAGCAAGTGGCAAAACTCCCGTTCCCCCTCTAGTCAGATGGACAGATACTACGTAATTTTGTCTTTATCTTTCTGTTTATCCAAGTTCAGGACACACGTTCCAATTGGCAGTGAGCGGTTGCACGCTGACTCATGTGCAGTGAGGTTAAAAATTCTGGAAACTAGATAAACTGGAAACTTCAAAGGCATACAAGTTAGGAGCACAGAGTTCACGTAAAGGTCATTTGAACCTATTTCCTAGAGATGTATTGATAGCTGAAGGGGTTTCTGGCCACTGCCCAGAAAGAGATATCCTTGGGCAAATAGTGTCATCAAATGGTGGAGTCATTTGCTGGTGGAACCCTTTCACGCGCACGCAGGAGCAGTGATGTAGCTTGTAGGAAATGTCAGCACGTTTCAGTTTTTCCTGGCTGTTTAGTCTAGGGAATGGCAAAGACAGAGCGGGACAGCAGCCATACGCATGCGATGGTATCAGCAGCAACAAGGCTCATCCAGGGTGTTGCTCTCACACTGAAGAACGAGATCAGTCAATCACAGATACTTACTGTGGACAACAGAGAAATAAGGAATAACCATATGGTCTCTAGTTAAAAGTCACTTGTCTGAGTAATCCTGTAAATTTTTAATTATTATTGAAACTGTGACTGGATGCTTGAAGTTTATTCTTTCATGTCTTTGCCAGACTAAGTGGCTTCAAGCAGCTGTATCTGTGCAATCAAAGCTTTGTCTCTGAACTTTTATAACTAGCACAAGATTTCAGATGGTTTTTACTGTTACTGTTCTAGTAGGACCCTCTGTCCAAACACACAGGAATTCACAGCCCTTACCAGAATGCTGAAACTCTAATGAAGCAATCAGTGCCTAAAGACAGTAAAGGAAAGGAGTGTGATGGGTTGACTTTGGCTGTTTGCCAGGTACCCACCAAGCTGCTGTCTCACTCCCCCTCTCCAATGGGACGGGGGCAGAAAATAAGATGAAAAAACTCATGGGTCAAGATAAAGACAGGGAGATTGCTCACCAGTTACCGTTGCAGGCAAAACAGACTCCGCTTGGGGAAAATAATTTACTGCCAATTAAAAATAGAGTAGGATAGTGAGAAACAAAAGCAAGACTAAAAACCACCTTTACACCCTCCTCCCTTCCCAAGCTCAACTTCACTCCTTCATTCCCAGCTTCTACCTCCTCCCCTGAAGTGGGGCAGGGGATGGGGAGTGGGGGCTGCCGTCACTCCATAAAAGCTCCTCTCTGCCTCTCCTTCCTGCCCATGCTGTTCCCCTGCTCCAGAGTGGGTCCCTCCCATGGGAGGCAGTCCTTCATGAGCTGTTGCAGTGTGAGTCCTCTCCATGAGGTTCAGTTCTTCAGGAACAAACTGCTCCAGTGTGGGTCCCCCACAGCTGCAGTTCCTGCCAAAAAACCTACTTCTGTGTGGGCTCCAATTCACAGGCTGCAGCTCCTGCCAGGAACCTCCTCCAGGAGCATGGGCTCTGCATGGGCTGCAGGGTGGGTATCTGCTCCACGGGCTGCAGGGGGACAGCCTGCCTCACCATGGTCTTCACCATGGGCTGCAGGGGAATCTCTGCTCTGGTGCCTGGAGTACCTCCTTCCCTTCCTTCACTGACCTTGGTCTGCAGGGTTGTTTCTTTCACATATTCTCACTCCTCTCCCTCACAGCTGCTGTGCAGTGTTTTTTACCCCTTCTTAAATACATTGTCAGAAAGGCGCCAGCAGCTTTGCTGGTGGGCACAGCTTCGGCCAGCGGCTGGTTCTGTCCTGGCATCTTCTCACAGAGGCCACCCGTGCAGCTCCACTGCTATCAAAGCCTTGCCACATAACCAACACAAGGGGATACCGCTGAAGTACTTAGTTTTTGGAGGGATCATCTACATCTTTTGGGAAAGCACAACTCCTTGTCTGCTATTACTTCCATGACATCATTAAGAGTTGGTTCATGTCTCAGGTGGGCATCACAGGAAAAGTGGGGAGAGCTGAGGGAAGAAGAGCATGTGCTTTTTAGGTCTGTTGAGGGAGTAAGATTACACCTTCAAGAGCAATGTGGAAGAGAGAAATTTAAGAGAGGAATTTGAGAGAGGAATATTTAAGAGAGGAATAGAGAGATAAGACATTTCCAAAGTGTGCCTTGTTGCAGGGAAGCTGATGTCAAGGCAGATTATCAGAGGAGAAGAGGAGGGACCTCTAAGATTGAGCCCAACCTTCTTGGACAAGAGAAGCAAGGAAATGGATGTGAGGAGGACAACGAGATGGAAAAATAAAAATGCCATTCAAAAGCTGTTTAGACTCTGCTAAAAAGTAATGAGAGATTGCCATAATGGGATGTCTCTGGAAGATGAGAATTTGTGGCCACATAGATAAAATGAAGAGTTTGTGTCTTAAAAAACAATCAAGAAGGAAAAATGAAAGCATTTGGATCAAACTTACATTTTAAGATGAGAACGAAGTAGAAGTAGGAGTAGCTATAGTACAGGTGGTGGTGTTGCCATCAAGCACAGAAGAAGTAGAGGAAAAGAATTGTTCATGGAAGGAAAATCTGGAACTTGGTTTAAACTGTCTGTGAGATTTGTTACTCCAATAGTCTCTGAGAAAATACAAGGCAGATTAGACTGAAGAGGATGGACCAGGAATTTTTTACTCAGTTTCAGCTGCAAAGTCACAGGTTCAGCCTACTACAGGTTTCCAGAGGGAATTAAAATTGTGAAGGCAAGGACATGACACAAACGTAACCAAAGACAGAGTGAAGTGTTGCCATGACTACTGGTGGGTGGCTGTGCTGGGTGTGCGTGGTTCAACCTGCCTGCTCTAGAGAGATCTTGCAGAGATGTCAAGCTGCAGTTTTACTGTGAAGTTGAGTGTCTTAGACCTGGAATCACTGAGAGTTATTAAATAAAACCCTCAGACCAGTGGTACTTTGAATAGGGGGAGGTGCCACAGAGCACAAATTGCATAACCAGCTTCCATTCTGCTGGAAATAGGATCTGGCAGGTCATTCCAATGGTTTTGGCTCAAAATGAACCCAAATCAGTCAGTTGTCAGCATAGTGCCTCCTTTTAATTACCTGGACTGAAATTACAGTTCATTTGCAAACACTTGAACTCAGAATAATTAAGTCTGTTAGACATACTGTGGTAAAAGCAGCTAAAAAGGCTCACCGTTCAGGCAAATTGGGTCCCTCAGCTTTTGACTTGCCCAGCTGAGCAATCAGAGGGGAAGCGCATGTCTGGCACAGATGCCAACGTACTGTAAGATAGAGTTTGTACTGGATTTTTATCCCCGGGTTGCTGCCTGGCTTTTTTATCATTGATTTAAGGTAAAAAAGAGAGAAAAAGTAACTTGAGAGCATCACATGCATGACAGACACAGCTAAGTGTATGTACTATTCAGCTCAATACTGCAAAAATGTATAGCTGAAGGAATGGACAAAATCCATATGCTGCAAAAATGCTTATGAGGAGACACAAACAAATATAGCAGCTTTGATGTGGAAATACAAATAGGTCAGTTATGCATGAAGCCTGCTACTCACGGACTGATGCATGCCATAAGACATGCCAGGGACAGGAAACAAAGCTATGGGGCAGTCTCTGTAGCAGGACAGTAGGCTGTGAGGAGGACAGAGAAGAACAGCTGGGGTCATCTTGGCATGGAAGAGGGAAATAAAGTAGGCAAAAATCAGACAAGCTGTGTGGTGTCATAGCAGTAGTGGAAGAACAAATGGGAGATCAGGGTGACTGGAGAGTCAGATGGGGACAAGGTGCTGGGCAGCAGGCAGGCCATGGTACCAGGGGGCTCTGAGCACACACAAAACTGGGAGGCATCTCCCTCCTCACAGAGCACTAACAGACAGTGCATCTCAGGTGGGTGAAGTGCTGTTGAGGCAGTTGAAGAAAGGTCTGCTTAGGTTGTGGATACTTACACTCCCCTCCCTCTACATTTCTGAATGTTTTCTTGCTCTCTTCTTGCCCCATCTTCCCATGGCAGACTGCTTGGCTGGTGTTGGTTCATCCTTATAGCCTGTCCCTTGTAAATGTCTTTAAAATGTACACCAGTGTGTAAATGCAGGCATAGACTCCCACCCACAGATTATTGGGCTTGCTGATGTCCAGCTGGGGAAATGTTCACAGCAAGATGCCTGCAAGACCAGCCTGGAAAAGCGCCCCAGCTCCTTGTGGCATCCCCAGATCTGAAAGGCTGCTGCCTCTGGAGCAAAATCTGGCACTAGTACACCCGTGCCAATGTATATCCACCGGCAGGTGAGACAGCGCCAATGGGTCATGCTCAGGACTGGCATGGGGAGTGCTCTCCTCCAAGCAACGGAGCCGCCTCTTCGCCTCTCATTGCCAGCCCAGGAGCAGACTTGGGCCAACCTGCGCCACGCCTGGAAGCTGATAGCATCTCTGCACAAGACTGGATGACTCTTGAGTCTGAATGACAAGCCTTTGCCTAAGTTTTCATCCTCTTCTCTGTCTGGAAACACATCCTTTCCTTCCGGACTTGTTCACAGATCAATCATCTCAGTGCCATGAGTATACTTCCCAGGGAAAAGGGGTTGGGGTGCAAATTGAAAACTTGCAAATCCTTCACTCCTAGGGGATTTGAGTATGCATTAACAGGGCCGAATAGGAAGGTAGACAACCTTTGCAGAGCACCGCAAAATTACACTGTATAATCATTCTGCGTTGCATCTGTGCCCTTCCTGCTGTGGACATGTTAAAGTAATCTGGGATGTAATATAGGCGTTATTGTTTAGGGTAATCTCACAACACATTAATCAAGTAGTGGGTTCCTTTGGGAGGGTAGAGCTAGTTTCACCATCTTATTTGCAATATATGAATGTAAATACAGATCCAGGTCCAGCCAGTGCAGTCAAACTGTTGAGCTGCAGGCTGGAAGAGTATAAAATGTACACTGTGTACAGGCAGTGAAATCCCAGATAATGTCTATTCTTCTCGTATCTCAAGTGAACACAGGACTACTAAAGAATACAGACTGTTTTAACCTCCTGTAGTAAAGTGAAATCACTTAAATGTATCTGAACGCTCCCATTATGCCCGTTTCATAGAGGAAAGGTTTAAGTGGTTGCCAGATGTTATACCCTCCTGAGTTTCCAGACTTGGGGTTTTTTTTGGTACTGTATATTCTTTCTCCTTTCTGCCATCCATCGGTCTGTAATGAAAGCTACACTGGTGGTTTGCCAGTTGTGAGCTTGCGAATCCTGGGCACTACGCTTGCAGTTCCCTGGGGTACGAAGGTAAACCCAGCCCTGGAAACCCTACGGGATCTGTCCTGATGGGCAGCCAGGAGGGGAAGACAGTAAAAAAAAAAATCTTTACAGCTCTTTGTGTTGCTCTTCCATGAAGAAAATTCATATGTCTTGGCCTGCTAGGCTTTATGTGTAAATAACTGATGCTGCTAGATTTACACAACTACTTTTTAGCGCTGCTTCTGTATTAAAACAGGCCTCCACAGTGCCTTTTTATGTGGAAATCTTGTAGCTGGGTGTGGTGGGGAAGCCGTTCAGTGACTCATACTGCAGGGAATTCCCTGATGAATTAGAGTATTTTTACTTCTGGGCTTGTGCGCAGTTTCCTTTCACGCTGGAGCAAGCGGCTGATAAGAGCAAACTACAAAGGCGCATTCACCATTCAGCTGCCGCATGTTAAAACGGGGTGTTTATGCTTTGCAAAGCTGAAAATCCACCCCACATAACGCAGTAGGTTCGCGGTATTTTTGTCATTAGCAATCCCAGGTGCTCCGAGTGTCACAGTGCTGAAAAAAAAAAAAAAAGCTGAAGTGGCTGGTGATGAAGTGCACCCAAAGCAGGGATGGCTATAAATAACAGCGATCGGTCTCTAAATGTCAGGTTTCCTGACAAAACCTGGTGTCTTCAGCTGGCAGCAGCACTGAAGGCCACCTGTCAGCGCAGTGCTGAGCCGAGCACAGTCGGAGAACCTCTGCGAAATGGGGGGTTTCTCGCTCCCCCAGCACCGCCGCACTGTCACACTGCCTCTTTGGAGGAGGAGGAGGAATTCGGGGGTCCTTCTTCCCACCCTTGGCACGGGTCCCTGGGTGAAGCCTTGGCTTTGTCAGGTCAACTGGTGCTGCTGCGGGCACTGGGGGAGCAGGGCACCCCGCCGGGGACTGCAGAGCTTTTGCCCTGCGGTTCTGTGCGCGGAAGTGTTGTTTTTATTTCCCTTTTGTAAAAAAAAACACAAAATAAAACAAACCCAGTATAATACCTTGACACAACTTTTTAGCTATGTAAAGAGATGCCTTTCTGTTCAAAATACTGCACTATAAATCTTAAAAACACCAAAACAAAGCCAGGCATTTGGTTTGGAGAAGACACTTCTTATTACTTGGTAAAAGTAAATAGCAAAATGAAAGGGAATTAAATGAGACCTTTGGAAAAGCCGTTTTCTCCCTTCTCCCTTTTCCTCCCTGCCTCCTCCTCTCCTTCCTCTCCTTCCTCCGTCTCCCCCCCCTCCCCGTATAACAACTGCCCATTTGGGTACGGTAATTCCAGAGAGTAAACTTTAACGGGAATGCCTGAAATGTGTCTGCTTCAGCTTTGTGTTATGTCTGTAATTTGAATTATTTGCATTTTGGAAAGGTATAAATTGCTCTGGTGTACTTTGGTTGGCTGGCGGCCAGGAGGGAGTTGCCTCGGGCCCAAACCAGGCGGGCTGCTGCAGATGTGGCAGGCGTACAATGGAAACTTTTGTGGTCGAGCAGCCCTCGCTCCTCCAGCACACACTGATGGGAGGCGGCATCCCGCCTGCTCGCCAGGGTCCCCGGCGTATCGGCAATGGGGGCAAAACCATTTTCTCTGGTGCTGGCAGATCGTCTCGATGCTTCTTTGGGCTCCCACAAACCATTCTGGAGCCATTATTCCTTTCTCCCTGGTTTTTGTTTTTTCTTTTTTTTTTAATTTAAATTTCAGCTGAACTGTATAAACCTGCAAAACATGTTTACTGTAAGAGGTTGACGTAGTGGTCTAAGGTTTCCCTCCTGGAGCTGGTCCCAGTCCGTGGGCGTTGAGATTTCCCTCTTGGTTCACCAGACGTAATATGAGGAATTGTCTTTTTTTTCCTTTTTTTTTTTTTTTTTTCTCTCTGCTTCATAACAACTTTTCCTCCATGTGTTTTTGTTAAATGAAATGTCACTAGCTGTTAATGAGTTGTCTATTCCCTACTTCTTTCCTCTCTTCCCGTTCCCCTCAGTCGCTGAGCTGCGATGGTCTGAACAGTCTCAAGGGAATTTCTTGGAGCGAAACCCGTATTGTTCTTATTAGCTTCCAAAGACGAGCCATGGCTCTGGATTTTTATTTTCCTAATAGTTTAGATTACAGCATTTAAAATATTCCTGAACAAACCCTCTTTGTCATCATAAAAATTTCAAAAGCGCGTAAAGGCAGTGCTGCGTGAAGTAATTGAAAGATTAGCTAGAGATGGAGTCGTTTTGAATTTTACTGAAGTATCGGCAGGAAATAAAAAACAGAAACCTGAATCAGATCATTCGTCTTGCAAAGCAGAAATTAAACATAGCAAAAAACCTGAACTTCTGGTAATCCGTTTACAAAGGCAAATTGAACACATTAACTACTAGTCTGGACAACTGTAGATTTTTAAAAAAAAAAACACCAACAAACCCCTTGCAAAGCAGAACTTCCTAGACTTTGCAAAATGTGTGATAGTGTTGGTGTTGTGTTACTTTTACAACTCATTGAATTAATTGGGTGGAGTTGGGGGCATGGGGAAAGCGAACTGCGGGGCGCTCTGTAGGGAGGGGGCAGCAGATAAAGGAGGCTGCTCCCAGACAAGGGATGTGTCCTGGCTTGCTGATCGGTCAGGTTTTTTTCTACTGACAGCTCAGTGGAAGCATCTGTTGGATAAATTGTGAAGTGATTGCCAGTCTTCCCGAGAAGTCTGCTTCAATTCTGGCGCTCTCAAAAGGCATCGCTAAGGAGACTTGAGCACTGTCTGGCTGCTCCTCTCCCCGCAGCCGAACGTGGCAGTACCAATTAAAGGGATTCCTTTTCCAGCGTCACAATTTAAAATGTAGGAAGAAACTAAGGGTAGATCTGCTAATTGTTTCCTACAGACCTGCCAAATCCACTGTGCTATTTGTGCTGCAGCTTTCACATTGCACTTCTTTCCATACATTAAAAAGAAAGGGGTTTTGGACGTTAAAACAATTGCCAGGGCTAGTCCCTCAGCAGCATTCCTTTCACAGTAGGACAGCTGTACACAAAAATATTATTTACAGGCATTTGTAATAAATCAGGCAGTTCTAAATGTGTCAACTCCATCCTGGCCATGGAGGCGAAGAGAGAAGAAAAAGTGCATTCACTCTTCTACCTCGCCGAGAGCTGTTTTTCTAAGGCAGGCCCACGTCTATGTGATGAAGTTCAAAATAGCTAATATTTGCATTTGCATGTCCCGATGCTGCAATAAATATACAAAAGAGATGACATAAAGTCTCATTTTCCCTTTCATTCCGGTGACATCTGACAACAGTGGGGCTCATGAAGCTGCATGTGTCCCCACTGCCCAACTTGGACAGCAGTCTACCTGCAGCCTTTCATACACACTTGTGTTTTTCTAGGCCTGCAGAATGGAAACCTTACATTTTGTATTATTTTTCTGATTTCTTTGCTGTTGAGTTTTGAAGCCACAAGGAAGGAAAAAAAAAACCCAACAAAACATGTTATTGACCAGTCACTTCTGTATCAGTGAGGCGCAGGAAAAATGACCAGACAAGACCAATTTCTTCCAAATGTGGGTCCCCAGAAAAAGTGATAGCTGTGGCTTAAATCTGTGTTTGCTTGAAAACAGAAATACAGTAAATTAGGAGGACCTAACACACCACTAGAAGCAGCTCCAGAAAACTGTAGGTGGGACCACTGTAGTTGAGCTATACCAACTTTAAAATGGAGTCGAAAGCTATGTTTCCCAGCCTATGGCCTTGCCTTTTGATCCAAGCAGCGGAATTATGGCAAGCCAGACTAGGAGTATATTAAAATGAAATACTGCATGGCTGAGAAGCTTCCTTCATACTACTTTTTTCCTTTTGTTTTGTTTAATATTAATGTTGAATATGACTTACTGCATAGGTGATGATCAAAGGCCTCATAGGTAGCCGTATTTTTGTCTGAAAGTTTGGGAAACTAAGGTGCAAAACAGATGCATGTTTTGTCCAAACTAGTGGCAGAATAAACTCCCGGTGGCTTTCCCCCATCACAGTATCATGCACTCTGGATTGTGGTTCCCCCCTTCAAAAAAGCTAAGTGGACTCTGTCACGGGTTACCCAGACGGCCTCTTGGTTGGGCAATGCTTGGCCAATGCATTTTCAGAGCTGGTTTTCATATATGCAGTGCCCCTTCAAAGAGATTTTCTTGCAAAAGTCATTCTTTTGTAGGCTTGGGAGAGGAAAAAAGGATGGAACTAGATATCTTTTTCTTTTGTCTTTTAGATGGTCACCATGTGTGGGAAATGGAAGCCAAAACCGACAAAGAAATGTGCAAGCCAGTAAGTCTGCCTTAAATATTTTAACATCAAGATGAAAAATATATATTGCCTTCTCCAGCACTGTTACTAAAGAGGGATTTCCAAGGCTTTGGCACTGTGTCTCCCCACTGAAACAGAACAAGTACTTAGGCTTCCCCTCCTGGAAATCTTTCTTTAATGGGAGCATGGGGTAAAAAGCCTTCATTGGAAGCTATCCCAAAAGTAGGAGAGACCATTTGGAAAATATTTTTTCATTGTCCGGGATGGGCCAGCCCCGTCTGCTCATCTTCTGTCTTGCTGGGTCAGTTCTTCCCTCTGCTCCCAAAGCAATTTCTGATAATTTTCCTTGGCTTTCGTCTGCCGTGGCAGAAGAAATGTGAGTCCCCTAACAGGAGATCAGCCCCATGGTTGGAGAAGTGTGGGTCCCTCAGCCATGACTATAAGTGGGAAATACGGCCACTGTTCCACCTCTGCAGGAGCATGCAACAGTTTGTTAGCTGCAAACTTGCTGGAGACATGCAGGCAAACAATTTAAAGACCTCAGCTGAATGCAGGCCAAATGCTAAGATGAGCATTCCTTTTTATTCTTTCAAAAAGTGCCAAGGGAGGTTTTGATGTTCATAGCAGATTTCAGTGTGCATTTGTGTAAGCTGATGCCCTAGCAGCTAAGTCATTCCTTAGCCCCATGCTGGAGGATTTGGTTTCTGACAGTGGAAGATCATCTGCACACTCTTCAGCCCTTCTTCCTGCAGCACTAGATGCTCTTGCAAGATCTCCCATTCACAGAAACTACCATGCGTAAAACTTCCTGAGTTGTTATATGAAAAAGCATTTCCCTGTGGAAAACGGAAATATTTGAATAATCATATGCCTGTCCTAATTCTTTCAAAGGAAGTTGTGTTAGGGTGAGATATACTGGGGATGGCCTACCAGCCGAGCGGTTGTGCTTTCTCCCACCGAGTTAGAGACCACGATTTGATTGTGGTCCCAGATTCGTGTCAGAGGTAGGAGGGATAGAGCCTTGTCCATATGCGGTATCATATTTGCTAGCCAAAGGGAGGAGGTGAAGGCTAGTGATTTTGTAAAGACCTGAGCCATGCTAAAATCTTATTTCCCTACTTCTGGAGTCCTTGGCACAGAGGACACTGAGGGTGGTGGGAGGCCATCCCTGCCCATGAAGCCCAGCAGTTCCCCTGTAGAGAATGCGCTCCTCCTTGTGAGCCCAGGCACCTCCTTCTCGGGGTTAACATTTGAATGCTATTGTGCAGCTCAACTGCCTTAATCATGCCTTGACTTTCTGATCTGTTGCTTTTGCAGAATTCGTTGGTCGTTGAGATACCACCTTTCCGCAATCAGAGAATTACCAGCCCTGTTCAGGTCAACTTCTATGTCTGCAACGGAAAGAGAAAGAGAAGCCAGTACCAGCTTTTCACCTATCTTCCTGCCAATGGTAACAAAATATTTCCTTATCTCTACTAGTGAAAATGAAAGATAATGATGATCACTTAGAAAGATACATCGCTCTGATAATTCTTTAGTAACCCGAATAATTTGGAGGCATACCTGGTACCATAAAATGAGAGTGAGAATCAAACCATGAGAGCTGCCTTTCTCTCTGCTGCCCACACAAGAGGCCGTCTCTGCAGATTATTTGCTTTTGTATTGGTGTCAGAGACCTATTGGAACAAGGACTTTTTTCTGCTTTTGGGAGCTGAAGATCCCCAGCAGAAACTCACTTGTGTAGCACAAATTGTGAATGCGCTGAGCTGTCTGCTAAGTTGCTGTCAACCCTCGGTTTGACTTTGTGGCCCCAGAGGGTACACTGCATTTGAATAATACTTCTGAACCCGCACCACAGCATTGTAAGTGTGCTGGGCTCTGAGCTGGAGATAGCATGGGGATTCTCCTTCCAGTCATCCTGCACCTCGTTGTCTCGCACGGGGTGAAAATAGCACTCCAGGCTGATGCCACTCGTGGGTAGCAATGAAAAGCACAGTGTGGGTGGAGATCAGAGTGCTCCATACAAAATGCTTCATGGATAGGAATTGTTCAGAAACAGGTGTGCAATTTATTTTGGAAGCTTATATTGGTGGCTGTGAAGTGACAATAAAGTACTCATGCTAGCTGAATTCCAAACAGGCTTGTATGAAGATTTTATTAGCAAGTAAATTTGGATTTATTTTTGGTTTTTATTTGAAATGGCTCTTTTTCTGAGAACACTTTTTTGGGGAAAGTAGGAAAAAAGGGTAGTTGTTTTGTTGTTATTGTCTTGGAAGGAAGGGGAATTAGAAAAATTATTAGGTTCATGCTTTTTTGTAGACTTCCCGAGTGAAAATAGTCCTTCTGAGGGAAATTCCCACAAAGCAATACTTGAGTCATGTCACATGACTTGAAGAGACCTGCCAATTTTTTGCAGGTGAAATCCCATAAAATACACATTTGGAATTTCATCTAGTTAGCTTGCATGCACTCCAGACTTTTATCAGGACTTTAATTTAAAATAAAAGTACAGGAAACCTGACATGGGCAACTGACTGCTTATTGCATATGTGCTGTGTAGCTATGCTTCACTGAATCAGCCTACTTATGCAAACTTCATCCCCAGTGGGTATGTCTGTGTATATTTAAAGACTGTTCATCTCTCAAATTGGAAAGAAAAAGAGTTGTTATTCTTTTGCACAACACTTTTCAGCAATGAAAATATGTTGTAGAGGGCAACAGATATTGCCTTGCCACGCAAGTTACCCTTGTAATTATTTCAAATACATGCCTGTTGTTAACTGCTATTTATTAAGCAGCATCTTTCCTCTCCAGGCTTTATACAGGCCATTTTTTACCATTTTATATTTAACCATGGGAATAGTATTCACTGCTGCAAATGGTTTATGCTATGACCATTCTGAGTTTGAAAATTTGATGTTTCATTTGAAGTGAAGTGATGGGAATAGCTACCTTGTGACAAGCAACAGAACCAGCCTAGGCTTTATTCTGCAAAGACATCTTTAATTATGGTAATTGTTGAAAACATTGGGAATCTTGTTTAGTCTGCTGTACTGTTTTAAATTCCTGTGAAATCTTATTGTTTCAATGTAGGGAAGCCTGAAATTAAAAATGTAACACCAGAGGAGGGGAAAGGGAAGCAAGTATTGAATAGGGAATATGCCTTCCCCCATTCCTGTTTGGTTCTCCACTCACGTTCTCTTAATATACATGTATATGTGCATATAGGTAATTGAAAAACGTCTTATGTTCTTTGCAAACTCTCTCATAACAGTAGTAAGACCAAATGTGCTTCTGCAATCATCAGAATTAGTAGTAAAGTATGTTTTTATTATGCCTGTGTTGTAGCTGTAAGGTTTTGCCCTTACGTTGCTGGTGGTTGTTTCCATTGTGCCTGTCAGAAATGGACATGATCACCTTGACTACGCATTCAGAGACTATGCACAATGACTGAATCAGTCATGTATGCTGCTGTATTTCTAGGAGTCATTTTAGGATGTTCTTTATTTCATATCAGTCACAACATTCTTTTAATGTTTCAAGATATTGTGGAGTACCAAAGTTTAGCTCATGAATTAAAAAACGGTTGAGTCAACAACCACTGTGTGATCAGTATAAAAAAAAAAATGTAAAGGAGATAGCACTGTTTCGGTCCAGGTAACAGTTTGTCTCTTGTTTACACAAATCCCACAAATATAGAAGGTGTAGGGTTTTGACAAACAAATATTAGAGTGGTCATCAGTGTAAGATGTGGTTTTACACAAATCAGATGGTATCCTGTAAGCTGCTGCTTCTGTGTTTTAGGACTAGTCAAAATGCTATCACCTCAGTGCCTACCATAGTTTTGCAGGTATTTCTGCATGAGGGATCCTTTAAAAGCAGCGTGACACACATTAGACAGGTATATTACAGCTCAGCAGGACTGTGCCAAAACAAAATACTATGTATGTACTAAAGCCTAAATATTGTGTGAGCCTGCCAGCCATGCTCTTGGGGTGGGTGTGGGCACGCACAGATGGTGCAACCAGCAGGAGAGCCATAGGCTCGCTGTGCAGTTCCCACCCCCTGACCGCAGAGCAATAGGTTTTTTTTTTTCCTGTAGCTCCTGTTTGTCCTCATTCCCTAGGGGAAAACAGCCAGTGGATCCAGGGACACGTGGCCTCACTCATCCCATCTCCAGTGGATGGTCCTATAGCATCTCCATGGAGTACAGCTCTGTGACATGCAGCCAGCACAAGCTGCCCTCTCCAGCAGAGTGTTACGGTTTCGCCACCATAAGGCTTCTCCCGTGCTGCGGAGATATGGCAGGATTGTACTTTTCCTCTGTGTTAGCTCAAGTGTTTTGCAGAGCAGGGACTTACCTGATGAAGACAAGTTCCTGCCTCAGAAAGAAAAAAAAGTGCTGAAAAATGAAAATCTTAACTGCTCTGTAAGTGAAAAGTTTAAATAACAAAGCAAAACAGAAAGTAAAGGCTTCACAAATGACAGCCAAGATCTGGAAACCAGGCTTGCTTAAGTCTTCGGCTGGGGACAGACTGTAAACCTAAGTACTCGTAATCCACTTTTAATTGAAATTTTGATTTACTGTTCTGCTGAATTTGAGCAATCCCTGAATCCTGTATTAGCCTATATTGTACAGAAATGACTGTAATGTCATTTTTTTTAGTATTGCTTCAATATTATGCATCGCTGAGCAATTGCAATTGTCCTGGAGCTTGCAGGCGGCTGTAGGCTCTTGAGACTCCTCCCCAGACATGCCTGGCACAGAATATAAGTAGTTTCTGTACCATTCTGGCACAGGTGAATTCGCGCAGCGCATGTGGTAAGTACATTTTGCATTTCCACATCCCATCAGAATGTGGGGAGGAAGGCGCAGGTCCGAACACTGCAGTCAGGACTCGGAGCAAAGCACAATGAGCAGACGCTTGGATATTCAGCTTCTAAAGACCCTCCACCGCAGCATCTCTGTGCAGGTGTGCTCTGCAGCGCCGTTATGTGCAGCAGTACATTTTGGAAAACCATTGGTGAACCCTGCATTTGTGAACCCTACCCCCTAGAAAAACGCTTGGGTTTCATTTCTGTTTATATCTGCGTATCATTTTGCTTCTATGAATTTATTATACCATTGGCCCATATATACATTTCAAACAGGAGGAATAGTCTTCTGAAATCACTAGACATAAGCAGTAGCATATAAGATATAAACTAATCTGGAGAGGCTGAAGAAGCACACAGGCAATCAGACATGTATGCTGTGGTTCCAAATCCTGTGCTTTCATCTGCTAAGAAAGCTGAAGTTCTCCAGCTCAGAAGACTTTACACAACACACTGGATGATAAGGGTTAGATCTCTGTTTATTCAGATTTCTTTTAAGTAGGTACATCAAAATAGAGGAAACGTGTTCAAGAACTTATTTTTTGCAGATAGGAGCAAATGCTGTCTATGATTTTGTTATCTACTGAATATTGATATCAAGAATGGTGAACATAGAAGAGTTTTTCTTTGAATTTTATTTAGAGAAGTAGTGATATTTGACTAAGCAAAGACAGGCTAGTTTGTCTAGGAAATATTTAATAAGATGGAAAAAGGAAAGTTGATGTGTTTCGTTTACTGGAATGAAAAGTATGCTTTTGCAAAGAGTTGATGATAAAATATTTCCGGTTTCTGTTTCTGTCAGGCTTCTTAATTGTCAAAGCATTATTAAAAAATCGTTTCACTACTACTAGTATTTATTAAAATGCTGTTGATATGCTGGGCAACTTTTATTTTGAGACACCTTTCGCCACCCATATGGCCATATTTCCAAGTGCACAGCCTTCATTTGTAGAGCCAGCTTTTCTGCAGTTTCTTTGCCTCCCTGCGGGCACCTGCACAAGCCCCCAGAGTGCTGAGCTCCTCTGAAAACCTGGCCATGTAGACAAGTGACTTGGTGAGGATGGAGGTCCTTTGAACCTGAGGTTACAGAGCTGTGCTAAGAGCCTGCCTGTGGTGACTAGATGTGCCTTAGTATTGTTTACAGCCTGGCAGCGCAAAAGGTGGTCCTGTGCGAACCTCATGAAGTTCAACAAGACCAAGTGCAAGGTCCTGCACATGGGTCGGGCCAGTCCCAAACACAGATATAGGCTGGGCAGAGAATGGATTGAGAACAGCCCTGAGGAGAGAGACTTGGGGGTGCTGGTTGACGAGAAGCCTAACATGACCCAGCAACGTGTGCTTGCAGCCCAGAAAGCCAACGGTATCCTGGACTGCAACAAAAGAAGCCTGGCCAGAAGGTTGAGGGAGGTGATTCTCCCCTTCTGCTCTGCTCTCCTGAGCCCCCACCTGGCATACTGTGTCCAACTCTGAGGCCCCCAACGTAAGAAGGACATGGACCTGTTGGAGCAAGTCCAGAGCAAGTCCAGGGTATGAAGATGATCTGAGGGCTGGAGCACCTCTCCTATGAAGACAGGCTTGAGTGTTGGGGTTGTTCAGCCTGGAGAAGAGAAGGCTCCAGGGAGAACTTATAGCAGCTTCCCAGTACCTGAACTGGGGACCTTTTACAAGGGCGTGTAGTGATAGGACAAGGGGTAATGGCTTTAAACTGAAAGAGGGTAGATTTAGATTAGATATAAGGAAGAGATTCTTCACTGTGAGGGTGGTGAGGCACTGGCACAGGTTACCCAGAGAAGCTATGGCTGCCCCATCCCTGGAAGTGTTCAAGGCCAGGTTGGATGGGGCTTTGTGCAGCCTGGTCTAGTGGAAGGTGTCCCTGCCCATGGTGGGGGGGTTGGAACTAGATGATCTTTAAGGCCCCTTCCAACCCAAACCATTCTGTGATTCTGTTTCTATGAAAGTGAAGCTCTTGGTGTGCTACTTAAAAGGGTTAGCGGTGCCCACTGCGCATTTCTGTCAGCAGCCTCCTAACTTCCTGCCTCTGCTCTAAACTTATCTCCTGCCTGCCCTACAGATGAGTACAATCAGCAGTTTTCTAGTGATTGCATTGAGCAGCCGTGCCTCTGTTTCACCTCGGCTCTTCCACCCACAGCTCACTTTCTAAGTAAAAAGGCGACATCAGCCGCCTTAGCAGGAAACAATAAAATGAGGATGCAAAGCATTGCTGCTTTAATGTGACACAGAACACAGCTTTTGCTGATCATCTCCCGATACCTCTCACCTCTTGGGTATTTGTTGAATTTTCATGCTCGAGGCTGGCAAAATTATTAGCCTAGCCATGTCTGCAAAATGGTGGGGGCGGTTGAGGAAGCAGGGCCAAATTCAGTGCCTGGGTTGTGAAAGGATCCTAACCAGCGGCATGTGCAGTATGACTGTGACAGTGCCACGGCAGGCGCCTCGGTGGTGCCTTGCAGCCAGACTGGGGAGCCGGAGGAAGGGGCATGGAAGTCAATAGGAGTGTGTTACACCCAGGACTACATTAGCTCAGTGCCATGCTCCAAGGGCCGTGTGCGAGGGGACTGAGCGTGGCTGAGCCAGGCCTGAAGCCTTGGACCCACTGGAAGTGTTTCCATCCAGCCCAAGGAGCAGCCAGGCTGCCGCAAAGCCTGCGCAGATCAGGGCAGGTCAACAGGGAGGATGGGGGGAGGGTTGGCCCCTGGGTGATTTTTTTATTGTAGGTGAAAATATGAATCACAGTTGCTCATTTTTACACCATGGGCTGTTAGAATTTATTTCATTTTGGCTGCTAGGTGGCTGATTGTTACTTTTGACATTTAAAAGAGTACCAAAAAGCAGGCGAGATTTTGTCGGAGTCCTGTCTCCAGGACTCTTAAAGGATCCCCTCAAAGGATCACAAAATCCATCATTGCTGGGCACATCAGCCCCTTGGCTCCCTTTCAGCAGCCGCGTGAGGTCTGCGACTGAGCAGAGGAGATATGCATTGCACTCATCAACATTATGCCCTCAGGGGCTTTTGCTGCCAGTTGCTGGGTCCCCAGCAGAGCTGCCCACACTTCCTCCAGGTGACATCCCATGTTGGCCAGAGCCTAGCCAGCCACATCTGACCTGCAGATGCAGTCATCTTGATCTTTAGAGGCAAAACCCTGCCTCACTGTGCCATACTCCATCTTCATCTGGAAGGCCAAGGAGGAGCATTACCTGTGTGATGTCCCTGCGACACACTGGGTGGACGAGCGCTATATAGAAGCCACTGGCTGCGTCTGAGCAGCAGGCTCCATTGCAGCAGCAGTGATCACCCACAATAGTTAACTTCCAGTGCATAAAGTTGGCTTTGGCAGTACCTTCCTTTTCAAATATTGCCCTTCAGATGACAAAAACCAGACAGTAGTTTGGGTCACCAAACCTCTCTGCATAAGCATTTCGAGGACTCCCTCCCTTACTTCCCAGTGATTTCATATGCATATGTTAGCAAGCGTGGGGCTTTAGGATCTTCCAATTAGCTTAAAAGCCAAAAGGTAAAACTCGTGTGAGGGAGAACGGGGTTTAGAATTACATGGGCTGGATTACAGGAGATGCTTATTTTTGTTCTCCTCAAGTGGCTGATCACCATAATTAATCTAGCCCAGTGAATGATCCTAAAGAGGATGTGGTGGTCGTGGCTGCTGGAGGTGAAATGCATGGGCAAGGATGTGTTTTGCTGGCTGTGCAAGGGACTGCATCCATCTCTGAAGAAAAAAGACCATGTCAGAGCCAAGATGGCTGAGGTCAGCCAGGTCCAAACCCCTCTCCAGAAAGGGCAGATCTGGGGGTAGACTGGCGCAGTGAGGATGCCCTCCTGCCAGCCTATCCCTTCAGAGCTTCCCGTAGGACTGCCAGGGATGAGGAGCGTCGGGCTGCCCCCATGCTGCTGCCTTCCAGGACCCCTGCCCACAGCCCCTGCTTTCCTATTCTCCTTCCCTTGTTGGGAGAGCAGGAGTAATGTCACCATTGGAGGTGTAATGTTGTGCCACATCGTCAAAAAAGACCTCACCCCAGTGAATTTTCACATCTGACAGAAATGGCATAGAAGGCCTCGGCCAGTGCAGCCTGGGTGTTGTGCACAGTTACACCTCCAGCTCAAGGCAGTGGTGGAGCTGGGTGCTACACCATGGGAGCAGCAGTAGAGCAGCCCAAGCAGGCATACCACAGGACTTGATTTATCCTTTTCAACATTGTAGGGTATAATAAGGTGTTATGATAGAAAATTAATTGTGCCTTTTGAGAATTTTCCCCTTTTCTTTTGAAAGCAAGCTAATGCTTATCTTCTGTACTAACACAGCCCAAATGCCCTCCACCTACCTTCCACACCTCCCCACCCGATTTAATGGTGTATGCACCAAGCTACCATATATAATCTTCTGTCTCATAAATATGCGTTGAATAACCTAATAGTTTAACAGCTGTTGAAAAGCATTTAGTAAATGAGTTAGCTGGAAAGCACTTTCTAATCAGATAATGGCACTGTCCGAGATTATAGGCTGAGATGTATGCGCAAGGCTTCTATCTACCTGGAGGCTATTCTTGTATAAAACTGTACATATTCATCTGATCCCATAAAAATATATACACATAAACCCAAAGAGGGCAGGCAGGCATGTGTTAGAGGTAGCCCTCCCGACAAGCAGTACCAGTAGCAGTGTACAAGCCAGAGAGGGTGAGTGAGTTCAGACACTTGTGTAGATAAAAGCTGCAATGGCACATGTGTGCTGCCTACAGCTTCTTGATAGCGGGAGGCTCCCTTTGTTTCTGAGTCACTGTGCTCTGGTTTTATTAACTAAAAAGCAAAGGCTTGATAGTAGCTTGACCTTTAAAAAATGTTTTGGTTGAATTGGTGCCTAGGGAAAAATATCCAGTTCATGGACAGCATCTGCAAAGTCCCCTGTAGTGACTGTCTGAGGAGATCCCTGGGGCTGAGTGCCCATCCGTTGTCACTGAGATTGCCACCACTGCAGGTAGGTTGGCAGGGCATTTCAGAAAGTTTTGCTCGGCCACTGCTGCTCTGGCGTTAAAAGACAGGGGGATTATAGTTTCTGCGGGCAGCCAGCCCATTGCCTGTTCCCAACACCAGGCTGCTCCAGAGTCAGAACGAGGGGTGAGGTCCTCACTCCACTCAAGCCTGCTGGATCCAGCCGATGCTGCTGCAGCGGCCAGGATTTTGTCTTTGCGTGAATCCAGAGTGGCTAAGCTGTATATGGAGGTGTGTCCACATCCCTAACCGTGTGTCCAGTCAGCCAGCTGCAGAGCAGTGGCAGGAGCTGGGATGACCTGCACAGCGTATTCTGAAAGAATGTCTGGTTCGTGGTGAAGAAGGTGTGCTACCTGACTCAAAACTGACTGATGGGAGGATTTTGAAGGCACAAGAGGCATTTCAGAGCTCAGCTCGGTAATGAAGATTTAACCACCTAACTCCTCAACTCTCTTTGAAAGTCTCATCCCAAATTCTTACCAATTACACGACATTTAGTCTAGAAGTTGAAGAAATGAGTGTGTGCACAAGATGAAAAAAAGTAGTGTTTTGATTTTCATATGCTAACCAAAATCTGTGTGCCAGTGCCAGGGAGCTACATCATAGTCTGCACCGTGAAAGGTGGCTATTTTGTTTGATAGGTTCAATCAAATTTAAGGGTAAAATAAATATATTCTAGTGCCGTAAATGTCTGCATTGATAATACTACATGGAAATGAAAATTTGTTAGTTTAATGTTAATCAGGATAAACATCTGTTTAATTTATATGATTATATTTTCTCAGTTCACATATTTTAATAGCACCCAAAAAAAAGTTTAAAAATCCATATGGATTGCTAAAGTGTAAAAGCAAACAGACTTGTTAGAATTGTCAAAAAATACATATAATTTATATTTAAGCACTTTCTGACTCCCTTTACTGAATGTGCATGATTTATTATTTTTCTTCAAGGTTTGATATATTAACTTTTTACCTGCTAGAAAGGCCTTTCATTTAAACATGGGCTTGCAGAACTGGCTGAAATATTTCTCCCAGATTCAGACCCATACAGAAGGACCATTGTCTTCCACCCAGTGCCTCAGTATGATGTCATAACCCTGGTCTCTCTGAGTAAGAAGCTTTGATTTATAGCCAGGGCTGCTGCCAATGAGCAGTTCTCAGAACTTTGTATTAAATTAGGTGACATAATGACATGAGTCCGGAGTGTAAGAAGGCATCGTTGAACCACTGAAAACCAATTAGCACAGATTAAGTTGCTTATCAGACTAATTTAGAACTGTGAGCTCTGTCATATTTTAATATTCAAAACTGAGGACTATTTAAAATCATCTGTCAACCGACCTAATGCATTGTGAAGTAACAAGCGTTTAAAAATTCACCATACGAATCAAACTTGCATTCATTTTTTCCTGTTTTATGGCAAGGGTCCGATCCTTCTGCAGAGTAGGGTCTCGTAAAGAAGTAACAATACTTTTGAGTCTGAGTGTATGTAAAAATTGCCTCATCTTTTCTGTTTAAATTTCACAAATTCTGGCTCCACTGCTGCAATTTATTGTTGGCAAATCTCAGTGTATGGCAAATTCAGTGACAATTTTTCATTCTAGCCAGCTGAGAGTCTGCGAGACTGGGTGTTTTCTCAGCACCAAGGAGCAGCTTTGAGGCAGGATGCTTGTTGCCATTTGATATGGCTCTGCTGAATTTAAGAAATAGTTGGTTTTCTGCTAAAAGTCCTTGCAGATTCTGAACAGCTGTAGGGCTTTCCAGTTAATTGCCAGTCCAGGTCTGCTGTGTGACTAGGAGTGTCTCTTTCAGCTGGCAGGTTTTTACCAAGTCATTTAAGATTTGAAATATTTGAGGTAGAAGTTAGTCAGGCTAATACTGTTCTCTGTTAAATGTTAATCCTGAGAAAATTAACTGTCCTCTCTGCGTCACGTTGCATCTCTCTGCGTGAAATACTCACTTGTGCAAGTGAGTGATGGTGGAAATGGGTATGTGTTACGGCACGTAGCTTACTGTGCCTCCACAGGGATGTATCTGGGAATTAAACTCCATTTTCTAGCTCAGGTCTGCAAAGATTTGCAGTTAATCAAGCATGAATCAACAGGTAAGCTGTAACGCTAGTCCACGGCTGGCTATTGATCAGCCCTGGCTGCTCTGGAGGAACCACTGGGTTCTTGCCTAGGAGCGAATGGTGAAGGTGGGCATGTAAGATTTGTGTCCTCAGCTGCTCTAAGTCAGCTGCAGCTGCTTGCCCCAGCTGAGGGTCTCAGCCCCTCAAAAGTCAGCGAGACAGTGGGTAGGGTGTGTAAGGAACTGATAGCCTTATTACATGCAAGTATTTTTTTAATGTTTCTGAGTAACACAATACATACTGTGATGGTAAGTGGGTAGCCAGTGAGTAACAGGTACAGGCTGTTTCTGCATTGGTTTTGGAAGGTGTGCCTTGAAATACCCACAGCTCCTGCCTTGGGCTCTCTGCAGTCGTTTGCAAAGTGGAAGTACACAGTTGCCCTTTTAAAGAAAGGATGTAAGGTGATGTACACTGACTTTTGACACAGAGTATTTGCAGAATGACCAGGAGGTCAGACCCACAGCTCATTTGAGTTGAGTTTGGAAATACAGATATTGGCAAAGATTTTTGGCCTTTGTTACTCCATTTGGTGAAGTTATATAGGCTGGGGAGAAGCAGATACAGGATAGAGTGTCATAAATAAGCTGTTAACTGGTGCAGTGTAGCAATTTGTGTTACATCTGTCCTCCACAAGTCAAGTAATATAGTTATTCATGTAAAATACAAAAGTTGAGGTTAGCCAGAAAGGGAAGTGTTAAGGTCTTACATTTCTGCTGACATGCTCAGCTTTCCAGGTCTGATTCCAGATGATCTGGGTCAGTAGTAATGGTCTCTTCAGGGGAAAAAAAAAAAAATCCTACAGCACTTCCTTCTCCAAACAGGTACCCTATGAAGACATTTACACTTTTTTAAAGGGGAGTGAGTGCCTGCCATCCCAGCCTGGTAAGATCCATACGCTCACTCTGCACAGTGTTAAATGGCTATACAAATGGCAAAGCACTGAAAAGTCAGATACAAATCATTTCACCATGTCAGCATTAATATTTTTTCTGTCTTTCAATGTGATACCTACTGTAGGGATGAGATTAGCATACAAAATATATGATACTTAGCAAGGAGAGACTTTTGTACTGTGTTGAAGAAACACATTAAGAAACGTAATGGAGACAATTCAGTTGAATAAGTTCAGACACCTCTAAGCCTAAGTGCAGGTAGAACCTGTCCATTTAAAGACAATTTGTTTCCCATTACATGAAAGAACTGATGCTCAGGAGTATCAGTTCAGAGCAATACAAGGGGACAATGTAAACAGACGTCAAATAAATGGAGGTCCTCCTCCTTGTTTCCCTTTATGGCTACTAACCTGCTATCAGCAAACAAGCTATTGTGACTTACCCTGACTGGTCCTGTAATTAACACCATTCTCTATTTTCCCTCTGAACTCTGAATTTATGGGCAGCCAAGAGTGTCCTTGGTTGCTGTCACAATCTCCAGGAGAGTTTTTGGACTAACAGGTCTGGAATAGAATCCCTTCTGCCCATTAGTCCTTTGCCCAGTGCAGAGTAGGACTTACTGGTTATCCTGTGTTTGTTGCGGCAGGTGTGTTTCAGTGTAGCAACATATGAAAACAGATTCCCATTGTTCATGCCCACTAATCAGGCCTCCAAATAGACCCCATGGAATTGCTTTTATAAAGAAAAAATTCAAAGTGAAGTGACAAAAAAGTGCCTGGTAAACCAAGTAGCAAAGATGTGGCATAGAGCTACAATGAAAAATCAGCCTCAGATCAGGAGGCTGCCTTCTTTAAAGCCTCCAGCCTGCCTGCCACCAGGGCTATAACCCTTCCCTAGGTTATAACAAGTCAGACAACTCCAGGGTTTATTGGAGTTGAATTGCCAGTGGTTGAGCTTGGAATTATTTAGCACAGGTGTTTCTATAACAGTGATATATTGGGAAAATTCAGTGTTCAACAACCATCATATTTCCAGCTGTGCTGTGGTTAGTGCTAGTACAGTGAACCTAATATAAAACATGTGAGAATATTTGCTAGCTCAGGAACTTGTTAAAGGTATTTTCTTACAATATCTGAGCTGCTATGTTTATCTAGGTGCGTTTCTTTGGTCTTGCATTTTCATAAAGGGTGTGATATTGGTTTTATAAAGCTGTCATTGAACCTGGAATCTGCTTCTCTGCAACCAAGTGCATTAGTAGCCCTGCTAGCCAGTGCACAGTAACGAGCAGGTGAAAATAAGATTATGAGGAATCCAATGACAGTCCGTTATCCTTAGCACATTCGTCTTGAGCAGCACCTGTGCATCTGTTACACATATAGACATGTTTTTACTAGGGGTACTAGAAATCTTGAAACAAGTGTTGCAAGCATCTGTATGTAAAAGAACATAAAAGGAGCAAAGTTAACAAGAGGCTAGGGGACTGTAAAACAAGGGTAGTGAAGTGCCTTCACCAGCAGCAAAATTTGTGAGTGTTAAAAGAGGTTTTATATGTACACATGCACACACGTGCATTTTTAGGGCTTCAAAAGACTCATACACAAACATAGTAAGTGGCTGGAGAATGTATAAGGGTGTTTGTAAAACACATGCAAATAAAAATAGTCAGAGACACTAACCCAACATGCACGTGCTCTGAGCTGAGTTGTGCAGAGATGTTTCATTAATAACTTTTTGCCAGAACAGGTCAGTTATTCCAATATTCTGAAAGATATTCTCTGGCATCACTGTAAATTTCCAACAGCACCTTCAAGCAATGGCTGTTCCTGTGAATCTCTTTTGGGGAAAGAAGATAAATATCACTGTGGATCCATACTCAACTGTTGTATTCATTAGAGTTGCATCTGGCTAGAAAAAAAGACATCTACAGATTAGCTTGGCCCTGTTATTTATAATTTTCCTGATAGAGAAAGTGGGTATCATCTACCTATGCACTGCACCTACTGTAGAAGAAGCAGCAAAGGCACCCCTCTCTGATTCGAGAGAGAAAGTCAATGTGAAAAAGACACTCTGATTTGAGGACAGACCTCTTCTCTAATTTGAGAAAGCAGCTCTGCATTTGTCATGACTGAGTTGGTGCTCATAGACAGTCATTCTGTCCATGTACTGGTGGTATCTAGAGACATGGCTTGACATCTCAATTAGAGCCTCTTGGGACAACGGGTAGAGCAAGCAGAGGTCTAGAATAGGGGTCAGTTTTTCTTGGTAGTCAGAGACTGAGTTAACCTTTGTTAGGAGCTGGCATTAGCAGTTTGGATCCAACTTAGAATCAGTGAGAGTTGGATGCAACTTACTGACTATTTTACACCCATTGGCTGGTTAGTAAGTTTAAACACAATCATGTAAAAACGAAATAAACCAAAGCCTACTCTTTCAAAAATGCCCTCATAATTGAAAACTTCTTGTACACAGTAGTTTGTCATGTATCTTTGCAAATTTACTTTCACTGCACTCTGAAAGCCCCATCTCTACCTTATCATGCTCCGGTTTACCGAATGTGCAGACATTTATCAAATGGGCCATCAGTAGCCGTAGAAATGCAGTAGTATATCCAAGTTAAAATTCTTGCTTTGATTACTACAAATCCATGGAGCCCTTGGGTCCAAAGCTTCCACTGAAGCACAGCTATTTGCAAATAGATTTTTATAGCACATTAGTGCTGGAGGAGAGTCCAAAGAAAATAGTCCTTTTCAATATTAGAACCAGCTGTGACTTTCTTGTGCTGATGACTCATTCATTTTTTTTTATAGGGTGGGAGAACTAGGCAAAAGACACACAGAGTCTTATTCAAGACGATGTTTGTTTTGCAAAGGGTATCCTAGCCACAAGCCAACTTGATCATACCAATACGCAACTCATGTTTATTTAAAACTTTTTTCTTTTAACAGTTCCAATTATAAAAACAGAACCCACAGATGACTATGAGCCTGCTCAAACCTGTGGACCAATGAACCAAGGCTTAAGCCCTCTCTCTAAACCATACTACAGCCAGCAGATCATGATGCCCCCTGATCCTGGTTCGTGCCTCGTGGCTGGCTTTGCCTCCTGTCAGCAGAGAAACGCCGTGATGTCACCCTCTCCCAACGCAAGCCCCAAGCTGCACGACCTTTCGTCCTCTCCTTACAAGTGCATCCCCAACCCAGGCCACAGTCACCTCGGACTTCAGCAGCCCGCTGGAGGTGTCCCCACCATACAGGAAGTGCCAAGGTCTATAGTTGTGCACCCAAGCTCCCCCGAGCAATCATCTCACATCATGCTGCAGCCGCAGGTGAGTCAACATCTGAGCAGTAGCTGTCCCCTTGGTTATCAACAAACACTCTATCCCAACAGTCCCTCTTCTCCAGTTCCATCTGTTACCCAAGAGCCAACCTATTTGCAGTCCTGCAGTCCAACTCACTCATCCATAATGGGTCAACAGCAGCAGCAACTGCCGAAGGTTCACAGAAATGAGTCTCCAACAACCCAACCACTGTCATTACCAGAGTTGCATGAGGAAAGTAATCATAATTTGGCCCCTATTCCTGTAACGATCAAGAGAGAACCTGAGGAATTGGACCAGATGTACCTGGATGATGGTAAGTCTTCCGCAGCACAGGTTTACATTCAGCCATGTTGCTATATCAGTGAGTTCCCTTAACCCCCTTCTCCTTTTGAATCCTGGTGGAAAAAAGTTCAATTAACAGCCTGGTGGAATGGTGCGGACTTTTGCTTGGATTGTGTCTATATGGGAAAGGGCTCTTTAATTTTGTTTGTGATAATAAAGCTGTATTATCTAAGCGGTAAATGCTGCCAGTTACCGTAGAGCTAGCTGCATGAGTGATAGCTATGTTGCAATAATCTTAACCGTATGGTCTTGGCTTATGCCCATGCCAGTGACCTGTGGAACTGCAGTGAAAACATATTTAACATTGTCCCATCCATAATGCAGTGAAACATCTGATATGTAAATCTCTTCACTGGTACTAAATGTTAAACTGCTCTACTTCAGTTGAGAAGTTTCAAATTAAAAACGGAGGCACATCTTTCAGTGTAACTTCTCAGTTGGGTGGCATCTGACATTAAGACTACTTTTTCTTCCATTCTTATTGTGGACTTGCTGCTGCTTTTTTTTTTTTTTTTTTTTAGCTTTTGTAAGATTCTATATGTATATGTATTCTACATGCACCACTGAAAAGTTAAAATCCTGTGATGAACTTGTCAGACTCTAGTTTCCAAAGATTTATTAGTCAAATGTAATAAAAGGGATAATCTGGAATTTGATTATGTGACCTCACTGAACTGTGATTTAGCACTTGCTGCTAAGTATCCCAGTAGTATTCTGGACCCTCACATTAATGCAGTGCGTGAGTTCCCTTCCAATAGCCACATAACTTTATATAACATACCATGCTATTTGAAGAAGAAATGCCTTTGAAATGGCTGTGTTGAAACTAATTGGTGCCAAGGAACATCTGAATGTGATTGTCTTTCAGGGAGAATTTAAAGACAATTCATTGCACTGTTTTTAAAAAAAGGGCATTTAGTCATTCTATTTTAAACAGCATGATAGTCACTGAACTAGGATTACAAATGAATGTTTTGGAGCTTGAGTAGCAGCCTTTTGCTTTTCTACTCTAGGAGAATGGTTTTTCTTAACAGAAGTTATTACTGGTTGCATGATAGACAGGTCTGAGGAATTTTTCCTAATTAGAAGTTCAGTTCACTCAAGTTTTGCACAACACATCTTCCGTGACAAGTTTTTCTTCATGTAGCGTGCATTTTTACCACATATTTATGCTGTAAGGAGCAAGATTTCAACAAACCAAACAAGAAATGGACACAAACCAAAACAAAAAGCCATGCCCAAATTCTGATTCTGAGAGAAACCAGAAGTTATCTATGGAAGGAAGAGAATACAGATAAAATCTAAACCTAGTCTGTAGCTGTCATTCTAGAAAAGGGCAAGAAATAGGCAGTCCTTCTGCCTTACCTCTCCAAAATCTAGCAACCGCTTCTCTGACAACACCATGAAAGCTGCCTTTGGCTGGTCTCTGCTGGAGAGATGGGACTGCAGCTCAGGGGTGAAGGGTGAAGCTCCTCAGCCATGCCTACTTGAGGTTTCTCCTGGAGGAACAGAGGAACTTTGGTACCATGTGGTCTGAGAGAGAGGTTTGGGTTTTTTCAGCAATGCTCGTTCTGACAAATCTGACAAAACATAAATGGTTTAGTCTTTACCCCCATCTCTCTTCCATCCCCTCTTCTGGACACACACACACACACCAGCCCTCTGAGAGATAATCAAAAGTAATTGTAGAAGCCACCATGTACCTCTGCACTGATACTTAAAGTTGATTTTGAAGATCTCTTCAGCTAGCCAAATCCAGATATACTTCCCTTTGGCATCCAGCAGGCTATCAAAATCATTCTGTGGCTGACCACAAGAGCTATAGACCAAAAAAGAATTCATAGACATAACAGTCATGGTAACAACATATAATACAAAAAAAAAAGAACTTACATAGTTCCAAAAAATTAAACACCACCAGTTCCCTCTAAGGGTGGTAATCAGAAATGGTAACCAGAGGAAGTCCCTTTTCTATGTCTCAGCTGATATTTAGGTTTGTCTCAGAGGACACACTGACAGAGCATAATCCATGTGAGCTGCCCTTTCCTATCTGTGCCTTGTCTCACTGCCTGAAGAAAAGGTAATCCGCTCTATGCTTTGTGTTGACAAAATGAAGCCCTTGTAGAAATTAGAAGTGGACTACTACTGTCCCCTGATTTGTCCCAGTATTTGGGCAGTTGAGAAAGAAAGTAAGCAGCAGAGGGGCTAAAGGCAGGAAGCATGTCTTCTGGGACTTGTGCTAGCCAAGACCCTCTGTTCAAACGATGCAGAGCCCCGGCATGCCTCAGACACACAGCACAGGAGCACAAAGCTGTGAGTCAGACTGGAAGCCCTTTTAGGTCTATGCTATATGCATTTCATGGAAGCAACCTTACCACCACCAGTGCAGACACCGGTTTCACATCACATTTCATCTGATTTAACTGCAGGCTCCCATGGAGAGGGTGGCCTCAGTCCATCTTGCTCTTAGCCACATGTTCTTGCTGCTTTCTTTGAGTCATATCAATTGATTATGGAGCAGCAGAGCAGGCTAATGGAAAATTAATGTGCCAAAAACAGCAAAACCCACGTAGTTTTCCGCTGGGTCAGCTCATGGAACCACATCCCCTGGGTCCAATAGCTGGATCCAGCCCACAAGAGGGGCAGGAAGCCTGTTGCTGCGGGTCAGGGAGTGCAGCGGGACCGCTCTGGGTGGCAGCAGCCCACCCGTAGGCCAGAGTAAGTGTGACTTGAAGCCACACCTGATGTCATCTAATCCTCCCCAGCAACTATCTGTTCAACTCAGCCCATCTCGGTAAAAAATCCCCTTCTCATGCTCACCTGTTAGTTATGAAAGGATGATGTCTGGGCTGCCTTGCACAGTCTCAAAGAGCATTTTGGCCACTACAGTGACTGCCTGGAAACCACCAGTAATTCCTCCTGGTGTCCTGGTGGGTGTTGTTCACTGAGATCTGCGCTGAAAAGGCAAAGCACTCCACATATGCAGTGCCTTTGTACCTGGTGCCATTTCATTCAGACCTCTGGCCATAACTGTGGAATAAGGGAGAACGGGTTTTGCAGAGTGGCTCATATGGAATAGGAACAACTCATATTTCATGTGCTTGATTTTTTTTTGAATAGGAGCTTTTAAGCCATCCCCATTGTTTCTTGCTAGTATCATATCCATCTTTAAGTGTTTTCCTTGTTCAAGGAGTGGGTGGCATATCTGTGCTTTATGACAATATTCTGAAAACCAGAATATCAAATCATACCCATGAGTAAGGGCAGTTACTCTTTTTTTTTTTAATAGATTGTTGCTCTACCTCTTTATAATTTGTTGTCTTACCGATTTAGTTCAGATCCCTTCATACAGCATGATTTCAATTTTTTTCAGTATTTTTTCAGTCATTGCACCTGTGATCAATATGAAAGCCAGAGAGAAGGCAGATGTACTTGACTGCTTTCCTTGCCTGCTACTCTATCCCTCTACCAACTCTTTCCCTTATCCCTAAAGTAGTGTAAAAGTAATGAAGTATTTTAATGACATAAAAAATTAAATTCTCAAAGCATCACTCCATTAAAAAAGTGTATCTTCACAGTGTCTTATAGCTATTTAATACCTCCAGTTCTACCTGCAAGAACTTATAAAGTGTGAGGTATAGACATCTAACATACTTATGGAACTACCAGACAAATAAAATATCTAACTGGCTGTGCCAGATTATATTTGGCAAAATTTTCGTTGCTTGTTTATCACTTTGGGGAGGTTTGATTTATGTATCTAATGCATGTATTGCAATCTTGGAACAGGTATAAACAGAAATTTTTTGGTTTCAGCTTATGGGATCAAAGCAATATTCATTCCTTTTGGTCTGGAGTATCTCCAAATATAGACCATCTATACTGCAGAGTATAGATGGAAAAAAACAGTCAGTGAGTTTATATAAATATATATCCTGTATATGACATTTTTCTGCTTTGGTAATGGTGGGCAGCTGAAGTGATATCAAGGGAGCACCCAAAGAGAGTTCCATTTTGGCAAATAAGTTTCAGTCTTGGCAATCTTGTTTTAAATCAAAATCTACAGTAGCCACCTGGGCTACTCATTAAATGTGCTGTCTATTTCAGTATATGAATATATGATTCAACATTTAGCACGTACTTAAAACTCACCCCGTAAAGTGATACCTGATATATTAATGGCTATGCTCTTGATATTGAAAGGTATCTGGATTGTATACCAGCACTCGTTTCAAATAATTCTGAGTTCAACCTCCTAACAAAGATTATGTCTGACTCCCTTTTCTGCTTTCACAGCGAATTTTGATTAAAAGCGGTTGAAATGTGGCATTTATGCCTGGTTTTGGTCCTCTGTGGGAGCCCATGCTCCTTTGCAGTGGGAGAGGGGGTGTCTCCTGTCCTTCCTGCCAGAAGCTCTTGCAGCAGCCTGCAGGGTGCTGGGGCACCCTGGCAGACCATGCCAGGGCTAACGCTGGCTCCGTGTGCATGTGCTACCCGTGCCCTAGACAGTGAAGGTTACATGACGTTCCCCTTTCAGATCTAACCTGGGAGCAGTGTGGGGTGCTAGGCTGGTGGATCTCACAGAGGATCCTTAGGCAGGCTTGAGGGACCTCTTCACTACAAGTTCATGCAGTAACTTCTTTTAAGAGAAAACATTTTATTTGGGGATCAATGAGTCTAATGTGCTGTACAGCCCTTTGAGGCATGAAGTGGAATTAGCATTGCCCAAATAGATGGCCAGTTTGGGGAAACTGCAAACTAATGAGAGCTCTTCCTGGTCCCTTGAACCAGTCATTCTCTCAAGGGAATGTGAGAATTTTCCTAATTTAAATCTCACTTTTGAACGTGCTCCCCTCTCTGGCCCTCTAACTAGGACTTGGGTCAAAAGCTGTGCTTTTGTTGAAAGCACAACTGCTTTCAACATTTTCTGCTTTCTGCTCTTGAACTAATCCTGCTTCTTTTCTGTTGACCAGGGAAGCTCAGATAACTTTTCCAAATTTTAACTGCTTTTCTTAGTGGTAAAAGAAACCCCAAGCCAGTGGTGGTGGAGTGTAAGTTCACACAGCTTTCAGGATGTTCAGGCAGTTGGGAACTGGCCAGGCTCACAACAGGAGGTGCTAAAGGTGACTTGAAATCACCTTTCTTATCCCCATTTCCCTTTCCTGGACCTAGTGTAGCCTGGGTGGAACAGAGACCTGAGCTCCAAATCTTTTCTTTCACCAGGATGGAGAGAGTTCAATTAGGCATGCTAATGCCAAGAAACATTTTTCAGGTTGTAACTGGCACTCCCACAAGCTATTACATTTTTTACCTGCAGCAGAATGACACTCAGTTGTGAAATTATTTCCTGCCGTTAGAAACATCAAAGAAAGTAGTTTTCAGTACAGACGAAAATGAAGCTGTTTCGAAAAAGCAAGGGGGAAACACATTGGTACCAACAGGAAAAATGCATGACTTATGTTCTCAGCAGATTGCGAAGTATATTGTACACGCTGTGATCCCATTTGTTATATTAGTGCACAGAACTTTGCAAAAGCAGTTTCTAATTGAAAGCAAAGCAGCATCCTGGAGGATTCTTTAATCAAGGTATGCTTGAGTACTGAAGCTGAAGAAGATCTCAGCTTCTTCAAGCTTTGCCTGGGTTCTAATCTCAACTTTTGAGATGCAGTCCCAGCCATGTTGAAATCGGTGGCATGCTCCTGTTGCTGGTGGTAGGGCCAGGTTTCCACCCGCCATTGAAAAAACTGTTTTGCAGAATGCCCCGAGTCCTGTACAGGAGCCAGAACTGGAATAACAATATCTGAAAGACAGATCTCTTGTCTGAAGCTTTGTATATTAATTCAGCCTCCTCCTCTCCACACGGATGCTTTCATAAAGGTCTCTATCCTGATCTTGACTTGATGGGATCTTAAATCTTTGTGTAGTAAGATGAAAATACATAGGCCATAAAGGAAAGCATCTGATGTTTAGATACGTGGCTAACAGAAAGTATCAGAACCACATCATCATCTTTTTTAAAACAAGGAGGCTTTTGTTCTTGTGATTGTCTTTGCACAGCTGTGAGTTTTATAGCACCGTGCCAATGAATGCACTCATTGCAACTTTTATTTTACTCTGAAAAGGTAAATTGGGAGCATTAAGCCCCCAATAAGTATGTAAAAGTGGCAAAACCACAGGTAAAGTGTTACTGAAAGCTGCAGCCCTGCCAGCCATTTCATTTTAAACATGGCTCTTTTAAAAATAACTTTTGCAGTAAAAGCTGTAACTCCTGGATGTAATATGAGCTATTGCTAATGTCATTCCCATGAATTGCTTACAGTGTTGAACTGTTAGATGTCTGACAAGTCCATATATCTCCTATACGGTATATATGAAAGTTTTTTTGCCTCTAAACCATATGTTCTTTTTTTCACTCCTCTATATTCTTCAAATGCACGTGGTTTGGTGATATAGTTTATTTGAACAGGAACCATAGCAGACAGAATTATTCTTTTGCTGAAATGTATCCTTTTTCATACACCTCAGCTTCATGATTAAAGCGATTGGCTCTCGAGGCATTAAGTTTAGTCTGCTGCTGCCACAATTATGCCTTTGAAAACTCCTGAGTGCACTCGGTGATTTCTAGTAGTCCAGATGTCATTAGAACAACACGCAGGTAGTCTGCAAAGTCCAGTAACACTGTCTACACTTCGGTCTGGCTTGGGCAAGCTTTTCCCTCCCTCCCTCTTGGCCAAACCTCGCAGCTCTGGGAGAAAACAAATAGCTTTCCTCATGGAAAGTTTTACTTCATCTGGCGTGGTGCCTGAGCCTAGACCCTCCTCGTCTCTAATGATGATTGAAAGTGTACATGCTACTGTGATAAAACATGCTGAGTCGTTAACATTTGGGGCTTGGGTTGTACACGATGAGTAAGGGAGGACTGAAGTAATGCGTTCGAGTCAGACCTTTGGTGGACTTGCATGTCTGGGTTTGAGGGGTATCCTGTTACACGAAACCGCACACCCACAGGATCAGGTTTTGCTGTTTCTAGCAGGTTTGCTGAATTGGGTGTCCCTGGAGGCCCACCAGAAGAAAGCCCCCAGAAGAGCAGCGGACCAGACTAGGTGTCACTCCTGGTTTTCTCCATTCCCAGGTGTGTGGTTGCTTACAGAGCGGACCTGCCTATTTCTTAGCTGCAGTATGCTGAAATCTAGCAGCAAACTTTGCTTTCTTATAACATCACCACTTAGATTTCCAGGGAGGTCCTTGAGTCTTAGGCTTTCAAGAAGTGTCCGGTCCCTTCAGAGAAATCCTGAGTGCCTCCACCCTCACTAAGTGATGGCAGACACTGGCAGAGGGAGCAGGAGCCTGGCCAGGTGATGGGAAAGCTGCAGAAATGAGCCAGCAGTGCTTTGCAATATTTTGATACTCGAGAATATTTTTAGCCAACCCAACCCAACATTTGCTTGATGTGCATCTGCACACACACCTTCACATTAAACATTTTGAGTCATTAAGGGTTCAGCTGAAGCCGTGTTGCAGCCCCTCTTTTCAGCGAAGAGCTGGCTTCGTGCTGCAGCCCTGCTAGTGGCTGTGCAGTGGGCTGGGGAAGAAGTCACTTCTCACTCCCATGCCTGATTCATTCTCCTATTTCCATAGTAATGGCTGCTGGCATTGCTGTTTCAAATGGTAAAGGTTTTGTGGGTTATTTTCTGTAAGTTTTCCTTGGCCATTGGGGGAGAAGAAGTTGCTGTATCTGAGCTTTGGTAACATTTACATCTGCTTTTAAGCCTGGAGGGGTGCCAAGGAAAATATGTGGCTTGCAGAAGCACAAGCTTCATGAGAAATCTTTGTTCCGATGCGATTCATTTTAGGAATATGTTGTTTGTTTGAAACATTTCTGCTGAGCTGTGCAGTGTTAGCTGGTCAGGTGTGGCCACGTGGCTCGTGTACGGCCTCCGTGCTCTTGTGTCCTGAACCCATCCTGGCAAAACACTTCTGGGGAAGCTGTTTTAGAAAACCCCTCTTCTCCAGGGAGCAGAGTATCACACAGACTCCTGCTGCATCTCAGCAGAGCTGGGCTGAAGCAAGCCGCCGGCTCAGTCCAGCAAACACATACGTGTCAGAGGAAGCGCTCTCATGAGTAAACTCCCTGCCTTCACGTACGGAGCTCTTGGCTAAGCGCTAGCGAGCTGCAGTGCTGCTAGATCACAGAGCAGCAAAGGGCCTGCCTCTGCTCCCACTTAAGTCAATAACACCATTCCCTTTGGGTTTGTTGGGAACCAGACCAGGCGTACGGCTGGTAGTTAAAACGCATAATAGCTGCATTCACTGAAATCTGGTCACTGATAGACAGGCAGAGAGAGAGTCCTTTCTAGCAGATTTTCTAGCGTGGCACAATTGATTGTTTCAACTGCGTCTGCTGAACAACTTGGGGGCTTGGTCATGGGCCTGATAGCGGCTTGACCATCGCTGTCAAGAGCAGGCTGCTTGATAACCTGGCTCCTGGTCTTCCCTTCTCTCCGAGGGGCTAATGCTGATTGCAACCAAAGGGAGCACAAGCTTTCCACACCAAGGTTATCTCCAGGCTAGAAGGAAGCTTATGAAAAAAAGCAGACCCTCGAAACGTTCCCCTCCTTCTCTGTCACTGAGGAAGCCTGCAAAGTCTGGACATTGAAAATACCTGGAAACAGTTGGCAAGTAAGAAATACAGTAGGAAAACTATGGTCCTGTCCCTTGTTGGCCAGCCTGGCTGGGTTTGTCTGCAAACCAAGGAGCTGGACCAGCCCTCTGCCTGCTTTATAGGCTTCGCTTCGTCGGTGGGTCTTCTATATTTTGCACACCTTGAAGCCTACTGCAAGACAAATATCAGAAAGTGAAGTGAGATGGTGCTGCCAGTGTGTCAGAATTCCCAAACTGTATTGTCCCTGAGCACATGAATTGCAATATGAGCACTTGAACAGTCTTGAAAGGCAATGCTACAAGCTATCAGAGTCCATAATCAGTGGATTAAATTCTTTTGGTCCTTACATAGTTATAGCGCATGTTATCCAAGCATCCATGCACAAGAACATTCCTCCCTTGCCTTGCCTTTGCACAACCAAAGCATGATTTTTCTATTTAATTTTGGCACTTCTGCAGCTGTATGGGAGTGCAGAAGACAAGAGTTGACTCTTCATGTCTGTGGTGTCCAGATTGCTCTTGATGTTAGATTTCTGTGAGAGCCAGGGCTAAAGATTTGTTCCACTTCATAACTCTTGTGATATTTTTGAGGTTGCAGAACAGGTATTGCAGTAGATATTGTGAATCAATTTTGATACCCTGGGAGCAGCAGTCAGTTCTTTTTCTAGTGCTTCTATGTGAAAATACGTGTTTCATTGTCACCTCATAAGCAAAATCTTCTGCAAATTACTTAGGGAGTAGAAAAAACATGATTTTGGGTCACAAGAGAAGCCTTCAAAAATACAAAAACTGAAGAATATTTATTTTAACTTTTATTTCTATCCAGTATATGCAAATCCATGCATACATAAAGTATGTGTGTGCATATAAATGTGTGCGCACATACACAGACATATATGTAATGAGCTGTAAGACTTAGTATACTAATTCTTTCGCTTCTTTGAAGTTGTGGTGGGCGAGAGTGATGTAAGTCTCTTCTACTCATAAATGACTTCTCTGAAAATCCGGCAGGTACTTGTTGAGTAAAACCTTTTAGAAACATGAGGTCAGGTGGAGAAGCCCATCCTGTGGACCTTCTGTTGTGCACAGTTTCTGAACTAAATGCCCGCTGCGCTCTGAAATCTGGCTCCATGCTGCTGCATGCCTCTGAGCCGCAGTTGTCACTGCTGCTGAACGTTTCTCAGGCATCTGAACTGTTGCTATACAGCTATTCTTTTGGAAGACTGAAGCAACTGGTAAAGATGGTCTCTTTGCTATTAGTTGGCTTTTTTTCCCCTGTGGTAACTGTGTTCCACCATACTCCAGGCTGTGCTTGGACTCAGTTATTCACTCTAGGGCTTTCACCTCAGAGCATCTGCATGAGCTGTTAACAACTTCTCCAGGCATCTTCTCCTTATAGCAATATGTCTCTGGGTCGGTAGTACTGGGAGGTTCAAATGTACTTCTCAGTCTAAAAGGACTATGTGTGAAATTGTCATACAGAAAGAGATTAGCAAAGAAACTGGTCCTGATTTTTTTTCGATTACGCATACTCTTGTTTGTTTTCTTTCTTCTGAGAAATTTCCTTGACTCATTAGCTGTTAACGGTTGCACGAGACAATACAGAGCTGTCCTTTGGGCCCTAGCAGTCAAAGGCTAGAACTTCCTGAAGTTGCTAGAACTGATGCAATGCAAATTCAGGTTTTGCAGAAAGATATAAGGAGTGCAAGCGCTGGCTAGATGTACCTCACCTGGGCACTGCATGAGGTCTCTTTGAAAGGGGTCCCTGGAAGGGCCACCAGTGATGGAGGTGGCCACTCTACTCCAGGCCCTGAGTTCCTAGGTAACTTTGGAAGAGTTCTCAGGGAGTTCTGGTTATTTTTCCTTTCACATAAACGGTACGTTAGCATGAGGAAAGACCTCATTGCAAAAGAAAAAGAAGCAAAACTGATTCCAGGGCAGAAAGTGCCATCAACCACAGGAAGACCATGCTTTTTGCATGAGTGGACAAACATGGCAGCAGTGGCTGCTTCAGAGGACTTTCCAGGAATTCTACCACTGTTTCCAGAAAGTCAGGCTGGACCTTTACAGGCCAGACAAGCACCACTACAGTCTGTTTAAACCATAGACTCACAATTGGGCATACTGTGTCAGGTCACCTGACACCTGCAAACCTCCATTGTTGCCAGACAAACTGCTGGTTTTCCCTATTTGGCATATAGCCAGAATTGTAGAGATAGAGGTGACTATCTCCTTTGCAGAGAGCTTAGACTTACATTTTTGTAACCCAGTATCCCACATATTTCACACTATTTCAATGGTAAACTAAAGTCCTAAAGAGGAACCAGCAGTGCTGAAGTCAAGGAAGGGTTTGCTGGAAGGAGATGCTAACGTGAAAGCATCTTCTTGCACTATTTTAGCGGCTAGTTTACAAGTCGAGAGAGAGCTGCAGCCTTCAGCTGAGTTGGTGCATACTTGATGGCAGAGTCAGATCTGTGTGACAGGACTCCAGGACCCCCAGTCAAAGTGGGGACTCTGCATGGGGCTGCACCCTGGCAAGGATTCAGCACAGCCGGGGGATCGGAGCCCTCTGTGACAAGTGCAAGCCAGTGCTTGTGTGTATATACATTTATTCTGTTTGGAGAATGTACTAAAAAAAAATAGCAGCTTTCTCATGATGCTGTAGCACAGTTAGCAAGCATTTTAAAGTTTCAGTCTTAGAGTATGGCTGTGAAACTACCTGGTGGTATAATTAGAGTGAAAGAAGGCTTGAGAAAAAGAGAAATGAGAGGAAGGTTAAATATAACATCCCCATTAAAAAAAAAAAAAAGATGAGCAAAGATGAATTTTGGAAGAAGAGGGGAAAAGGTGAGTGTGGGTGTGAGAGAGAGGAGTTTCTCTAAAACCGAAATGGTACAAATGAGTAGTGAAAGCCCAGGATTTGACTGCCATGGAAAAGTGTATCTAAAGAATACCTCACTTTGCCCTGAAATAATTTAAGTCTAGAGAAAAATGAGAGGAGATGATGAAATGAGCAATGTGCTCCTTAAACTTACATATGTCTGAGAAGAGAGTGTATCTGAGCAGTAAGCTCAAGTCAGAAGAGCCCATCTGTGTGTCTGTATTGATTTGCAGTGAGGTGGCTGCGCTGTGCAGAGGTAGGAGGTTTTGGTGGCCTGGCTCCACTGGGGCAGGACCCTCAAATAACCCTGGGAGTTATTTCCATGCCCTATTGCCAGGTTTTCTAAGGAACAAGGAGAGAGCATCAGTGCTACCACTGGGTGGAGAGAGCTCCTGTAGGGAGCCCAAAAAGCTTGCAGAAATACGGTAGAAGAGAAGGGAGCGGGAAGTGCTCTTTAAGTAAATACAGTCACGTCACCTAAACTTAGTGAGAAATTTTTGTATCAGTTTTAAGATTTCTTTTGCAGTATAACAGGACATTCAAGAAAAATCAGAAAATGTTATCCATTGGCTCTTCCCCAGTTAGAAATGACCCAGAAAAAGTACTGCTTAGAAGGAGTAGAAGTGATCAGCCTTTGACAAGGCCGAGGAAGAGTTGTAAAAGCTTGTTTTCAAGGTTATATGATTGAAGAATAAAACAGGAAATCCCGTTACGTTGCAACTTTCAAAAGATGGCATTCAAATTACATTTAGGACATGATCCAAATGCCATGAAGAATTTTTCCATCAACTTCGATGGATGTTCTAAAACAGGATGTGTTAAATCAGGGGAAATAATAACAGAGTCGCAAGTCAATTAACAGCAGATTCACAACACATTATGAATCACTGTATTAAAGAATCAATTAGAGCCAGCTATTTAAATAAAGGCAGAGTAGTAGCAAAAAAAAAATTTGAACTAGAAAAAATTAGAACATCTGCTGAAGTTTCCAAAGCTATATTTAATATTAACTTGGGAAAAGCACCTGGACTGAATGGTGTCTCATCAAAAATTTGTAAGTGTTTCCAGACCAAAATCACTTGGATACTTTTTTTTTAAAAAAAAAAATCTTCTGCTCAACTAAAAGAGAAAACTCCTCTCTAAACCCTTCCCTACTGCTGAATTTTGTTGTGGAGAATATCACCATCTTAAACCAGAGAAGCAACAAAATGCAAATGTTTCTGTATGATCCAGTTTTTTGTTCATTGTTAGGATGTGGTACCAGAGTGTCTGCCCTGCTGGCTGCTGCACACTAGCTGCACCTTCTGCCCCAGTGAACTGGTTTCCTGGAACAGGGCCTGCCCTTGTATAAAAGTACAACTAGCTAACAGCGGGGTAGGCTTTATTATTATAAAGAATATTTTGGATTCAAGCACTCAGCACAGAGGATAGTATGGAAAGTGAGCAAACTTCTGGTAGAGACGCCATATTTCCTCCTGAGAAATCTATAGATGGGTGGACAATTTCTTTGGTTGTTAGGTGAATATTCAGGAAAAAAAAAAAAAAACAACCTGCTTTTGAAATTTGAAGCAAACTTACTGTCTTTTTCTACTTTAGTCAGGAAGGTGGTAGGAGACAGGACTGCCTGTGTCTGATCGTGTGAGTTGTGACCCTAAAAACGTTTTGTCAGCCAGCTAGAGATTAACTCTAGCCAGCTAGAGTCAACCAGCTGTATACCTGATGTTTCAATGGCTATATTTATGGTTCCTCTGATGATGAAGTCTAGATTTCTGCATCGACCAATGTAATTTCTGTGCTATCTGTTAAGACCTTGTTTCAGGGAGGAGCTGGCAGATGTTTGTGACACCAAACGAGGCTGTATCATGCTTTCTGTTGTGCATGGTCCCCTGAGCAACGCGGGCCACCACCTTCCTGTGCTTATTTTCTGATGAATGTCGGTGTTCAGAAAGTTGTCTGAAGACAGATTTAAATTTCATGTGAAAAACTTTCATTGGGGGGAAGCACCGCTGCAGGGGGAAAACCCCACACCTTGACACACTAAAATGATTGCAAGACTTCTTTAGACTGTCCAAGTAGGAATATTTCTCATAACATAGAAAAGACATCTAGATTTTACATTGCTGCTGCAAAATGAAAATCTTGGAGTGGGAGAGCTTACCTTTGGTTTTTCTTGATAGAGACAGCTAGAGTAAGTCAGCATAGATCCATCTAGATGTAGTGCAGCTGCACTGATTTCTATCTGTTCAGACTCTATACCTGTTTACTTAAGAATAAGTGTACTAGCTGCAGGGATGATTCTTCTAGCTACATCCTTACGTGAGATTACCCCACTTTTAAGTACAAGCAGACGTTTCTGTGTATCTTTTTCTTTTCCTTCACAGACTTTTATTTATATTATGTTTCTGTATCTCACATGCCAATGGAAATCAGGAAAGGAAATTAATTTGTATGAATGGACTTCATAAATTTCATGATTTACCAGTAATGAAATCCTGGTTTGCAGAATGAGAAATAATAGGGCTTTTCCAAAATATCTTAATCCTTGGCTATGATTAGTGGCATAAAATGAACCATTCTTTCCTATGTGTCTAAAGTCCAAGTTGTGCTCCATGTAGCTATGTGATATTCTTTCCAGTCTCATGTCAGTAAATAATTGCAGTGCTGCTCTTTAGTCTGTCTCTGACCTTCGCTATGCTTGCCTTTCTTGAACAAAAGCTGAGAATCATGACAGATTGATCTCCTTCTGTGATCTGATCCAGTCTAGTGTGAAAGGAAAGTTCATTAATCCTACTCCCAAATTCCTTAACCTGTTTACCATAAATGTGTTACTCTATAAGTGTATGTAATACAGCACAGCCATAACAGTGCTTAAAACAGAATTAAGCAGTACCTCATATTTGCTAACTACTACTACTTTTGCAGAAATACAAATTCACTTTCTTTATATTGTCAAGGGTGACTTTTTTGTTAAAAAAAAAGAAAAAGTTATTTTAACTAGTTTAGGGTTTATGAGTTTAGGCTAGAATATTCTCTAGTCTGTCTAAACTTGGCCACTTTGTGTAATTCTAGTTGTTACTAGCTGACCATGAACCAAAGATGCTTTGTGTTTTAAGGAGCCTCTTTTGGGGATGGGGAGAGCCAAGTAGCTCACTGTCATCTTGTTTTAACAATTAAAAATTGTCAGCTGAGCTGTGTACTCAAGCAAAGCAAGGATTTTTAGGCCTAGAGAAATGGTTTAGAATCTAGAAAAGAAAAACCACATGCTACTAAAACCCTGTGTATGGTTTTCCATTATTCCCTGGAAAGCAGGTAGGGCTCTAGGATCAAACTGTACCTTTGCGCATGCGCATTAAAAGCAACGCACTGAAGTAAACACAGAAATGTGGTTGTTCTCTTTGAGTGGTAGGAGTTAGAAGCAGGTCTGTTGCCATCAGAGAAGTTGTGTATGCTTCAACATTCAGGCAAAATCAAAGAACAGATCTACTTGCCTTTTTTGCATATCAACATTTAAACATGCCAAATAATCTTTAGGGAATAATGAGCAAAGTAGGGTGTTTACAATGCAGCGACTCATTCTTTCCTGCCAAGCCATCAGACCTGTACCTTGTGCATTTGTAGACCACCTTTACATACCTGCCTGTGTTTAATAAGGACTTGATGCAAAGCCCCTTAAAATGAATAGGAATTCTTCTGTTGTCTTCTGTGCTCCAACTTGCAATCATGAGAACCTACCACTTGATGCTCTTAAAAAAAGTCCTATGTTAAAAAAAAAAACAAACAACAAAACAAAACATGAAAATCTCTGATACTGGGAGAAAATTTAAGGGCCCAAAAGTTGGTGTAGACATAAGTTATAGTTCCCAAAGTAACTGTAGAAGATTATATTACATTAATATGTAAAGGTTAACGGCACATACAATAATCTGAAATACTGTCTGTATTGTAGTGTTGACGGACTTGTTGCAGGGTTTTAAGAACCCTCATTTTTGTTGTTTGGGTGTGCTGATATTTAAAGCAATATTTGTGTTGGTTACAAGGCCTTGGCCAAAGGATTCTTAAGGAGCCTGTCATTCTTGCACATTAAGTAGTGGGTAAGTATATTTCGTGTGAATGCTGCATGCCTGTTTCTGTCCCCCTTTATGCCAGAAGGAAAGAGAAATTTCTCTCCTGGAGTAGTTGTCGTACAGGTATGTAAGGTCCCTTTGTGCCATTTTGGAGGTCTCTTGAGTTGCTGTACTCTTTCATGAGGTCTGTAATGAGACAATGGCAATGCTGTACCATGCATTCTCCATAGAAAATGGGATAATTTCAACAATTTTCCATTTTCTGTAATGTTTTTCTCTGAAGTGGGGGACCTTCTTTATGTGTACAGAGCTTTCTTTTGCAGCTCTTCATAGATAGCCATGACCAAGAGAAAGCATGAAAGCTTCCAAGGCAGAACATTCATCCTCGCTTATCTGGCCCTTGGAGACATTAGCTAATCGAGGCACGATACTCCATACAATAGGACAAGTGCTGTAAAGCTACCTCTGTTATCCCAGCGAACATGGAGACTTATCATTCCCATGGCCATTCTACAGGATTTGTTTTCTTCTGACAACAACATCCACAGCCTACAGTGCTATCAACTCCAACAATGAATCTGATGCCGACTCTGTGTGTTATCGGCTCCCTAATAACTGTCTTTTTTTTTTTTTTTTTTCCCACCCCATTTGTGAGAATTTGTCCCCTGGAGCTCTTCTCTATCAGGCCCCTGCAGCTGCTGTTATTTTAGATATGGCAGGAAGTAGGTACCGGAAAACAGCGAGAGCTCATAGCACTCAGAAAAATCTAGAAATTCCTCTGATTTACCCCAGGCTCTGGCTCCAATCAAAGCCAGTTGCAAAAAAAAAAAAAAGGAGGCAGGCGTGTGTCAGCGGGGGGAAGGCCCAAGCTGACAACTGTCTCTGGCCGGTTTTAGCCATCCCCTTCTGCACGGAACCAGGGGGATGCTCCCCATGGCCGTGCGAGCCAGGGAGCGCTTGGCTGGGAACGGCGTTCCGTGCTGCCCAGCGTGGCAGAGCTTGGACTGGCAGGTGGGCAGCCCCTCGCCAGCAGGCGCTGCTGCCAGCACCCTCCCCCGCCAGCCAAGAAAACCCCCTCTCACCTCCCTAGGGACATGCGTTTCTAAAAGCTCATCACTTTTTTACACTCTCCCTTCTTGTGTACGATGTGCGCCTAAAGCAGATCAGCTTACCCAGTCGACCGGCAGGCTCCCATAAATGCTTTTAGCAGCACTTAGCAAAGGGTGCCAGCCAAAGGTACTGGTGGAAAGTCACTAGAGCAAGAAACTTGCATCACTACTACTAGTATTATTATTATTACTACCGCTATTATTCTTATTGTTATCATTTTACAGCTCAGATGGGATACTTCTTAATCTGCTAAGCAAATATGTTTTTAGCCTCTTTGAATACCTTTTAAATAAGGCTCACTCTGGAGGTTACTTCTGAAAGAAAAGAAAAAAAGAAGAAATGATAAAGAAAAACACCTCCAAAGCTTTCAGTTCAGCAAGCGGTTTAGAAAAGAGACACCACCACCCCCATATACAAAGACATACACGGAAAAGATACTACCTTTAGAACTGGTTTTAATAAAGAAATCTTCCTCTTTGACACAGCAGATAAGGAGGAAGATGTCCGCCCACAGACATCTCACACCATTAGCAATCTAGTTAACATCTGTAAATGTTTTAGGGGAAGAAATTACACTTTGAGACATTTCTTTTGTAATTACAGGCTCCAGATGAGATTTGTTAGAGCAGGGAAATGTATCCCATAGCGACTGATGTCAATAGCAAGCAGTCCCTAAAGCCAGCCAGGATTGGGAAAGCCATGCTGTTTGCTGCTCTTGGCACTGCTCCCTGCTTTCACAATGTCAAACTTAGAACCGCCTTTATATGCACTTTCCATTTTTTTTTCCACAGTAGCTGTTGCCAGCAAGCTGTAAACTACCGTATATCACTCAGATTTAAGAACCTAAACTTTAAAACAAATTAAACTCTTGTTGACATTGTAATAAAAATCAGAATCGAACTGAACAGCTCAGTAAAACTGCACTTCAATTATTTTATGGATTTAAGATTGTTTTCTAGGATTCCCAGACTCCCAATACAGCAAAGTTATTTCCTCTTGGCAGATGTCTGGAAAAAAAAAATATCATTGAATGGATAAAATTATGTGGCAGACACTAGGTTGAAGCCTAAAGGGAGGAAATGGTGTCTCCCCAGCACCTGTAAATATTTGCTCTGTGTCTTGACCAGAAGAGCCTTTCGTCCGAACTTTGAAAAAAAATCAAGGTATTTATTTTGTGAGTTTTTAAGAAAATAGAATTTTCATCTGTCAAAACCCAGTTCCTACCTAGGTGTTTTTGTGGTTTTGAACGAGAACGGCAAATACGGGTCCGACCCACCCTTCAGAACCATGTCCAAATGCAGGTAAATGCATGCAGCACACGAGTGCTTCCAGTCGCTGGCCTCTGCTTATCTTTAATCTCCCTACTTAGCAGTTCATGTTGGGTATTCTTTTTATGTTTTTTTTGTTTCCTATTCTGTAAAATGGAAACAGAGGTTTCCATCCAATTAATTGCCAGGTTTCCATTCTTTATAATGTTTCCTCTCAAAACAGTTTGGAATGAAAGTATTTCAGAAATGTGTGTAGACGGAAGCTACTGGAGATAATAATTTGTTTCATGTAACCGTGTTTTACTAAAGGTGTGGTGCATGAGAAAAGCTGTTGCGTGGAGCAAACAACAATTAGCTTACACAGCCTTTCACCAAAGCCTTTGTTGCACTTCACTTTTTTTCTTTCATCACATCAGTGAAATGTCCTTTACTGTCCCTAAGGCCCCAGCCTGAAAAGTGTTGTGTTCCCAGTGTCTTCAGTGAGAGCTGAGAACGCTTGCTGGGTCGTGTTGATACCTCCTGTCACAAGGATGCTTCTGAAGATTGAGCCAGATGTTGTGCATCTGCATGCCCACAGCTAGGTCTCAGGGTCTGCATGCTTCAGCTGAACTCCCCGGGGAGTGGGGAGCCACCTGTCCCTCCGAGCAATGTGTGGTTGTGTGCGTTTTCCAGAGCTGCTGTGGTAGGCTCCATGTATTTGCTTCCTGATCTGAATTGGCTGACTTGACCCAACTGAATCTCACATAAGCAGCCAGTTTTCTTCACTGTATCATTAACAAAATTTTTAAAGCTACTCTTGAATTACTGTTAAAGCTCTTCCCACTCTGTTGCCTTGAGCACCTCTCGAAGTGCAGGCCAAATACCTACTGGAGTTTGGATGAGCTGCCAGATCACGGCCCGGGCCATGGAAGCACCCTGTCATTTCTCAGCTGTTGAGAAGTGAGGGGTTTGGAGTCCAAGTACTCAAAAAGAGGCAGAAAAGAAGTCTGTTGCACACTGTGAGAGGTTGTTTGGAAAGCATAATGCAAACATTTTGAATAGAATTTCAGGTCCTCAAGTGTGCTTGAGAGATGAGTGTTGTACGCCTGTGTTTCTCAAGTGCCTTTTTCCTAGTTGTCTACTGTTGGCCGCAGGTTGCTGTGCTTCGTTCTTGGGGCAGAATAAATTTCCTCTCTAGTGGAGAGCACTGAGCTTCAGCATGGTTCTTGTGTCAAGCACTGAGCTGCAAGGGGTTTCTTCTTCCCTGGGAGCCCGGCTGTGATCCTTACTGAATTTCTGCAGCCGTATCTGGTGTTTTTTCTGTTCACATTGCTCAGTCAGTCCAGCCTAAGGAGCCGTTCTGCAGCTTAACACAGCATGTGGGAAAGGAGAAAAGAGGAAAAGACATTTTGCCATGTTTGCAGCTCTGTCACACTGGGACCATGTACAAATAAGAGTATTCTTCCAGCTGCTCTGATTTGAGACGCTTGCTATAGGCGGTTTTAGCATCCAAGGATTGTTGGAGTCCAGCAACTGTCCAGACGTGGTGGTTTTCTGGGGAGAGCACCTACTAACTCCAACTCCCAGTGCGTGGTTTCCCCACGATGGCCCAGCTTGCATTGATATGTCTCCAGTGTGCCTCCATTAAATCAGCCTTTGGATCAAATCTTCCCAGCCAAACTGGATGGGAGTTTTGTCATCACAAGGTCTTTATCTAGTATAGTTTGTGAGGTGCAGAACCAACACAAGAGTATCATTAACCACTACCAGTGCTATTCTCCAAAGAGCCACAACAGAGATGACGTGCATTCCTCCCTGAACTCTAGCATTCTTCAGCAACAGATGCCGCCGTGGTTAAAATAAAATCCTGTGGCATTACATACAGGTCGCATTATGGTGGTGGCCAGGTCATCATGCCACAAGCAAATTTATCACATGACAATTTGCCTTCATCATTTTTTGGCAGGCTGTTTGCAGCCACTAGTGCAGATTCCCAGAGCTAGCCCTGCTTCTGTGCCCACTGCTGAAGGTTAGCAGCCGTGTTCCATCACAGAAGGATTTCCCCCATCTAGCACATCTTTTCCCAGCCTAGCCCCCCAGGAGGCTCATAGGTGGATTTCTCTTCCCTTATCAAACACATTAAAAACTTTATTAGCCCCACCCAGCCTTTTGCTTCCATGGAGCAGCAGTGTGGCTGCTCACTGAGTCATCTCATGGACATAATTTTATATGTCTGAGCAAAAATGCTGTGAATTAGGGGTTAGCAAACAAAACGCAGGCCTCACCACAGCCGACATGGGAAAGTGGCCCAACAGTGGCTGCCCTGCAAAGAAGCACATAGGCACATTGTGTATTGTATACGCAGCAGCATCCTAGTGTTGTCCATGCCTTGGTGCCCTCTTTGCTAGATGATGTGAATAATAGCATTGATCTCTATTTAGCAAGTGCTTTAAGGTTTGCTGATGAAAAGGGCCATAAAGGAAAGAGGTGTTGATGATGGTGATGATAATAGGGCAAGTAGGATCCACATAAAAAAACCCCAAACCTCTCCTTGCTCAAAAAAAGATCAGATGGACCCTGTTTTAACCTATCCTCAAGATACTTTTAGTGTTGAAACTCAATGTTACTCTTACTGATGTTGGTCAGACTTTAAGGCTGGTGGAGTGGAAGAAGATCTGAGTCTCTTGGCCGTTCTCTGCCAGGGAAAGAAAAGGGCACTCAGCAAATAATCCTGTGTGACCCAACGTGCTGCTTGCTTTCTCCCATTCATTATTTCTTTGCTTAATTTGATATGCCCAGCTGCACATGAGCTGTTTTTTTACAAACAGCAGTGCAAGGTGGCTCATTTTGGAGGATTCCAGATGATCACTAGGGGCCACACTATTATTACATAAAGTCAATTAAAGAGCATACGTGCACATCCCATTGATTTGATTTAGAACTAACAAAAGCTTCAGTAATGTGCAATTACAAGAAACTTAATGACCCCTTTATATTGAATGCAACTTCTGTGGCACCTAATATGCTTTGATGAATTGCTCATTATGTGCAATGTTGGAAAAGCTTCTAAAAAGATTAATAATTGTATAATCAATAGAGAAATTCAGTCTTATTTGGCTTTTTTAAAACTCTGAAAACAGTAAGTCATAGAGATTATGGATCTTCTCTTGCTCCCTTTTTCCTCCTGTACCCCCAGAATTTTCTTTTTCTAAAGCTAATCTGTCACTTTTCCAGCATATGGAGAAACCCCTTCTTGCGTTATGTGGAAAGGCCTGGCCTGGTACAGGATTGCCATGTGGGGTCCAAAGGCTGCCAGCAGAAATCACTGGTGCTGGGCTGGATGTGTGCACATGGGAGGCTCCTTGGGCAGGGCAGGAGGTCCCCAAGTAGCAGCCTCCAGCATTAGGCTGAGGGCTTTGCAGCATGGTCCAGACCCATTCCCCCTCTCCCATTCACTGCTTGTAAGCTTCGGGTGCTGCCAGCCCTTGGGACCATCAGGTGGGCTTTAACCTTGCACCTCTAGCCACAGGATACTTGGAGACCCTCGTGTCTCAAGTGTTGCCCACACTGCGGTTGACTGCTAGTTGTGAGGTGCTGCAAACCTTGTGGGATGGGATCAGAAATATGAGAGTAAAAAGGAAAAAAGGGAGTTTCATTTCTGTTACATTCAGGGTTTAATAAATACTGCCAGTGATGTCTGGAGGCTAAAAAACAGGCAAATGCAGAATTGCTTTAGATTTGTTTAGATTTTGAATCCACTATCCTCATGCTTCAAGGCATGATTCATGAGTTTTGAACACCGGGGGTCTGACAGCACTCTTTTACTGTTGGGCACTAAACTGGAAAGTAAAAATGATCACCAGGATTAGTTTGTATTACTGTATTTCTTAATGTGGGGGCAAATTTCTGTTGTCTCTAGCAAAGCAGTGCGTGCTCTTCCTTATTCCTTCCTGACTGGTACCCACAAAGCTTCCAGCAGTACCGACCTCAGGTTTTGGCTGCCTTAGGTAGTAGCATTTGCGTAGTTCTTCTGTCAAGTGGAAATTTTGTGTAAAACGTAAAATATGTCTGTTTTGTTTCCCTTACAGATGCTCTTAGGAACGTAAACACATAATTTTGGTTAAAATGTGGTTTATTTGTCCATTGCCCAGCCCTACCCTCACACGCGTGTGTATGTGTGTGTCAAACGTGGCTTGCATCATACCGGGGCAGATCCTGCAGCCTCTGCACAGCCAGCCCAAACCCGAGCCGCTCCAGGCAAGGCTGACCTCAAATGAGGGCTACTGAAAATTCCTGTTGACTCTCTGACTCTTTGGTATAAAAGCTAAGCCAGGTTGAGTGCAGCCACACTCAGACTGAGTATAAAAATGAGCTAAAGTTTAGGCCCCAGTGTGTTGGGAATCACTGCAGCTCGGCTGATTCCTGTGCTAATTCCCAGCAGCTGGGGAATTTATCCCTAAGTGTTTGCAGAGCAAGAGACGCAGGGCGTTCCCAGGGTTGCATATGGGAGGGATGAAAAAAATCCAAACCCAGGAGTTTTGGTGTGATAGGATGGGACTCATTTAGTCTGGGCACCTAGTCAAGAGCCCCAGTTAAATTACTGCCACACAGTGCTGTCATCGCACTGCAGCGAGGAACCTTTCCCATTAGCCCTCCGCAGCGCAGCCACTGTGGGAGATTTTGCATTATTTGGAGTTGTTCAGCTAAATAAGGCAGAAGGTAGAGCAGGTAGGAAAATGACTCCATGTTAATGGCTGTCGTGCAAAACAATACCATCCATCGTGCCAAGCTGATGTTTGTATGGGAGGATCATGTTTTATTAAAACCTGCTACTTGTTGTCACTCACTTGCTCCACTGTCCTATTCGCTGTCTCCAAAAATAGCATGCCCTGTGGTGGTGTCTTATTATGATTAAACAGATAAAAATAAGTTTAAGGTTTAAACACATCCAGGACACCTGAGGTAATACAAGATCTGACTTCTTTATGGAACGTGTGAAGTTATATTTTCCATTGCTTCACAAGACTTGTTTTGTTTGGTTTTTAATTCAGTAAGCTTTAATGTGATCTATAGTTTCACATTACAGGCTGGCACCTCAGGAATTTGTATCACTATTTTCTGAATTTTTCTCTTATTCACAGGACAATACTTACTAGCTTTGAAGAAAGAATTTTTCTAAGCCCTACTTTTTTCAGTGATTCTTAATAATTCTATGTTGTTTTTTGCAGCTTTCATATGGCAGAAAGGAGTGCTGCTTATCAGGAGTGAGGAATTAGGTATCCTGATAAAAACTGTAGGATTTTACTCGTGTGATGCAGTTTATACCAGGAGCTTCGTTTCTTCACTTGCTGTATATTTGTCTATATTTAGCCATTTTCCTCTTCAAGTAAAATCTGTACACGGAGATAAGGGAAAACGTTTTTCCTCCTGTGTTTCTACTTCCTCTGCAGCCATTTGCAACTTTGAATTCCTCTTCAGTGATGCTAGTATGTGACATTTCATCTGAAATGAAGGGCACAGGAGCCTGATGGAGCACGATGTGGCATCACTGGTGGAAAAATCCGAGGGCAGTAATTATAGACAGCAAAGTGAACGTCATACTACGAAGCATTACTACAAGTAGCGTGGTGTCAGCATCAAGCTCATAGACTCACTCCAGAGTTATGTTTCCCTGTCCCTTTTCATATGCTGAGTAGTGACAGCGTGGTCACAGCTGTACCCAGTGGAGAGGAAAACACAGTCCCCGGTCCACGATGCTTGCAAGCAGTGAGCTGTTGCCAACAGTGGAAATTCAGAGCACTTAGGGGTATGTCTGTGCTGTGTAATGAGGTCTGTGGAGCGATCCCTGTTCTGGGAGATGCTGTAGCTGTACCGACCTAGTAAGGCTTGACCTGGGCTAGTGAATTCTGCTGGAAGGCAAAAATGATGAGCCAAATTGAGGCAGTTTTGCTTTCAGGACTGCTATTCTTTTTTGAAGATTGCTCAAATGTGACACCTAGCCGTGCAGTTTCACCCATGTCAAACATGGTCCAAACGTGGTATCCAAATGTGGTATCCAAACATGGCACCACATTGCTTGGGCAGTTACATCCGTCTAAAAGATGAAGCATTATTGTCCAGACACAGCAGAATCTAGGCATAATTTCTCATAGGCTTTTCACACACGTAGCTTGAAAGATGCAGCTGGTATTACTTGTATTTTCCATGACACGTGCACAGTCAGAGCAGGTAGCTTTTGTTCCTTTTTGGCAAGAGAGCATTACAGCATCTGAGCCTCCTGCTTCGGTTCTGCTCCATGGTAGAGATGATGGCCTCTACCAAGCAAAGCAAAGCAACCAAGCAAAGGTTGGTTGGTCAGCTGTGGAAAAAAAGCTTGATGTGACCCTGAAGGCCAAGATATTTTGGGACATGCCATGTGGCTCGTCCTATTGATAAGGAAACCAAAAAGCATCCTGAAAGAACCGAGCTGATGCTGTCACTATTTATGCAGTGACAGGGACACATGTACACGTCCAGTGAGTCACAAGGTGTCAGCTCTGCGCAAAACCTCTCAGTCCCCTTTTGCTTCAACTCTGTCATGCCCCTTAAAAAGGAGTGGAGCAGAGAGCTACGAAGCTTGCTCGTGAAAGAGAAGCATGCAGTTAGAAAGGGGAGCAACAAGATACACCTCACAGCTCTGTTACTCAGTCTTCTTGTAGAAACCTCTCCGGGCCACTGCTGAAGTGGATTGAAGTCAATGGAAAGACAGTCGTTGACTTCCGCAGCCTTTGGTGCGCTATGTGAGAGAGACTGCGAGACAGTGGCTTAACCCGGACAGAAACTGGAGCCTTAATGCTAGTGCTAACAAAGTGAACAGAGATGGGATGTGTTTTCAAAGTGCCAATGTTCCCTCTCAAAACTGTAGACTCAGCTCCGACCATGGCTCTCAGCCCACCTTCCATTTTTTCAGACCCTTGGGAGCATTCGCCTTTAGGAATATGAAGCCTTCCAAGCTGTCATGTTTGTAGGCCCAAAGAGCTTCCCAGTTGTGGAAACCCCCACATATGCCTTCTCCCCACTCCCTGCACCACTGACCTTGCAACTTCTTTGATCTGAATGGGATTGATATCTGAGCTGGAAGGCAGAACTTTGTCTCAGAAGAGGAGGTATTTTATTAAAACAAAAGTCCACAATGTTATCCGTATTAGTAGTCAGATACAAGGAAAACGGAAGACTGCAGAAATTTAAAAGTTTCGCCAGTTGATGGGATCCATGTATAGCCACCAAATGTTAAAAATATTCCATTTCCTATGAAGTTCACATCTATATATGGAACCCACATTTGCTCAGATATATCTGGTTGTCCTGTTCTGTGCAGGAACCCAAACTGTTGCATCGGTAAGACACTGATTTTGCTAATTAGTAAAGCAAAAATTTCCATTGCAAGGCCATTTTAAAGCAAAATTAAATACAAGAAGAAAAAAAAAAAACTCCTTATTAAACTAAAATGTGGTATAACAGCTCACCACATCCTGCTACTGTGGCATCTGCTGTTTAGCAAAGGACAGGTTCCTCTTTCAGACTCCATGACAGGTAGAGAGGTCACGTGTTACCTGCATTTCTCAGCACTATTATTTTTTTGACTCTTTGTCAGTGGAAAAGCTGAACGTGACAATGGAAAATATCAGTTGAGGGAAGGCATTGTGGGGAACTGTAGGTGTTAGCTATAAAAGCGACAGTGGCCCCCCTACCCAAAGCCAGCAGAAAAACAGTGAAAAAAATCTGATGACGAAGGTGCTGTAAATCATTGTACTCAGCTGTTTGATCTGTTGCTTTAAGGGAAGTGTTGTGCTAATCTAGGCATTGAGAATTAAACATCTTGCATGCCATTCCAGATCTGCTGCTAAGCTGTATGTAGGAGCTCCAGCAAGCCAGGTAATTCTCTGGGTCTCATCTGTGCTGTCTATATAATGGGGCTTTTTGAGTACTTGGGTTATGTTGTTTTAAAAATGAGTGTAAAGCCTTTGCAACCTTTCTTTGAAAAATGTTGCCCTCATTCAAAACACAACTACTTCTGGAATGGCACTACAGACGTGAAGGGATGCGTATCCAAGCAGCAGCGGAATCAGAGACCAGCATTTGGTTTAGGAATGAAACTCAAACCCAGGCCAAAATGCTGCTTGTACTGAATACTCCTGTTCCGTGGAGCACACACAATCCTCTTGTAGTTAGAGGTTTGTAAGCCAGAACTTGAGCATTCAAGACAACAACCAGCTGACTCTTCTCAATTATATAATAAATATTTTGTTAGAAAGGTGGGAACTAAGAGAAAAATATGAATTATTTTCTCTGCATGAGCAGTATATCTTACCTCTCTGGGGAGTTCTGCAGTGGTCCTACGGGATCAAGTAGAGCCCTGAGGAAACCAGGGGGAAGGTGTGTGATGGATGGCAAGGGAGATGATGAAGAGGGAACGATCAACTCATTCACACAACACATGAATGAAATTATCAAGAAATAAATTTATTTTTAAAAAGTACTTTTTCCACCAGCGCATCCTTAAACTGTGGAACCTGTTGCTGCAGGAAACTCTGAAGGCCAAAACAGGTTCAGAAGGTTATTAGAAAACTTCATGGAATAAGGTTCATCAAAGTTCACTAGAAACAAGGGTGCAGACCTCCTCTTGCTCACACAGCCCTCCAGCAGAGTAAAGGTGTACTGAGAAAGCATCACTGGAGGTGTGCCTGGTTCCTATGCTCTTTCCCAAGGAATTGGCTACTTGCCATTGTGGTAGATGCAACACTGGTACAGACAGACGTGCAGGACACTTCAGCAGAGCCATACTTCAGTAACAGAATTTTTGAGTAGCTGTTGAGAGGGACAATCTTGGGTCAACCTACAACAAGAATATTTGATGTTTTCTCACCAAAAGAAAAAGTGTCAGTTTGGGGTCAAAAAAACCATTCCAAAACACTCCTCTAGATCCAAAATAAAACATTTCCTGACATGCAACAAAAATGTTAATATGGTTTGGAGTATTAAAAGAGGCAAATATTCCAGAAATTTGAAATAAAGAATGCTGATGCTAAAGACATTTAAAACTATTTGAGAAATGTAATCCTTATTTTCATGTAGTTTTGACTGATGCAAAACTGAATTTTCCCAGAGCAAGTTTTCCCTCAACATCTGTTTCTCAGACCTGGAGGGAGAGAGGAGTGTCTTCACAGGAGTGCTAGACCATGCAGCTGGAAGTGGCAGGGAGCATCCTTCTAGCTGAAGCCAGAGCGCATCACCCAGCACACTTCACATGTGCTTGCCGCCTGGTTTCCCCCTGTTCCCACCCACCAGAGGGTTTTCCTTCCAGCCTCAGGTGCCTCAGTGGGCAGCACGGGAAAGCCCGCTCTCAGCACACTTCCCCTTTCAGCTCTCATGTTTAGTGCTCTCTGCTAGCAGTCTGCCTCTACAAGATCAGCTGCTTTGCCAGATCACGTATTGCTCCACCTGGGCCTTGTGCTTGCACCCTCGTCCCTCTTTGTAGGTTTTTTCCACTGCGTTATTGGGAATTTTTGCATTTTCAGCGCTGCGGTGGGTAAAGGGGAACAAGCAACAGTGAAATAAAGAGACCCGTGTCCGAGCCATGCTGTCTGTGGGCCACCATGGATGACAGAGATGTTGAATGTCCTCTTGGTGGTTTTGGCCCCATTTGATTGTGAGATCTGGTGGCAGTGGGTGCACTTCGGTTGAGGTTCAGTTAGTGAGTCCATGCTGACATTGTGTAGTGACTGTTGCTGAACAGCTCTCAGATGTTGTTATATGAGGACACCAGGCTTGACTGCAAGTCATCAAGGTATCAGGAGTCCACCTCTATTAAGAAAATAACATATGTACAAAAATGAACAATAAAGCCAAAGGTCTAATTTGTATCCTGTTGAAATCAACAAGCAAATTATGAGTGATTTTGGCTGGGAACAGATGGGTTTGGCTGCTGAGAGCTAGAGAGAGCATGACCAAAGGACTGCAGTGGTCTCATGGGCTGAGCCAAGGGCAGGTGGTCTCCCACCTGAAAGGGAAAGTCATCTCATCGGTAGGGTAAGCCATGTCTCCCACAGCACTTGAGTGACAGAGGATTCAGCTGAGGGTGCGTAGCATGGCTGGAAAGGACAGCCTCTGAGTGCCTAAGCCGATTTTGGAGATGGACCTTTGGCTCTTAGACCCTCAGGCCATCAAGTTGCTTCCAAAATACTTTTACTAAATGCTTCAGTAGGGGAAAGTGTAGCTGGGGAATGTTACTTTTGAAAGTTTTACTGAATGAATCAAGCGAGAGTGCCTTGGCGTGTGCTATAGCATTAGTCTGAGATTTGAGATACCTGAGTGCTAATCCTGACTTAGATGGGGAGCTCCTCAGCTTTTCTATCCTCCTGTCCCCATCTGTGAAATACCAGTGATACTTATATTCAGATTTTACAGAAGCACTGTGAAGATTAGTTATTTAATGTTTCTAAGCACTACCTCTACAAAGACTGAGGATTGCCTTGAGCAGTATCTTAATTTTATTTGGTGTTACAAAAACTTTGAGGGAAAGTGACACTGTCTGGCCCGTATGAGAATTTATTTTTATTGTCACACTCAGCACCAAGATATCACTGTGTGCTTTTGCTGCATACCCAATGTTCCTCTGAGAAGTTTATCAAAGAAAATATCTTTACAAAAGCATCATGGAAAACTCATCCCACAGAAGAAGTGTGCTGTTTGCATTCAAGGCAGAGACTCAGTCGCGAAAGCTGTCCGGAGTCTTGCAGCATGTAAATGGGGCAACACTTCTTGCTGCGTTCAGATGCATGCAGGGCAGTCTTTGTTGCAGAGCAGGGCTTGCTGCTTGAATTTGTTTCCGCTGTTTGGTAATATTAAAGATGAACTCCACGGCACTCTCAAGAGAAAGAACTGCTTTGTCTTCACATCTCATTTCCATACCGCTCTTAGTTTGCTGCCATAAATAGATAGTTACAAATACAACTGATATTTCCTTTCTGAAGTATGGTGTGCCTATCCATTGGTAGAACTGGTTTCAGTGGCCAGGACCTGTGACACAAATCCTGGCTGATTCATGTGCTGCAAATTACTAAATGGGCAATAGGTCTGCAGGGAAAAAAAAAAACCAAACCAAAACCAAAAAAACCCACCAAAACCAGCAAAACCTAACAAAACCCCCCCCAACTAATTGCTTCAGGAAGTTGGTTTTAGACAGGCTTGGTCTTTTCCAGAAAACACGTGAAGTTATCTGGATGGCTGTGAACAGCAGCCCACAAGGAAAGGAAATCGCGGGATTTTCCGTGGTTCTTCCATGACGTGGGCATGTGTTTCCCACTCCTAGCAATGTTAGGGAAACTCAGAAGCGGTGATAGCCTTACTGATGGCATATTGCCTATCTTCATGTAAATCAGGTAGCAGCAGTCACTGCAGGGAGGTGGGGTGGAAATAAAAGGGATGTTGTGTAGTCCACTGTAGATGGCCTTTGCCAGGTTCGGTCATTTCCTGTCCATCTGCCAAAAATCACAAGCTGATAAATGGACATAATTGGAGTGTGGGAAACTGTATTGCTTGATGAACTGCAGGGGAGGGGGAAAAGAATGAAAGAAGACTCGTGGATAAAGAAAACAACATTTTATCAGTAGAGATGCAGCCTGACTGGCTGATGCTGAGATAGCAGACCTTGTTTATTCTTTTCTCTGACTCTTACCAAGGGTTTTACCTTGCTCATCCCTCCCATGTGTCTGGGCAGTTAGGAGCGAAGACTGTGTGCCCAGTGAAAGGTCACCACAAAAGGAGGGTATATATTTAAATGTGTTACCAGCTCCAGGGAATGGTCAAGCCTGCAGCAGTTTCTTTTCTTCTTCTATTTTTTTTCCTAATAACATCCCACAGTGGAAAAAAATCAGCACATGAAGTCATATTTTATCTAGGCATTGCAGCTGCACGTACCCAGGTTCAGTGGCTTGCAGCTTTCTGCCATCAGCACCTACCATGGCTAACATACTTTCCAAACAGCTCTTTTTACAGAAGGAGTAGATTATTCTAAGATTTCCTATGGTTCTCTTTGCTTTATGTTTCCAGGCCAGTTCTAGAGCAAATGAAATGTTTTATCTGTAACTGATTTGAAATGTTAAATATGTTTGATGCAATCAAGGATCCAGAATGCTGCTGTTCATGTGATGTCTGGTTTTACACAGTATTTAGCATGTTAATAACCTTGGTTAATCCTGCTGTTTTGCACTGTGATTAGCCTGTACTAGCTAACTTGTGATGTTACGCTTCTTGTTCGGAGCTGTGCTGCAGCCATCAAGGAACAGACACAAGTCTGGGGGGGGCTGTGTACTGAAGAGACCCACCAGCAGCAGTGGGATGCTAATCAATTCCTTTTCTCTTGTCTTCTTCCTTTGCAGTAAATGAAATTATAAGGAATGACCTTTCCAGCACCAATGTCCATTCATAGCTTTCAATACGGGCCTAGTATGAAATCCACACACACTTTTGACTTAGCTGGCGTGTCAGCTCGAGTAGAGAGATACCGAATAAACTGAAGATGTTGCCTGGTACCGCTCTGATCTTCCACCTTACTGAATGTCAGGAACTGAAGATTTACCTCTTCCTTACAAAGAAGTAGCTCCTCAACTTCAACTGATGAAACAGCTTCTTTAAAGAAAATCATCTCAAAAGAAAGAGGAGGGAGTACACTCCGAGACAGCACGTTTCATGGGACAAAACTAGAAAACTCAGCAAAATCTTGAGTGCTTCTTCCCCGTGCTGATGTTTTTGGCATGGCACCGCTGGAATACAGCCCTGGAAGTGCCTTATTTTACCAGGTTGTGGCATCAGGGCATTTTTAATAAGCTTTGAATTTGCTACTATTAAAAGTGTTGGTAGGTGCAGAAACTATAGAGCTTGTGTTCTGGAGAGTGATATTGGGAAAAAAGCGTAGGACGCTGCAGCGAAGTAGGGAACGCAGTCACTGCTCCAGCAAGATGCGTTTATGAATTCCAGAATTTCTTCAGCTTTTCCTCTGCTGTAATGTACAGCCTATTGCCTTATTCTCAGTGCATTTCAAAAGCCTCCTGATTTGTCATCATCTCAGCTTTCTTTTGCATATTGTCTTTATTATGTGCTAATGAATCATAGGGTTAGTGGTAGCATGTTAAGATTTTGATTTTAATCTGGCTTCAGTCATAGCACAAGTGAGTTGAATAGCACAAAATAAAAAAGGTTGATGGACAAAAAATTGAAATCTATCTATTACATGATAGATGAATGTGTATGCATGTACATACATACTAGTATATATGCATATATTTATATATGACAAATAATATAGATGATTGCCTAGTGAGGGCACTGAATTTAGCAATAATTTCAACTTCTGAGAATGCATTTCAAATCCACAACAGATATTTCAGCTACTTCTTTTGAGGGTTTGTTGCACCTAAGGCAGGTATGCATTTTCTTTCCTCATGCAGTTAAGCAAGCACTTTAGATAGGCAAGAAGGATGCATACAAGATACATGTTATTTACCAAATGACAAAAATATGAGTTATAGTAACTGTAAATACAATTACGGAAGAGTGTAAAATATTTGTTCAGTTATAATGTTATTATTCCGCAGAAGCCTTATAACTCTCTGCTACATGTATGAAAAAGAATATTACCAAAAAACCCACAAAGGTTTAATATGCAGCGCTGTATAGTGTGTTTTCAGATTAGCTGATGTTTCTGGAGCTACAGGTAGGCATGTAGTGTAGCCTTTAACATTGTATTTTTTACAATCAACCGCTTATTATATAACTAGCAACAACCTATTATTTCATATAACCAAAAAAAAAAAAAAACCTAAAATAAAATAGCATGACTTAAATTAAAAAAGTTTAACATTAATATTGTGCCTTAGGAATCTGTGCCCCCTTCTGGAAATCCACCTGAACTACACCTCCGTGCTGGGGTGGCTCCTTAACCCTAATGCAATGAAGATTGAACAGGTTTCACAAAAAGGTGAAATCCTCCTAAGCGTTTTAAAACATTATTCTGTATAATTATGTCTTACTTTCTTTAGAATAAAAATGAAAGCCATATTTGTCACATTTGCACATTACTGTGAAGACATGAGAATATAATATGGCTACATGTACATAATATGCTGTTATTGGTCATTATAATAATCTGTTATTCCTCACCTGTTTAATCCCAGTTATTTACCCTGTATTTAGCACTGTAGACGTTGCATGAAGCATTTCTTATAGACTGCCATATGAGAAGTTAAAAAGCTCGACAGATGTCAGCTTGACTTGTAGCTAGAAAAGAGATCCAATAAAGCAAAATGTTTTGCTGGAAGCTAGTCTTAGAGTGGTTCATTTTATGTTATGTTGACAAATCTTCCTTCCTCATATAAAATAAGCATTTTTACATTTTATATATGTCAATAAATATATATCTCCGTCTCTTCTATTTGAAGCTCTTTGCATCCTGCTGCATTCTGCTAGTATAACCATCTTAGTATGGAAGTAATGTCTCTTGTCACCAGACTCTTCATCATTTCCCTGCGTTTAAAGATGTTGCTGCCAAGGAGAGAAAATGATATATGATACCATTTTCAGACTTTAGTCTCTCAGTGTTTCAGAAATGTCAACAAAGTGCACGTGGAGGAATCTCTGTTTATGCCAAAGCATTTTTTTATTCATACGCATAAACACCTTGAGTGAGGCTTTTACAATACAGGACAATTCACACATGCACACAGACACACCCTCCACATGTTCACATTTCAGCAGTAGTTTTAGCAAGGTTTTCAACTGTATTGTTTGGATATGTTGCACCTCCTTCATCCTTATCTTTATTTTCCTCTTCAAGCTATTTTGGAAAAAAAAAACCAAAAACAACCTGTTACTTTTAAGCCTGGATAAGGGAAGATTATGCATCTCTTGTATATGTATTCATAAAATAAAAACAAAAGCAGAAATATTTCCCGTATGAGCCTGCTCTCTTGTTTTTGTATGTGCGTTACGGTTGTTGCTGTCAGTTTATGAAAATGGTTTTCGTCAACCCTTTTTTGAAAACAAAGCAAAACCAAAAAGCCACAATGCTCTGAACGTAGAGCATAGTCCTTATAGGTACGTTCAGAAAGGCTTTTGCCAGGGGTGGTTCTGGCTATTAAAAAGAGCACGCTGGATGAATTTTAAGTGGTGAAACAAATTGCCTTATTGATCATGCAACAAAATACTTGCATCTGTATATATTGCTTGGACAACAGCTTCTTCTGCTGTCCCTGGAACTATTTCTGAAACGCATGGGCTGCTAAGGGTAGGCTTTGGATCTGTGGTCTTCAGTGCGGAAGATACAAGAGATGTTTTAGTTGGGCTGGAGGCTTTCCTACCCCTGCAAGGGGAGGGCTGCCCACAGCCTGGCAGAAGGGGAGGGCGTACCACAAGCTGCATATGTGTGATCAATCCAATGTGTGTGATGGGTCCTACTCCCTGAATCCCCCCACTGCTCTGCCCCGAAGGAGAAGGGGCAACTGTAGAGTGTCAGTCAAAGGTGAGCTGAACACGGGTCTGGGTTTCTAGTCACCTCATCAGGTGGTGCATTTGTATGTACCAACATGTGAAGCCTGATGGGCCAAATCACAGAGAAACGCTGGAAAAACCTGAGCTGCTTTGATTTTTCTAGTCCGAAGGCAGGTTATAAAGAAGATAAGCACAACACCATTCGGTCCTGATTTAGGTAAACATTTAAACACATTTTAAAAGTTTGTCAAGAAGGAGACACAAATATGCATTTAAGCCTTTGTTGAATTAAGTCCTTTCTCTGCCTTGGGATCGTTTTTTCTGTGAGTAGAGGATGACACACCCTGCTCACTGTCACACCTGGCTCCCGTGGGGCTGCTGCTGAATCCTTCACAATTTAAGGAGAGGCAGACACCCCAAGCCCACTGAAACCCAGATACTGCACAGCTCTTTAGAGGTCAAAGTGCTCTTTCTCTGCTTCCCTGTCTGGAAGGTGGAAATAATTGTATTTGCTCCTCACATGGACAACGTGAGCCATATTGTTGGTGAGGTTCCTGGAAAAAGGAAAACACTGAAAACTCAGTCACAAATTCCCTATGTCTGCCAGAGACCATGGCATCATTTTGTACCAAAGCAAAATGTCTGGTCACAAACTGAATTCATCCGATCAACATACTTTGGTCATTGTGCTACCTGGCTTCCTCCAAGCTTCCTTTCCCTTTCATTTCCACACATCCCCTCCTCAAAGCACAGAAGACCCAAGCGTGGCTACATTAACCACATCTTGACCAGACTTCTTTAGGCAAAAATAGCCTTTAGCAAACTCCTAGCTGACTCCTTTCATTCATAACCAAAGCAGAAGGTGAATCCCACTCATCCATCTGGTACTGTTTGACTAAAGAGCCCTGCTGGAGTCATGCCTTTGAGATTTTTCCTTTCCAGCTGAAAATGGCAAATTTCAAGGAGTTAAATTTCTTGGACGGACAGAGCGGTACTGCCTTGAAGCTAAGCTTTCCTTCACATGTGTGTAATTTTATTGCATTCATTACTGTAAATCTATTGAATTTGTCTCAGTAAAAATAAAACAAAATCCCTCTCATCAAGTGTATTACAGAGGAGTGTTAAGGTCACTAACATAAGATCTGCTTGGTTTCTGTAGCTCTTTTTTAAACAAATGGTCTAATTTTATGTCATAAGCAGTGATTGGATTATTCATCAAACTAAAGCAAGTCCCATCTTCCACCTTTGCACATGCTTGCCCAATATGGAGGTTAAGTGTCTGCCTGTTTTAATTTGCCTGTGTTGTTTCCTCTTTCTCAGCAAGTTAATGGTTTTCTTCTTTGAGACTCTTTCCAAAAAAATAAAAAGGTTTTGATTCTTTTCAGGTAGCCAAATAATTTGTTCAGAGCAGATCAGTTACAGATTCTCATACTGTTGGCTTTAATTACAAGCCGTTCTTGATTCCAAAACCAGCTCCTTTTTTTGGCCAAAGAGACTGTATTTTTGGACTGTGCAAACTCATGGGGCTTTAACAATTCAAATGGTTGCATTTTCAGGATGTAAGGCAACTGGTAGGATACCTGGCACTTGCCATCGCCCATGGGCACGTTAGCTTTTGTAATTAGAACTGAAAAGTTGCTGACTGTAGCGCTTCCTTAGCTACTTTCAGGGACAGGCAACCACAAGCCACTCTTTGCAGATGTGGCAAATTAATCTTCAGTCATTTTAGGAAATCCCTTTCTTTTTCCAGCTCAAAGAGTTGCCAAAAATGCCATCAGCATCAGTTTCCAGCATCTCTTCTGAATTAGTTTTGCACCCGCAACTCCTGTACCCAGCCTGTTTCCAGCACTGCTGATGGAGGGCTTCTGGGTCAAAAATGACATAGAGTGCACACTGACAGTGGCTATCGGTGGCAGAGCTGTCCCAGCCCAGGGCTTACTCTCAGACTGATGGCCAGTTCACTGACTTGACTTCACTGGTCTGTAGCTGGTCCAGTGGGAACAGCCGCCTACTAAAACCGCATGCAGCTGTTTTAGGCACCTCCCTTGGCCATCACTCCCCCAGCGTGGCTGAGAAGTGCCCTGGGGCCACCATGTGCCCACGATGCTGAAGGTGTTTGTAAGCAAGCCCTTGGTGCCCAAATTGAACGTGGGTTTGCCTCAGGTGGTGTCACTTTCTTGGCTTCCCTACAGCAGTTTCTGACAGCTCCAGGACCATCCCTTGTCCTCAGACTGGTCAGGACAGGGGCACAGGGACTCGCCAGCTCAGAAGTTGTTTGCCACACTGGGAGGTCCCAGGAGAACAGACTCTGTGGTTTCAGATGCATTTTTAGGCCCTGCACTGGTGACATTTACAAACCCAATTCTGGGAAGCAAAACCTCCAAGAACACCCATGGGGGTGGAGGGGTGCCACAGAATCACAGAATGGTCAGGGTTGGAAGGGACCTCTGGAGATCATCTCGTCCAACCCCCCTGCTTGAGCAGGCACACCCAGAGCAGGGGGCACAGGAATGTATCCAGGCGGGTTTTGAATGTCTCCAGAGAAGGAGACTCCACAGCCTCTCTGGGCAGCCTGTGCCACTGCTCTGTCACCCTCACAGGAAAGAAGTTTTTAATAATTTTCAGGTGGAACTTTCTGTGTTCCAATTTGTGCCCCTTGTCCTGTCATTGGGCACCGCTGAAAAGAGTCTGGCCCCATCCCCTGGACACCCATGCTTTAGATACTTAAAAGCATTTATAAGATCCCCCCTCAGTCTTTTCTCCAGGCTAAACAAACCCAGGTGTCTCAGTCTTTCCTCATAGGAGAGATGCTCCAGTCCCCTGATCATCTTGGTAGCTCTCTGCCGGACTCTCTCCAGTAATTCCCTGTCTTTCTTTAACTGCGGAGCCCAGAACTGGATGCAGTACTCCAGGTGTGGCCTCACTAGAGCAGAGTAGAGGGGGAGGATGATCTCACTTGACCTGCTGGCCACACTCCTTTTAATGCACCCCAGGATACTATTGGCCCTCTTGGCCACAAGGGCACAATCCTGGCTCAGGGTGGGCTTGCCATGAACGTCCACCAGCACTCCCAGGTCCTTCTCAGCAGAGCTGCTTTCCAGTAGGTCAACCGCCAACCTGTACTGGTGCATGGGGTTGTTCCTCCCCAGGTGTAGGACCTTGCACTTGCTTTTGTTGAATTTTATCAGGTTCCCTCAGCCCAGCTCTCCAGCCTGTCCAGGTCTCGTTGGATGGCAGCACAGCCTTCTGGTGTATCAGCCACTCCTCCCAGTTTGGTATCATCAGTAAACTTGCTGAGGGTACACTCTATGCCTTCATCCAGGTCATTGATGAATACATTAAAAGGGCTGGACCCTGCACAGACCCCTGGGGAACACCACTAGTTACAGGCCTCCAATCAGACTCTGCGCTGTTGATCATGACCCTGTCCCAAAATTCAATACTGTGTTTTTCCCATCCAGTCACATTCCAGTGACACCAGTTTCATGGTACTGGGGGAGAGCAGAGATCTCTGGGCCTCACAAGAAAATGTTTCAGTGCTCGGCAGGAAATTTTTAAGTGCAAGGACTGGGGTTTTTCTGGTCTGGTTTATTTTGGGTTTTTATATGAAAAATGACATTTCCTCCAACATGAAATCTTTTGCTCTACTTACTTTTTTGTGTTTTTGATTTGGTTTGGGTTTTTTTTTAATTTTATGCTTAGAAAACACAAACCACATATTATTTTGGGTCAGGTTGATCCAAACTGCACCTTCTTTTCCCCTCACTCCCCTCCAAATCCCTAGACTGGGCTGCTTTCCCAGACAATGGCTCCCCCTCCACCCAAGCAGAGCTGCACAGGCGTCACATGCATACTGCCTCTGCCCAATTTCTTGAATGGTTTCTTTGCAGGAAACTCCTCATGGATCTTTCCTGCCTCCTTGGTCCCCTTCCAGGGCTCCTGCCTGGTCCGAGCTGATCCAGCCCACTGCTCTCATCCTCCTGGCAATCTCTTCTTATTATTTTTTTTTTACCATAAGCTTCTTGTATATTTTATCCTATAAAACAGATTGGCCCTAGTCAGATGATGACACTAAATTGAGCACGCACCTTCTGGCATATTGAATGAGTTATTCCAGCGCTTTCCACCCACCCCATGCACAGGCATCTGCTCCTCTGGTTTTTAACCCTGTCTGCCCTGCTGGCACACCGGGATGGAGCCCGTCCAGCAGCAAGCTCCCCCACAGCAAGGGGCTGAGATGCTGGATGCATGCACAGAGAGGACAGAGTTCATTGCTGGTGGTACGGGGGGGTTAGCTCAAGGAACCTCATGAAGAACCTCACCAGCCGAGCACTCTCTGCTCCCGCTGCCAGCCAGGCAGTGCCAGGGAAGGGGAGCCAAGCCTCTTTCTCTGACCCACAGAAACTGCCTGGCCCTTGACAAGGCTCCATCCCCTTCCGTGCCTTGTGACAAATCCTTGGCAACCCCATGATTTAGTGGTGCTAGTAGTGTTGCAAAAAAAAAGTGTGGGGGTGGGGTGGGGTGGGAAGAGCAGAAGAGGCAGATGCAGGAGGAGAAGCACCACATGGCACTAACCTGGTTGCTGGCAAGGCAGCAGAAGCATGGGCGTTTACTTCCTGGTGACGCTGTGGGCCAGGCAGGGAGGGGAGACCCACCACAGCACAACCCATGGGGCCCTGGCCACACTGCCCAGCCAGGGGTGAGTGTGGACCCAGCAGGGCGTGGGCTGAGGACAGCCACACTTCAGCACACCTGTGGAAACAAACCCTGTGTCAGTGTGCCCCTGGGACATGCCCCAGGAAGACCACTTGTCACCCTCCTTCTGGCAGGTGCTGGTCAGAGCAATTAAAGCGGGTTTATGGTGGTTTCTCCATCCAGCAGCCTGGGGGGGACAGGACTGAAGGGGCTCCAGGGCCAAGGCTGCACAGCAGTGGTGGTGTGTGGGAGGGAGCGAACTCTGCCTGACTCCTGGGATGAGTCTGTGCAGGTGGGTGTATGAAAACACATCTTCTTTTCTCTTTAACTTTCCAACTGAACAGTGTGGTCTGGGCAGAGGAGTGGTGGGGGGGGAACCATTTCCCTGTCCCTCCTTGTCTTCAGGAGCAAAACAGCCCTTCCAGCAGAGAAACGCCACTGGGAGCAGGAGTCACCAAGTGTTCTTGGGGTGCTCTGGTGCAGCTGCTCATGACTCCTGCTGACCATACAAATGACAACCTGAGCACCTACGTGAAGACACAGCCCAGTGTAGGAGTTTCTAGTTCAGCTTTCCCTGCAGTGCACATTGCCATCGATGCTTTAGAAAGTCAATTTCAAGAGTGGTGAACAAGATCAGAAAACTCTCACTCTCAATTTAGAAAGTCAGTAGTTTCAGGCTTCAGCATCAGAGGGACGGGAGCCAGGTGCTGCTCTCCTCGCAGCGCTACATGTCTGCTGAACCACAGTGGTGAAGTACCTGCCCATACCGAGGGCCACCTTCATTGCAGGCGATCAGCTGAACATCCACGTGATCATCCCATAGCAATGATCATCTTGTTTTGATGTAAGGTTGCAGGCACCCGAGACCTCTGGCAAAGCTCACAGGCACAAGGTTCCAGAGCGTCTCTTGCAGTCACCCCAGCTTGCAGGGAGGGATGCTGCCTTTAGCAGATTAACCCCTTGGTATTGCTGCCAGTGACCAAGACAGCCAGGAACCACTGCGTTAGCAGAATGTGTCAGTGAAGCAGGTCAACACATAGTAAAGACCATAATAAAAGCTTAGATACAGCGAAAAAATTTTGGTCTACCCAACCCCTTCTAAAATACGTGGGTGTGCCAAAAGATAAGTAGAGAAGTAAAACTTGTTGCTAAAAATAATAATGGAAAATGATTGCTGTATTTGTGGTTCACATGTATGTGGTCTGTATGAGCATTACAGGCCTAAAGAGTTAAACAGAATGTTTGACTGACTAATAATGTTAAATAATTTCTTATATAACACAATGTGTCCCTAAAACATTTTTGTGGGTGAAGTATGCATTTCTGGTGACTCAAGTACGCCATCTGAGCTCTAAAGCAGTGGTCAAGCGCAGTGACAGCACATCACTTATCATTGCTACCTACTGGTCCAGCTGTTGACCTAAAACCCCAACATTTCCTTTCCCCACAGCCAGGGTTGTGAAGTGTAGGATAACAAACACACCATACACCGTCTGCTGACGCACTTCAGTCCCGATGCAGATTACAGCACGGTCTTGCAGAGTATCGCTCCTGCCGGCTCTGCTGGGTGATGGAAAACACAGAAAGGCCTTTTCTTTCTAGGCAGATCTTTATCAGCTTAATGTGTCTGAACTGCTCCAGTCGAGAAGAAAGACACTGAGGCAGCCTGGCCCTGGGGTTTGTGGTTTTACACGCTAATGCTTTATCCGGATTCTTGTGGCTACCTCGGTCGGGCGTCCCCAGTTTGAGGGAACTTCTCAGAAGAGCAGAAGTGTGCCCGTGTTTGCCTCCCAGTGCAGGGGATCTCTCCTGCCACTGGCTCCTGCGGACACACTGCCGAGTGCTGCTGAGCTGCCGCAGAACCATCATGGTCCCAGCAGCTGGCATGGTACTTGGTCAAAATCCCCTGGGATTTTTTGATCCAAGAAATCAAGTTTTTAGTGTCTTTAGGCCTTTCTTTAATGTGCTTGGAAAGGCTGACTGCACATAAAGCCTCTCGTTTACTAAACCCAGAAAGTCGTGTGACACAGCACTAGACTGTACTATGTGAAGGTTCTAAATATCTTTGTTTCTAGGATTTTTTGTGCTTCACAGCCATGCTTCATAACCATGATAAGGAACAAGTTTAAGTCCCTCTGGTCACACACGCAGTTAATCTGGACCAGTACTTGGCTGGAAGATAAACCTAGTCAGTGCCTGGTGTTCCTCTCTCCTCCTGTCTTCTCCCACCGTGGCTGCCTGTAGCTTGGCACACAGACATACTTTGGCAAGACACCATAGCCACAGCTTCCCTAGTTCACTGGCTGTGCTGTCAGCATGCCACGTGCCTTGCACACATCCCAGTGAGATGCTGAGGGTCCAGCCATGCCCAGGCAACCGCAAAGAGCAGAGGAGGGTTCATACTTCAGGGAGTCCTAGGTGCTGGAAAGCAGACCTGCAGGGACGACAGTCACAGCACGATGCTGATCCTCAGAGGGCTTTCTGAGCTCCTGGTTGCTTTGTAGCTTGGTGAGCATGGTAGTGCTAGAGGTCCAGGCCTGCCTACTGAAATCTTGCCTGCTGGATGCCGTTCCTTGGCACTGACCTTCTGCATCAGGATGGGAAAAGAGCTGTGTTTTTCAGCTCTGTTTTCTGAGCATCCACTTGACGTTACTCGATGGAGTTCAGTCAGTGCTCTTCAATAAGTGAAACCACACATCCCAGCATTGCTATATTCTGTCTCATAATACAAGTTGCCACTGGAGACAGTATCAGTACTATTTTCAGCTGATGGGAATTTTCCAATTTTTGTTTTCTTCTATAAAATTTTGCATCATAATGCCAAATGTTTAGGTACCGTGGGATTATTTTCCCCCACAAAACTATTTTTTCAGTTAGTTAAAGAGCTAGCCAAAAAAACACTGAACTTTGGAGGAGAAAAAAATAACCCACCCTCCTTTTTCAGCTGGCTCTATTGTTCACATCTTCGATTATTTTCTTGTTTCTGCAGACCATAAATTTTGCCCATTTAAAAGGAACTGGTCTGATTTCGATCGCCTACAAGTATAACTGTAGTTACTCCTGACTTATGCCAGAATATGTGAGATCAGATTGGGCTCAAAATCCTGCTTCTCCAGAGCTTTATGATCAACGTTATGTTGTGCAAGAAGCACTGATGGGGTAAAGGGAATAGAGGACAACCGGCTTATTGCAGTCAAAAAAAGGGTTAGTGCAGTAGCCACTGCACTTTGGCTGACTTGCAGAAGGAAAAAGCTCACGTGCCTCAGCCCCATCCTGGCTCTTTAGAGAAGGTGAAGTTGCATCACCCTCGTCCCAGCTGATTTCCAGGCTCCATCTGGCCGGGTGGTTGGGCCCATAGATGCTGATTATCAGTGCTGCGGGCCCATCAGCCTGACCTGGGATGTTTGGCTGAACTCGTGGGTCTGAGGTTATGCCTGCTCCCACTGGCCTCCCAATCTGTTCCTCTTCCTCCAGCAGGTCAGCGACTTATCTGCATGCCACAGGGAGCACAGTGGTGGCAGTCCCCTAATTTCCTGCTTCTGCTGGTTTGAATCCGAGAGAGACAAATCTGGAGGGAGAGACACCCTGTCTGCACACTGGCTCTCGGGGGGGGGTGTCTCGCTTCTGATGGTACAAAGCACTGGGGGGTGTATGCAAGCAGGGAAACCAGAAGCACTGGGTGATAGGCTTTGACACAGGCTGAAATGTAGGCAATAGATGAGTGACAGCTGGGTCACTCAACAGACACTGAGTCATGGAGACCTTACCGTACAGGCTGTCGGAGACTTTGTCCAGCCAGCGGAGCTCACTGGACTCGAGAAGACTTCCTGCTGCCCAAATGGGCCAAACTGGTGAGGCCAAATCCCATCCTTCTGTCATGGCAATATCCCAGGCTGCACCCTGAGGAGACTGAGCAGGGTGATGTGGAAATCTCAGTGCATGGGCTCACATTTGGAAAGATTTGAGCAAAAGTATTTAGTATAAATGCTGCTGTTCTCTAGTCTTACAGCATTGCCAGGTCCTAAGCCAGACACTACCCAAAGCAGGTGTCCCTGCCACTTGCTCCTGCACACAAATGGGTGCATGTCCTTGCGGGGGTGCATTTCCTACCATGAGGAATCGGGCCATTACTGGCTGCTGCCTTCTCCAGCCATCAAGATCACTGCAATGGAGAGCCAGGCTTGGCTCAGTCTGATCCCATGGCCTTCGCTAGCATTATTCCTACTCTGCTAACGTGTGCAGCTTCTGTCGCATGGAGCTGGGATGCTTCACAACCTAGCAACCATACATATTTACACAGTCTCAAAGAGCCCCTAAATAATCCTTGTTGAGGCTTTACTCACAGATAGAATAATGATAGAAGATTGAAAAAATAGAAAGGAACATGTCCCAAAATACATCTTGTTTTATTTTGGTTTTTTGTTTTTTTTTCTTGTCGTTACTGTTTATACTTGAGGTTGGTTTTGCTCCTTATTTTAGGAAGATGTTCTTTGTTAAGTTTTATATGTATAATTTTTCAGTTACACTGCATAAAAATAGAAGTCAGCACTGACTATCAATATTTATGCATGAAGCAATTATTTTAGAAGGCCCATAGCTACAGCACAGTCCTTCCTCTGTATACTTTCTGTCTTGATTTCAAATGGCAAAAGGAAACTTCAGAAGGAGTTTTCTGTCCAGAGCTTTCAACAGGGAAGGCACCCAGGTTCCCAATTTTAAAAGGAAAAGGGGACAATGTTTCAAGGGACTATGTAGTGAGGAAAATGGAAAAAGTAGTATTTCAGCCTTGGTTGCATACAATGTTTACTGCCAAATCGCTGAATGTGAGATTTTGTTTTAACCTTCCTTCGCTCCCATGTGGCTGAATTTCACAGACGTTACTGAAGCGCTGAGCAGCGCCTACGTTCCCGGTGGTCTCGACTCCTCCTTCCTCTGCCGATGCGATTAAGCACGGTGGATCCAAGCCTTCCCTGATGGAAATCCCTGCAGCTGTGGGGCCGTAACCCAAGCCAGAGCTTGCCCAGCTCAGTTTATGCTGCGCTAGACACAAACAAAGGCCTCGCTGACCACAGCTCACTGCAGAGCCAGAGCCTCTAACCAAGATGCAATGCCACCATCAACAAAAAGAGATTACATTCACACTAGGAGTTTTGCTTCACTTTAAATCGCCACCAGAGATTAATTTGTTTTAACAGTTCTTTCATGGCAAAATTTTCAGTATTCTGTTTTTGAACGTGAGTGCCTACATTACCTGTCTGGTCCTGCAGTGTATGGGCTCTATAATAATAAAGACCTAACAGAAGACCTGAATAATCTGTTTGAAAATTTGGCTCAGCCTCTCCAGGGATAGATTTAATAATTTAAAAAAAAAAAAAAAAAGAAAGACAGAAGCAGGGGAGTTTTTGGAAGGGCTATGTTATGCTAACGGTCATAAAGCAGCCTCTGAAAACAAGGCAGTGTCTACCACTGCCAAACAACCACATTTCATTACTTTGGAACTACGTTTTAGGGCTCAGGCAGCTTGTCTAAATACATTTATAGTGCCCCACCGCCACGGGCAGGCCTGCTGCAGCCTTGCCCCCGGGTCTCTGTCGTTTCTGTCTGGCGCTGCAGGGCAGCTCCCTTCCAGCCCTACACATGGAGCTGCTGCTCATCCCAAGGGACGTTGAAGACTGCACGTGAAAGGATGGCTTTGCCATCCCTGGATCAGCGGGGCAGGGGTGCCACAGACATCCACCAGCCATTAATGCACAAATCTGTTGCTAAAAAAGGGAAGTGAGGAACAACTTCTGCAATTAGAAGCACAGAGGTGACTTTAAGGAGGTAAACTGCCAGAGCTGGTGATGTGCCAGAATGGGATTTGGCCAGGACACCATGACTAACACCTGCACGGATACAAGAAATGCTGTGGGATCAATGACTTTGAGCGCTCAGAGCCTCCCACCTCCTGCGTCGCCTCAAAGCTCTCCCCTCTGGCGGCACGGCACGAGGTGCAACAGCTGGTCTGCTTGACACCAGAAACATCACCATTATGAACTGGTCCAGTGAAGACTCAGTCTGAAAACCACAACCTAATGAACCTCCAGCCCCACACTGTGCGAAGGCTCTCAGCCCAGCGCAGGCTGAGCTGGGGATGGTGGAGACTAATGGAAAACCTCCCCTGCATGCTGCCAGGAGCAGCTATCAGGCCAGCTTGGTTACTGTAACGTGTGAGCTCCGACAGGAACGTAGCGAAAAAAGAAAGAGCTGACCACAGGCAGATTTCTTCCTAGCTGTGTCACTGGCGAGCGCCGTAATTCCAAGCCGGAGGTGGGAGAATGGGTTTGTTTTCACAAGAAACCTGTCGACAGAGAAAAGAAAAATTTGAGGAGAATTTAGCAACTGGCTGAATTTGGCAAATAATTTCAGCTGGAGAAAATAGTTCAAATAGTTCAAACTTGGGGGGGGGGAGGGGGAGTGGGAGAAAAGAAATTCTGAAAACCTATTATTTGCACAGCTCTCCTCCAAAGAGCTTATATTATACTGCCCGCTACCAGCTGGCCTGAGATTTAGGTTGCCTAATATTTTCCGTTATAAAAGATTCTTTCAACATTTTTATTTTTTTAGAAGCTCCAACACCTCCATTGTTTGCAGCAGGCCCTTATAATTTGGCAGGGACAAAGCCCCTGGGCTAGAGAAGTGCCTTTTCTTTCATCCATGAAATTCCAGTCAGGTTTGGCTGGATGAAAAAAAAAAAAAACCTGTTAAAAATCACCATTTCCCTTCTCTCTCTTATGTGCCTTAAGAAAATATGCTGGCAGGCCGCCAGCATAGCAAGTGAACGTGAATGTTCTTACTAAATTGAGCCCAGGTTGTCACCAAAGCAGCCGTCCAGACTCTGCTGGGAATGTCTGAGGGCTTCCAGGGCAGCTGCAGCAGCAGCAGAAGAGTTGTGGGAGACCAAGTACCACCCTGAGGAGTTTCCCCAACAGGAGAAGGAGACAAAGAGGGGAAGAAGCTCCTCCTGCTCCTCCTGTCACTGATTTAAAAGACCTGGCAAGCCAGCCTCTGTGCCTTGGGGCTCCTGCCCCTTCTTCTTAGGCTGGGAAGAGTAGAGCCAAGTTCCCGCTCAGCCAGCTGTGAAATAGCAACAGTAAGTCACACTCCTCTTTCTCCAGCATCTTGCTCTTCTCCTCAGGAACAGCAATCTTATCCTGTTCTCCCCTAATATAATTAACCCTGCGGTCCTAATAGTATCAGTCTATTCTGTGATGCTGAACAGAGGATGGGTTTGGTGGTTGTTGGGGTCTTTTTTGCAGCACTGAAGAAGGGATAGTTGTCTTGGAAAAGTTTCTGGCCTGCAGGTTGGAATGGGACCAGCCCAGAAGACTGTGCAGGAAGAGACGAGAGCCCAGGAGCCAGACTTACTGGGGAGGCAGCTTCCAAACAGTGGTCAGGAAATAGAAACGGGACCATGTGTACAGAAATGAGCCCAGAGAGCTAACAGGAGTGGAATGGGAAATGGGAAAATTTGGACATTGTTGTGTGGGAGACCTGGTGAAGGCCTGGAAGGTCTTAAGTAGCCAATATAATCCACTCCTGGCAGAGGAGGCTGTATTGTGAAAGTCAACATTGAGTGGAATATAGCAACATGAACACTAAAGCAGACAGGAACATAGAAATATATCATTTGGTGGTCCCCCAGTCTAGTCTTTGGCCTCCACAAGTGACACTGGAAAGAATGGCATAAAGAAACTCTGCAGACAACAAATTCCTGCCATTTGTGAAAATCCTAGTTCAATCCTAAATAGCGAGAAAGTGGTTTATGCTGCACAGTATCAAGTTTTATGTGTCTTCCCAAATCTGTTAGTATTAACTGAAAATTGGATTGAAAGCCAAACGTCAGAGTTCACCAAACAGAAAAAGTTCAGATTGTCTGTGCAGATCTTTTCATTCCCATAGATGTGTAGCTGTCAAGAGAATTGATCTGACTTTTGCATGGGAGGTGCTTATCCATGGAAGAGCTGGTAGTGCCCATTTAAGTTTAGTTGTTGCCTGTAGGCAACAGGGAGAAAAGAACAGAAGGTCGCCTTAGCCCTGTCATCGTGCCCCTGCTCTGTTGGCCATGTGTGCAAGGTTCAGGCACGGTCTGACCCTTTGCTCCATCCAGAGATGGAGTTTTGAAGCTCTTTTAGAAATAAAACTCCACTCTCACATCTGAATTCAAACAGAGTCAAAGCTGTGCCCCTCAAGGGAAAGTGGCAGTTCAAAGATGGGTCTTGGTACTGCTTCCAATTTAAATAGAAAAAAAATGTGTATTTTCCCTTTCAGCTGGATATTGTATTAATTAGCACGATAACTTCTGGAGTGCTACTAATAACCCTACGTTCAATGACTTTGGCAATAAAAACCATTGAGGCAAACATCAGCAATTCTTGAAGACAGAATATAACTATGAGTACCTGAAGACTCTTTCTTTGGATTGCAGGAGTGGGATAACTTGTCAGGAATGAGTAAATTGGAATCAAATATGTCTACAATTCAAACTAGCTAAAGACAGAATAATCAAAACCATCAAAGCTTGGTGCGTAATGGTTCGAGACAAGTGGTCCCACAAATATTGTTCTAATATCATCTTAACCACAAGGGCTGCTCAGATGTGTTTCTTGAAGACGTTTAAGTTAGCAAAGAGTACTTATCATTAATCTTTTATAATGGCTTTTGGGAGCCACAGTTCATTTAAACATTTTACATTTTTATTACTTATGTATGCAGGGCAGCAATTAAAGCTGTCGTGGTCATATAATGAAGACTAATGAAAGCAAGACGAAGGCAGGTTTTCATTTTCTGTCAGCCTGAATATCCATCTGCTTCTGCCATCTCCATGCCCCCACCCCCCAAAAATATTTTTTTTTCTTTGCTTGAAAGCCAGCTCCCAGGTCCCTAGGCATTTAACCAAACACCTTCACAACTGTCCAGGATGAACTATGAAAACTAAGTGGTCCTTTTCTTACATGGAAGAAGCATATCTCTTGGTAATCAGACAAGTACTGTAAAAGGCTCAGTCTTCCTCAATCCAAGTAAATGTGAGTGACGCAATAACAACATCTTTATGGTATGTTTTCTTGGCCACTGTGAAGTAATAGTTTTGGAGGGGAGACAGGGATTAGTCACCCCACAATTAGTCATTCTGCAGTGTAGTTTGATACTTTGAGAGATCTGTATTTCAGAAATGCAGTTCTGCAACCATAGGTCCTATTTTCAAGTACTTTCTGCTTTCTACCTCTTTTAATTGGGAAGAGCTTGTAGAAAGAAAAAGCACGCACTCTGTGCTTCACATGCTTCTGCATTCATGTGTCTCTATTCCATCTTCATACACTCTTCGCTTTCCCTTTCTTGGGACCCGCAACCAAAACACCAGTTCAGGAAGTGCCTGCTTTCCACAGCAGCTCTCCCTTACTGGGCTCGCTTCTGCTGCTGGCAGAGCTTCCGTCTTAGCTTGTCTAAGGGAGGGCCCATCAGCCACGCTGGGTATCCTAATGCTAGTGCTGCAAAGGAGGGGTCAAATGTGTAGGGCCAACACTCACATGTGTCTCCAGTAGCCTGGAAGCCCAAGAGGGGCCAGTGCTTGTTAGCACTCGGCAAGGTGCGGACAGGCTCATGGCCACTGCAGCTTGTGTGCTTGTAGAGAGCAGTGTGGGGACTCAGCCATGAGCTGGGGCACCAGGAGACAACTCCTTCCCAAAGGCGATTTACTGCTTTGGCAATAGTAAAGGACAGAGATAGCTGAACCAGAAGTCTCCTCTTCTGTAACAGTCAGAAACTTTGCTACAGAAAATCAGTTCACTTTAACTGGAATTCTTCTGAGTCAAAAAGCCAATGCAGATGTTTTAAAGTGTTAATCATAAATATCAGGGGAGAGGGAGCTTAATGGCAGAGCTCCCAATGAGTAATGACTTAATGTTTGGCCTCAGATATTTCAGCTGGTAAGATGTTGCGTACTTCACTGATCTGTACATGGCAGCTCCACAGTTGTCTTAACCATTTCATTTTTGGAGTAAGAAGTTGTAGTCTAGCCCGTGTGTCACAGGAATTGTGCTACGCAGCAGGGATTGCATTAAGCACATGTTCATCACTGGTCCAGGCACCATCTACGTGGATCTGGTCCTCTCCTTATAAGATGACTTGTTTCCTCAAATCTCCCCACGACAGCAAGAATCTGGATCTTCTTCCCAGCCAACCCTCCTCCCAGCTCCTTGGTATTTCTCCATTGCCAAACTCTCATCTCCTGAATGTATTCCATGCACACCAAAGCCTGCTTGAAATTTGGCATCGAGAGCATTTCATAATTCTGCTTGTGTTGGTATAAATAGAGTTAATATCTTCTAGTTTCAGACACGTTGCTGTCATTATTACTTACCAGACCAAACTCCAAACACAGAAATCAAATCTGGCAAAAGCAATACAGAGCAAGCCATGGGCCAAATTTATTTGACTTAAAACAGCACTGAAACAGATGAAATACTGTCTTTCATTTGGAGAAAGGGCAGCTGTGTCTGTACATTAACTACTGTGCTTCTCTAAAGGGTTTTTCCCACATGCAGGGCCAAACTCAACCAAATGTAGCTTGGAATCTGAAGGTAAACCTCCCATGAAATTCCTGAATCAAACTGTTTGAAGATGTAAACAGGGTTACTTGATTTGAAGTCAGATGAAAGTGGTATGTGTTGCACCAACTATGAGAATTCAGCGTAACATCTCTGCTGATGGCAGTCAAGAACTGGGTAGAAAAACCCTAGTCCAGAGCACACCAACTAAAGACAGAGCCTTGCTCCTCTACCCTTTCCTCTCTGGCTATAAGAAGATGCCACGGTCCATACCCCACAGAATAGCAATCATCATAATTTGCAATGATTTAATGTTAAAATGTCAGCACCGAAGTGCAAGGAATTCTGTTTCTTCCCAGTCCCAGTGTGTGGTAGCTATACACAGCTGGCATCTTCCCACAGCCCTGGCACGGTATAGACCTCTCATAACAAATAAGTGCAAACACACTACAATTACAAAACTGTTTCTTGGTATAGTGGAGAGCCTGTTTGGTGTAAGCATGATGCACAGTCATCTTTTCACTAGTTATGTGGTTTAAAGGCTAAGCTAACCTGAAACAAAACTATCTGAGTGGGCCTAGCAGAGTTAGTGGCTGCATGTGTAACTCAGCAGGGAGTCTGGTGGTGTGCTGCTGTCTCTGGAAGCAGAGTACCCCAGAGCAAGCGTGATTCAGACTTGTTCTCAGTGACACCTATACAAATGCTACTAGGGTCGGAGAAAGCACTTCGATGACACTGTAACAGAAGCATCATCTGAAGTGATTGTTACCTTAAATGTGTTTTAAATTTTAAATCCTGATGGTTTCTCTGAGAATGGGATAGCTAAAATAGCTCATAGATCCCAAAGGTGATGTTTAATTTCTTTTTGCTTTGCTGGTGGGTTTTGTGCCTCAGAGAGAAGGGGAGAAGCCAGTTTTCTGATGACGCTCATAGACCTTGTTTCCTTTTACTCAACAGGGTGTGCATGGCACGCCCGCGTTCCTGAAGTTGAAGACTGTGCTCCAGCTGTCATAGAGTCAAAAAATGAGGCATATCCTTGAGGCAGCTCTGGTCCTTTTACACAGGAATGATGTGGGGGAGAAAATCAAGGCAGATGCAATTAGTGAAAATCAGAAACTGCAGTGCGGCTTCTCTCGCTGGCTGTGTTCATGCAGGGCTCAGCACAAACAAAGCAGGCTTGGACTCCTTACAGCCTAACAGAAGGAAGATCACTACGAGCACCAGGTATTTCTGTTAGTGGGAAGCATGGTAAATGCTCTTTCCGTGCCAGCAACACCTCCTGTTGGCAGGCTTACTTGGCAGGCTCCAGGCACTGAAGCAAACGTGCTCTCTGTTTTGCGAGATTCACCAAAGTGGGCTTATCCCTGTCACGCCTCTCAAGAGAGTCTGGGGAACCAGTTGTGGCACTTCAATGTGAGGGAATGAAGGCCAAAAAACTGGAACTGCCTGAAAAAGAGTTGCCCCTTAGTTATGCCAAGTAATATGGAAATAATTTCAGAGCGGGTTGTGGGGTTGTGTTTCTTTTTTTTTTTCACAATCTCACTATATTTTAAGTCTGTGTTTTGCTTTACTTTATGTTTACTTTTTTTTCCACAATCTTGGTGTACGTTAGAAGAACTGATAGTTAGTACCGTGTAAAGAAAGAGAGTGGGGAGCAGAAAACAGGGTGCAAAAAGGGGAGAAGCAGCCAGTCCAAGCTGGCTGCTCAGTAGTACCCAGAGGGATCACAGGATAATTCAGGCTGGAAGGGACCTCAGGAGGTCTCTAGCCCAACCTCCTGCTGCCACCAGAGTCAGCCTGAGATAGAGCTTACACCACCTTCTGGGCTACCCCAAGCCTAGAGCAGAGGCAGGCAAGCTACATGTCACAACGCTGCTTCACGGGGAATAACACATGGCATAGAAGATCAACCCACTGGCATGCCATTGGGCATGGGGACCTACCGTTTTCTTCCTGGCTTTTCTAGGGACTGGCCTGCCAGGTGTTAAGAGGATTTAATTTAGCCTACCAGTTTTCCAGTAGCGCAAGGGAGGGGGACGTGTTCCCCTGCACCAAGACCAGCTGGTGGTGAGCTGTGTTCTCTCTCACTTCACTCACGGCCATGCCCTCTGGGGAGGACACGGCCGAGGTGGTGGTGGAAGCTCCCATCAGCACTCTTCCTTCAGGCAGAATTAAGAGCACTGAGGGCTTGTGCAGCCAGCAATGTCCTTGGTGTGCCTGGCTTATGATAACCAGTTTATAGTAAACCCAGCTGGTGGTAAATGTTAGCACCATGCACATACCATTTTACCTTCTACTCGTTGCTGCCTCCTCTCCCTTTTAATGCACGAATAAACAGAGGCATTTCAAACCCAGGTGCCTTGCCTGAGATGGTCTATCCCAGTGGAAATGAGGGCCCATACCTGCCAGCTGCCAGGTCTTCATCTTGTCTTCAGCAGCCCGTTCTGCTGTGAGCACATCCCTGCACAGAGCGTTGCAGAGACTGGGGCAGCCATGGAAGATATTCCAGGGGCAGTGTACAGGCCGGGATGGGTGGTCCCACCCAGCATCCCTCTGCCGCCTGTCCTGGAGCCAGCCTGGCTCCCCTCTGCCTGACCTGCCCCTTTGCCAGCAGCTGCCCAAAGCCAATGGACCCGAGGAATCACCCTGGTACTGCTGTACCCAGAAATGGGTTGTTGCTGCCACATGCCCAACTTTGCCTTAGAGTTTGTTTGGGAAGGGTGGGAAATGACCACACAAAAAAGAGACAGAGGCAAAAAAACCCTAGGAAAAATAAACTCAGACAATATCTCATTGATACAGTGTCTGGGGCTGGCACTGTAATTCAGGCAACAGGCAGAGGAGGGAGGAAAGCCCTGGCCCTTGGAGTAGCCCATTATTTCCACTGGTACTGCCTGTGCTTCACCACCTCCAGGCATCACCGGAGCCGGCGGGGGTGCCTTCAGAAGGGCCACCAGGGCATTTTACTTCTGCTGCTTTGCCCACTCTCTCATTACGGTGAGACCGTGCTGCCACCCCCACGCCACTGCTGGCTGCTGGGGTGCTGCTGAGGGAGGCTCAGGACTGTGCTGCAAGCACATCCCTGTGTCCAGACCTTACCCGAAGGGCTGGGCCGGCAGCCGCAGCCTCCCAAGTGGGGCCATAAGCACAGCTGTCTCCTGCGCCTGTTGAGTCACCCCACTGGCTACTTCTTTCTTGTTGCTTTAGCTAAATCAGGCGATCTGCCCTGCCCTCACAGGGCCACTTGGCAGCTGCGGAGGAGCCTGGTCTGTGCCAGCCAGCGAGGGGCTTTGCTTGCTCTCAGGCTGGAGTTGCTGCAGTCAAGAGAACGAGCAAAGCGCACACGAGGAGAACTGCAGCCTTGTATATCTGTCACATAAAACTCAGAGCCCCCAGTCTGGCTCTTTATCAATTATTAGCCTGCTGCTAAAAGAAGAAAACAGATTTCATAAGTGTGTTTCTGTTCCACACACCAGACAGATAGTCTGGCTAAATGATTTACGGGTGTGAGTTAGTGCGTGTGTATGTGTATATGCGCATATGGTTCAAATCCTATAAAGCAGAGTCCTGCCTGTGTGTGCGTGTGTGTGTATTTAATGCTTTATATGGTACATCATTCCTTTTTCGTGTGTGCCTGTCTGGTTTTCTTGGGCAGCGCTAGTTAAATTTCTTTTTGGCCCCCCCCCCCTTTTTTTTTTTTTCTTCATTTCACATGAATTGTGCAGTGGAAGCCAAGAGCGCCTGCCAACTCTGCTGTCCCAAAAATAAAAGTTGACACTCTTCTCCTAGAAACAGTTATCTCCCCAGTGTAGTCATGGTCAGACACACCCACACCCATCCCTTTCTTGAAACTGAGACTGAATTTAATAATGTGCTTGGCCGCTTTTATTTCTGACTTAAAATGTCAAAGATTGAAAGACCTTTTTTAAGAATGCAGAGGATTTAAGTGATCCCAGGACACGGCACTTACTATTGTAAGTGTGCGCGAAGAAGCGGACTGCTCTCCTCCATGCTGGCAGCTGGGAACAACGTTGCAGAAGCCAAGAGCAAAGGTGGAAGGAAGTAGTGACAGGAGAGTCACCCCGCCTTCTCTCCAAGTTAAAATTCCTCTTTTCTTTCTTCTGGACGTAGGTACATGTACAATGGGCTGGTACAATGTTCAAATTTCCTTGAATTTTTCATTTTTGTTTTTGAGGCTTGGGACTCCTCCTCTTTCCACGCCCCTAGTTTACTCAGGGAAAGTAAACAAACATTGATTTCACCCCGATGTTAAGTGCCACAAACAGTCTGAGGAGGGAAAGCTGCTCGGCTGTGAAGCCAGTTCACGTCCCTGACTAGCAGAATAGCAGGGAGGGGTTCGTAAGGGTTGTGCAGGACATGTCGTCCACTCTGAACTTATACTTGCCCTGTGCAACTTGTTTTCCAAGTCACTTGGCAAAAAAGTAGCTATTCAGCATTGCTGCCATAGGTATTTCAGAAACAGTGCTTTTAGGAAGAGGTGGCAACAGCCCATGGAAATGCCCAGTTCAGATAGGAAAACATAACTTAGAAAATGAATGGACAGTCTGTTTTCCTGAATCACGCCCATTTCCACCTGTACAATACCTAGACAGCAAGCGAGGTCCTTTTAAAGCAACAGGAAGTCGTGAATCCAAAGTGACTTTTACCACTGCTGTTGTGAAGAGCCATGACAAAATATATTCCTTCTTGGCTTGCAGAACCCCTAAATTTATTTCTCTCAGTTTAGGTGTAGTAGTTTCAAGCTCGCATAACATGAAGACTCTTAGACTGTGCTAAACAGCTGATTCTAATTTTCCTTTCCACGAGTTCAAGCAGTTGTAGTGGGATGAGTATTTTTAAGTTTCCAGGGTTGAATAGTTCTCACTTAGAGGAGATGCTCCATGTGGTCAGAGCTGCGAGTGGTTTGAAACCAGGGGTCAGATGGAAAAGGGCTGATATGGTGACTGAAGAACCTTTAATATTTTTCACTGTCCAGGTGATTGCCAGCTGGGTGAGACCATTGGATATAGGGGTCACTGAGAACAGAGATTTGTCAAAGTTCCTGAGGAGGGTCTTGTGATCCTCATGATGGTTATCTAGTGGGGTTGTTGCTTCTTTGCCTTTGGAGAAAAGGAGGTGTGAGTTTAAGCCTTTGGGGACAGTAATTTGTTCAGCTTCAATTTCAGGATTTTTTTTTTTAATGCAGTGAACACATGAGAACAAAGATCTAGAGCAAAGGGGTGTCTCTAGTTAACCTACAAAGCAATACTTTCATCACTGTAGGTGCCATCGGAAAATGTACTTTAGCTCTTGTGCCTGTGCTCAGCCTTTGCAAAGGTATCATTAAGTAAGTGTGCTGGATTGTTATTACTTACATGTTTTTGCAAACAGAAAAGAATTGTGTTATGAACTTGTAAAAGTCAAATACCAAGTCTGTCTTGGCATGCTTAGAAACCTGGATAAATTAATTCTCAATCATGGGAGACTTGCATAATTTGTACAAGAAGCAGCTTGGATTCAAAGCAGCTCTCTGCCTACCTGCCTGTTTTGAGGACTGGGTTGAACTGATCTACTTGAGTTGTAAATTATCAATCAGATTCCATACATAGATTGTGAAAATCAAGAGAGGTCCAAGCTGAGATGAATATTGCAGTTTGACTGTAGACCAAGTATCCTTTTAGGCATGCATCTATGCTCTGAGCTGCTGTCTGAAAATGTCTTTTTCCCTTTACAATAAACCTGGGCTTCTAACTGTGGTTCTGCATGGCACTCAAATTAGATGTCTGGAGGAAATTGTATGAGTAGTAGTCTGAATGTGTGGCTTTACGTATGACTGTATAACATAGCATCTTGCTTGTGATGGGTAATAGCTGCTCATATCCTAGTCACATTTCATAGACAATAAAAATGTAGCATTTTTAATGGGGGGGGTGTTCTTCCTCAGAACATGTTTGTTTTTAATGAAAGTGGTAAACATTGTGCTGAATGGGTCTGCTCATCGTGGCTGGAGTGTACAACAGGCACAGTTAGGGAGATTATGAGTATTTAGAGCATGAGGATCAGTAAGCAGAGTCTGAATCAAACTTTCAGTCTCTGAGAGGTTTTCTGTGGCATTTTCCTGTGAAAGGTGTCCAATAGCGCTTTCATTTGGAGGTATGACTGTCTTTATATACCAACCCATCTGCACATTGATGTGGTTAGAAGGAGTACAGGCATTACATTTGAGTGCTAGCCCAACACCTAGAAGAATTATAGTTGGTTTCCTGCTCTGGAGAATCTCTGGCAGTTTGATTACTCTCTCTGCACTCTTTCTGTCCATCAGAGGACAACTGTATGAAATATGTTAAAGTCCATGATTCTGAAGGTCAGCCAGGTGGTTGTCTAACTTCCCAGCACAAAATGTTGAAGAGAGGGCAGTAGGCATCTGAACATGTCATCCCCATCCTGAGGTGGGATAGCTAGGGCAGATAACTTGGTCAGGAGGTCACAGCAAAATAGAAATCAGTGATGTTATAAGCTTGAGTGTTGTGGAAAGGATAGGCCTAGGTTAGTACTGGAGTCATAGAAACAGACTTGTACAGATAATAGTACCAAAAAGTTGTGGTACCTCTTAAGTGAAGGCAGGCTTCTTTGACCAGTAATTGAACCTAGCTTTCACCATGGGCTAGTGGTGAAAGAAGATGAGTTATGAGCTTACCCTGAGCACGAGAGTCCATGCTGTCAGTACAGTGAATAACCTTCCCTTTGAGAGTTGTATCAGAGTCAATGAGGTGGGTTCCCATTTTGTGAGTCACAGTGTTAACCATTAACTTCAGGAAGCCTTTATCTAAGCAATCAGGGAAGGCCACAATAATCAACGTAGAGGTAATGCATAGAGAAACCCACAATACTTGGAATAAAATTTGTTTAAAAGCAGTTTGAATAGCATGATGCTGAGCTAACCCTTCATCTATGTGCATTTAGGAGATTGCTGAGCTGCAAGAAACCACACTTCTGGGTGGGGTGGGATGGTGGAGAATTGCCATGAGCTGGAGCTGAGGTCTGCCCTAGTGGTGCCATGAGCACCTGCCTGCAAGAACATGGGAATTCAGGAGGCATGGGCTACTATGAGAGCCCAAGAGCAGATATAAAGGGTAGCCAGAGAAAAGCCAATTGCAGTGCACAATAACGTGTTTTATTAATCCTGCAAAATCGAGGAACTGCCTAGGACAGAGACCAATTGCTGTTGTCTCCTGGCACTTTATCTATTAATAACTATTTACTTACAAAGTACTCTTGTAATGAAAATTGATCAGCATGGAAGGAGAGACTGCTGCTCAGTTGTGATAGCCTCTCTTTTAAGGAGGAACTTCCTCTCCAGTTCGCCAATGCTAAAGATGCAAGCTTTCTAGTGTGAGTACACCATATGACAAGCTGTTTTATAGCTGTGACTTGAACTGAATTTATCTTTTCAGATGGGCAGGTACTTACCAAAGATGTAGCCTTGTGTTGGCTTCTCATGATGTTTCATGAAGTGGTTAGTGAACCTGAAATTTTAGATTCACTAACTAATCATGCAGTATATGGCTCTGGCGAGCTGAATGAAGAATAGCATACATGTGTGAAACTGAAAAACATGTGTCACTTCACTAAAATCCAGTGACTGGGAGAAAAGCCACAGTAAATACTGAAGCCATGCTGAGGCAGAGAAAGGGAAGGAAACAGAAAGCTCTCAAAAAATGGCAGTAGTTACACATATTTCATAAGGTGAAATATATATATATATATATATATGAACATGTGTATGTGTGTATATAACTTAGCAACAAATCCTTTTGTATATGGAAGGTCTGCCTTGGAAACTACACAATATCGATCTTTTCTGGGGAGTATATCTGGAAAAAGGGAGAAATGTAACTTCTAAATATTGACAGAAATTGTGTATGCATCTAAGTTTCTAAAGATGATTGTCCCCTACCGTTATTTATTTTAAGTCTGTATCAGGGTGCTGTGGATTGAGAAGGATGTTCTCCTCCCCTTTCTATGTCTGTTTAGTACTCAGATAAATACTAAGCCAGTCTGCAGCTTTAATACAAAGCTGATACAAGACAAAATACTAATAAAAACCAATCAGACTCATTTTTTAAAAAGAATAAATATACACAGCACTTTGGGTTGTCATTTTTTTATCATTACTGCACAGTAAAATCCAGCAAAGACTGCATTCACAATCAGAATTACTTTCTAATGGGGTTAAATGCTGTGGCCCCTGCAGTTGCACAGCACCAGGTCATCTGGGATGCACCGTCCTTGTCTCTAACAGTGTGGGCTATATATGCAAGGATGCAAGATGGACCTCCCTATTAGTGACCTGTGTGTCAGCCATATTCCAGTTTCAGTATTTAATGAACTTTTGACTCACAGCAGCAATCTTGATTTTTAAACAAAAATAAAAAGGCAAAAAGTAGTAGATAAATATAATCCTTGATTATCCCACCTATTCCTAAATTGTGCACTCTGGAGCTCAGTGCTTTTTGCTGACCAAGTAAATTTGAGTCATAAGAGCTCCCACTCTTGCTGCTTTTTCCTTCTTGCACCCCTAATGTAAACAACAAGGGAGCACCTAAGTAACAGCAGGGGGGTAAGGGCTGGGAGAGAACATCACAGTGGAACAGGCATAGAAAAAGAAAATGTCTTTTTCTGGAGAATTCTAGTTTGGGATGTGATCCTTGTGCCTCTCAGATCAGCATGAATCAAGAGAAGAGGCTCTTAGCATCATAATGTTGTATGCTATTGCACAGAGCTTCACAGGGATAAAAAAACCTCACACATTATCTATTTATTTGGGGCTATAATGGACTCAAGGAGAGTGGTTGAGGGTGTCTGGGAATTGTTGCTTCCTTTCAATGGGTTGCTAGGAAGTAGGAGGAGTAAAGGTTTCCAAAGTTTAAGTTGCTTTGCCCTCTTGGGGACCCAGTATGAATTTTATAAAAGGAGGAACGGTTAGTTTCTGTTTGTTTTCAAGAGAGAAAGGAAATTAGAGAATTTAAAGAAAACCTAGGTGAGACTTGAAGCTACCTGTTAAATGCAAGTGAAGTATCAAGGGCTACTGACCAGACTGAGCCTACTCCCACTATGGAACTGGTCTCCAAGGAGCTGCCACAGGTCAAGATGGCTGCTGTGGTGGAGGCCACAAGAGTCGTGATTCACACAAAGAGAATGTGAAGTCAGTTGGTTATTCTTTGAGAGTTTCACAATGGCAAAGAATGGGAACCAATATACTGGCCAAGAAAACAGGCAACAATGGGTAAGAGTATAAACATGTAGAGCAGACGTATAGGGGGCAGGCAGCCAACAAAGAGGAAGGAAGAAGCTAAAATAAGCCGATGAATGAACAGACAGGAAATATTTAGCAGTGAAAGAGATAACATGTGACTTAGAGGGAAATAAGAGGAAAGAGTTACAAGGTTAAACCTATAAAATAATACAGTCATTATTTAGGGGGAAATTTTCTGATGTCTTGCTGCAAACAGAAAGGGCAGAACAAAGAAGTACAGGGGAAGTGCTGTAAAAGTACCGGCAAACAGCTGGCAGTGGCACCTTGCCCCAGCAAAGACTAGTCAACCCTTCTTGAACCCTGGTTTATCTTGGGTGATCACCCTGCTGCTTTATGCCTTCTCTCACCTGGCTTGCAAAAATCACGCTGTTTCTGGAGTCTTTTGAGCACTTCTTTGCTACCTCGATTCTAAAGCCCCTCTTGTACTTTGTATAGGTCATACCCTGTGCTCTGTGCTCTGCTTTGGGGTTCTGGCTGGGAGGGCTGCTGGAGCTGGTAGAATTGTGTTCAGGTGATGTTCACATAGAAGGGGACAGAAACAACTATCCCAGCCTTAGCAAAGTTGAAAAGAGGTGAAAAAGCAGATGGGACTAACTGTTTCAAGCAGATCAGGCTATTTCAACTGCATTAGCAGAGTACATCCAAAACCAGTTTAATACCTCTTCTTGGGCTGGGAAGAAGTAATGGAGCTCCTTGCCTCTAAGCCCCTGGCATGTCTCCAGTCCTGTGCTTTCCTCCCCTATGGATGCTATGGGCTGGTGGAACCAGCCTGTAGGCTGGATTCAGGCAGATCAGAGAGAAAGAATAACCTGAAAGGCCTGTTTTCACAGGTTAGCAAATAAGTTAATGAACGTTTATAGTGGAATAGAGCCACAATTCTAGGCAAAAATTGCATGCTATAAAGATGTATTTTTTCAGACAATGTAATAGAAGAAACAGCTGGGTCTACATACACAGAACTCTATTATTTTAGCATAAGGTGATTCATGCAAATATGGGAGGGGGTGTCTGTGTGTGATCAGCCTCCCCATCCTTTCTGCATTCCTTCACATTGACTTGAGTTCCCGATTTGAATAAACTTGAACTCATAAAATCTTTAAATCGTTAGGATCTGCATGTTGCATTTGTAGCATCCTGAAATTAAGCAAGTTCTGCATTGATCTAGTTTTTTTGGATGTGGCTTTTTCGGCAGAAGCATTTTGGGGACATACCAGAAAATCATCAGTCTGAGAAAACTACTCATCCATCAAAGAGGAACATACATTATGACACTTAGAAATAGGGAATGAAGATCCTCCAGGACAGCTTCCTTATTTAAAATTAGAAATAAGGAAGTGGAAAAGGAAAATTAATTACTTTGCTTCACACAGCACAATACCATGATTTGAGTGCAGTGCCTGACTTTGCTCTCAGTTACCCTGACAAATTCAGTGTGATTACAGTTTAAAAGCAGTAGGATCAGAATAAGACCTGTGTAGTTCTCACGCATGTTCACATCTCACAAAGCCTTTCACGTGGGACTGGCAGTGTGCTCAGTATTACCCAAAATACAAAGGCAAGCACTGATTTTTGGAGTTACCATTTAAATGCAAGCAGCTCTTTCTCAATTCTCTCCCCCAGATGAAAATGAAAACCTGGAATAAGATGTATGTGGCTATGGGTGCTTCTTCTAGTCTTTCTGATTGCCTAAGGGCAGGCGAAATCCCTGGCCTGGCTGCACAGCGCACAGAAGGCCTGACATATGTCGAAGACTGAATCTAGTTAGCCTGGGCAGTAAGAGCAATGAATACTACCCCACAATCCAGCAATCAAAAAATCAAGGTCTGTGGGTCTTCGTAGTCTTGAGGAAGGTGCTGTGTCATAAGAAGATGCTGATGCCTTTGCCAGAATGTCTCAACTGCTGTTATGTACAACTGCCAGACTAAAGCTATCACAGATACATCTATCCACGCTGCAATCACACCTTCTTTTTGTCGTGTAGGCAAGCACTTGGATACCCTCTGTAAATGGTGGCAGTCTTCCAGCTAACCATGGCGTCTGGACTCTCTGCAGTACTACCTGCTGAGGTGTTTCCTACAACATGCCACTTCTTTATTTACTCTAGTCCTTGCTCTTTCCCTTCAAACAGAGCTTGGCAAGCAGCCCCATGGCCATTTTCTGCACTGAACATGTGCCAGAGGAAACCCACTTGGATAAGGACTGGGACATTATGACCGAAAGCAAGGTTGTGAGTCCCAATGGATATTCATTTTTTTTAATGTGTTTGTTAGCATCATTGCTTTTCCTATTTTTTGCTGTATGAAATAGTTTTCTGTCCTTGACTAATGCAGAAAGCGGTTATTCATAAGCTTTTCTTACAAGTCCCTACTTTGGTATGGAGGACTACTAAATTCCCTTCATTAAACTTTCTTTGTTCCTTGGAAAACAATATAGCAAAAACTGTTTGGCAAAGACCTGAATGTGTTTGAAGTAATGCTTTCTCACTTGCTTGGGTTTCTAATAGCTAATTGTTAAAAAATGGGGTTTGATAGTAAATGTGTTCTAATGACAAGATGCTTTGAAAAAACAATTCACAACTGCCAGGCCAGCTTGACCAATCCCTGCTTAGAGCTGGACAGTACTTCATGTAGTGGGATGCCAGCTTGAGACCTCCAGATGCTCCTCTGCGAGAAACTGCTAACGGTAGTTAGTTGCAGCGTGAGAAAAAATGACGCCAATCACCCTTTCTGTGAGTTGTGTATTGGTACCAAAGATCAAAATGACTAACTTGTTCATAAATGAATAGAAGAGTTGCTGTTTCCATTTTCTTTTTTCAGATCAAAGCTGTTCAAATCTCTGAGGCCACAGTGTGCCAGTTTTTAAACTTTAATTTTCTTGTTTCCATTTAAAAGATTCAGCTAGCAGACCCTTGGCAACATCAGCCATGTTTATGGACAGCGATATTTACTTAAGAAATGGTGTCACTGCAGTAGCTTGCACAGTGATGATAAACATCCTGAACTTGTACACAGAAAAAGGTCGAAGATCAAATAGATTTCCTCACCGGGGAATTGTCCTGTAAAACACAATGATCCTGTTGTTTGTATGGTAACACAGGAGTTATGAACTGCAGACGATGATGACATGGACTGGATTGAGACGTTTTGAAAGACACGTCTAAGATTTTGAATCTTTCAAAGACAAGAAGGTTGTTGCCTTGTCACTGTAGCCCCCGGGTTTAGTCCTTCTCATGATAATGGGGTGAAAGGTGTGTGAAATGAATACTTGCTACTTGCCTATGTCAGAAAGCAGTAGGACAATTCAGCCGGGTGACATATCGTCTAAATGAGGCTCTCCTCCCCCACGCAGGATTAGAGCTACTTTCAGACAAAAGAAACTTAACCTCTAATGGTGTTATGAAGGTGGCAGTGTCTATAACCATTACACAAACTAACGGCAAGTGCTGGGCTGTGTCTGTGTGCATTCACTTCTGTGCTTGCTTCCCTTTTGCTGACTCGATTGCCTTCAGCTAGCTGTTGCTCAGACAGGAGGAACATGTAAAGTGAGACCAGCTGAGTGTGCAGACAGGATTGAGGCATTCCAGGGGAGCAGTTAATGTTAGCGTCTTCATAAGATTTCCAAGTTCCAGTCAGCCTGGAGTTTGCATTTATTTTTGGGACAGAGTCAGCTTTGGTTTTTTGGACAATTTAACCATCAAATTAAACGTTAGTCCAAAGCAATATTAATATTACTTAGTCCCACCTCTCTGCTGACTGTTGTGCAGCCCACAAAATCTGAGGTATGAGTTACCTTTGCCTGTATTGGGAGAATTAATTTTTCAAACCAGACAAAAGTGTTACTTGCCCTGTAAAAAAAAAAAAAAAAAAAAAGAAGAAGCCAGGATGTTTCTGTTTGGGTCTGCTTGGTGTTCGTGCTGTCTTTTGCTGTTCTCTAATACTTGTTCATCTGGCATTCTCATTATATCAAGGCAACATCCTATAAATATATATACCAAGTGACAGCTATCTTCTCTGGAGCTGAAAATCAAAATTATTACATGATGCAACAAGTCAGTGTGATAAATTAGTAGAGGGAGTGGAAGAGAAATGATGAGGCCAGCAGTGACAGGAAACAGAGCTATATAGACCGTGTGTAAAATTTGCAACTTTGCAGTATGTGTTAGGTTTGTTTCTCTAAGATATAGAAAGAGGAAAAAGATTGATGGTGTCAGTAGTTCCTGCTGGCCACCTGCTTCACTGTTACGTTGAAGGTGCATTCCTTTTATACATCAGGGTACATTTTATGCTTTCTGTAACAAAGCATGGTATTTTGCACAACCACAATTTCTATTTAGTGATAAGAAAATTAATCTGAGAAAATGGATTAGAAGTCATAGATCCTTGAGCACTATGAGCTTGATAATTCATAGTTAACAAATATCTAGCATGTTCCTTTGCCTTTCCCTTATAAATATTTTCCAGAAGAGTGCTATCTCTTGACTGGACCATCTTGTGACCGTTAATAGGGAACAGAGAAAACAGCGATGTTCTTGGATGAAAGGCTGCCAGAACCAGTAGTACAGCAACACACAACACCCCTGCTCAGACTTTAAAGTAAACATCAGACTAAATAATCCTTTTTTTTTCAATAAATAATAAACCATAATAAATGCCCAATAAACCCATTTTTCAAGGGTGGGGTAGTGGTGCAGCCAACATTTACATGACAGAAAATGACAGAACATAGAGACAAGTATGTGTAATATAATTTTGTGTGTGTCAGGGGGGCAAAGTGGGAGAGAGAGATCAGACTGCCATTTTCTCAGTGAAATCTAACCATATATCAGAATATAATTTTGCTTATATTTGCAGGGAACAGGAGTCTTTGTTTAAAAAAAAAAAAAAAAAAAAAAAAAGAGGTCCAGGTTCTAAAGAGAGCAGGGAGAGGGAAGGAGGGGTGAGGCGACCTCCTGAAGAAGGCCAGCAGCAGCACTGTGCCCCAGGCAGGCAGCTCTTTGCAGCCAGTAGCTAAAATGACTTCACTGAGTACATCACGGGGACTGCCAGCTACATGAACAGTGGGGACTAACCTAGGTATATGTAGCTCCAAGGGCATAGATGTCTGTTCCCCCAAGCTAGAGTGTCTCTGAAGCAGAGGATCACACCACATATTTGTCTTTTTCATTCAAGCAAAAAGGAGGAACCGTAACACAATCTAGCCAGCAAAATGACCTCAGGAAATTTCAATAAAAAAAGCTGAAAAGTATGATTTCAAACGTGAAAAGTTTGATCCAGTCTTACACCAGTTAGGGTTAGTATTAGGGTTTATGTTTAGGGTTTAGGGTTAAGGTTAAGGTAATTAGGGTTAGGGTTTAGGGTTAATGTTAGGCTTAGGTTTAGGGTTAGGCTTAGTGTTAGGGTTAGGGTCATTAGGGTTAGGATTTAGGCTTAGGGCCAGTGTTTATAACTGTGGTTAGGTTTAGGTTTAGGCTTAATTTTGGTATTAAGGTTAGGTTCATTAGGGTTAGGGCTAGGACTAAGTGTTAGGCGTTATGGTTAGGCTTAGGGTTAGGGTCATTAAGGTTAGGTTTAGGGTTAGACACTTCTAGAATTGCTTTGATTTTGGTTTGGGTTTAGGGTTTATGATCAGGTTGTGGGTTTAGTGTGTGGGTAATTAGATTTAGGGCTTAGTGTTAAGCTTAAGGGTTGCATTAAGTTTACTGTTAGTTTTAGGGTTAGCATTAAGTGTTTTGGTTTGTGCTTGGGAATAAGTTATGCTTACTGTTATTGTCTTTAAGGTTAGGGTTAGAGGTAAGGGTTAGGATTAGGGTTAGGGTTTAGGGGTAGGGTTAGGGTTATTAATGTTAGGCTTAATGTTATAGTTTAGTGTTCTGATTAGTGTTCGGGATCAGGATTAGCTTTAGAGTTATCGTCATTAAGGTTAAGGTTAGGGGTTAGGGTTAATCTTAGAGTTATAGTCATTAAGGTAAGGGTTATGTTTATAGTTAGTGTTTGGGTTAAGGTTAGGGTTATGATCATGAGTGTTAAGATTAGTCTTTAAGGTTAGGTTTAGAGACTTCTAGATCTGCTTTCACATGGGACTTTAACTTTTTTGCACTCCTTTTTCGTTAACTTATCTATTTTTGCACTACTGGAATTCCTTAAACACTAATTTATCTGTCCCTTCCAGACCTCCACAACCTCCTTGTCATCCCTATTATTGTCCCCTCTATTTTTAATGTGGACCACGCAGCCCAGGATCCATGAGTACTGTTTTCTTCTTGTATATTTTTATCCAAAGAAGAACTGCCTGCTCTACATATGAAGCATGTGGTGCCTAATTCTTCCCATCAGGAGATAAATTTTTCAGGATCTGGGAAATTTGTCAGATTTTAACTGCTGTGGTGGCTTAGTCATTTGTTTGTGGTAGCACCTAACAGCCTCTGCATTAAGGCCTCACTGTATGAAGCATTGCACAAACACGGAGTAGGAGGAGCTGCCTGTCCTGAAGAGCCAAGGAAACTGGGCAAAGAAAGGCCAGGTGCGGGAAGAAATGACACAGAGCAGCAAAGCAATTGTCCCGCAGGCACACCGCACCAGGGCAGGGCGAGAATTAAGAGCTGGCTCTCCTGACACCAGGGCTCTACCCATCGGGTCGTTCTGCAGGGGCGATGGTAATGGCCCTTTGAAGAAGAAACTTCTGAACCTCCAGATGAAAGGAGCAGCTGTTTACCAGTGATGCAGGACGTGGATTCAGGGCAGTGCTTTTCCTCACATGCCTCCTATTAATCTCTAATTATTCACAAGCTGTTAATTTCTTTTGCACTTGGATGGATTGATGCCCATGCATCGCAGAAACATTTTCTTCACCTTTTTTTTGGAATCTTTCTTAAGAATGAAACCTCTGTGATTGAAACAATGTCTTGTGCATAAAACAAAGTGAGTGGCTCAGAAGATGAAATATTCGCTCCTGGGATCTTCCCCCCGCACACCACAGCACACGTCTTCCTCAGAAGGGTTTCTCCTGGCACTCTACCTGAGGGGCTCTCCATTTCCTGAAAAAAAGCCACATGGAAAATTAAACTTCACAGAAAATATATATAAAATCCAACACCTCTCTATAACAAGCTATATGGAGTGGCCAGATATTAGGTCGTTAATTCTAACCACTGTTTAATACACAGTGTATAATTACCACTATATAATACTATACAGCACACGATTCTTTTAATGTGCTGATCAGATTGTAATTTATTTCACTTTTTTTCCCTTACTTTTTCTGGGTCCTCACTCCCATTTCCTTCTGACAATAGCTCTCTTTTCTCTCTCTCTCACTAGCTTTCTGTGCAGTAACATATGTGTTATGCAGCCATGTCTCCGCAGTGTGTACAAGATTTCCATAAGCTTACCAGAACAGGTACCTCGGACCAACTTAACTCAGAAGCTTTTTTTCTGCCTCGGACCCCTGTCCAGGGCAGCCCTCCTACCTTCAGCCTAAGCAGAGCACCAGATCTCGCTCTGTGGGGGAGAGAGGAATGGGTGATGTAGAACAAAGAATTTAAAAAAAAAAAAGTTACTACTCTGGTTTCTTTTTTTCTGTAAAATCTATTTACCTTTATGAGCTTGTGCATCTCTGCATCTGTACAAATGCATGTATGCATACATGTGTATATGCGTATGTAGAAACATAGATGCATGCACCTAGATGCACATAGCTTTTTAAAGGTCACTGAGTCAATGACCCCTTCCTCCTTCCCTGTTTTTAAAGCCATTTTTCAGATTCATTAGGAATCTGACCACGTTGATAAATGACACCTCTTTGGAGGGCATTTGGTGGATTTTTTGCTGCAACAGGAGGATTGGAGGTGACTACTTTTTTGTGCTCAACAACTTCTGGAAAATAAAGGAAAGCAAAGGTGCTCCTGCTGGGAGATGGAAAGGGGAACCCAAAGCAGAAAGACCTCTGTGACTCGCCATGACTAGCACATGCCAGTACCGCTAGCTCCGGGTGGTCGGCACCCCGAGTGCTCTGGGAAGGAGGAACGCCAGCCCTCGGTCCTCAGAAGAAGGTGGCTGCTGCAGGCCCCAGTGCCACTGCCTTTCATTTTGCTTTTGCCCAAGACTCTCTCCAGCCTCCCTTTTTACAGCTTTATGTAAACTCTGGGGTCCTGTCTGATGAAAGTGCTCTCTGTTTCGCAGCGGAGCTGTGGCTTTTGGATTTTACAGCCCCAAAATTACTTCACGATGATCCAGAGCACACATCACAGCCCAGAAACCACACGGGAGCTATGCTGGTAAAGGAAGCTGAGAGTTGCTGAAGTAGCCAGACTGAAATTTATAACCGTGACCTGGGCCTTGTCAGGCCTTTACGACACCGTGTAAAGTGAATTGCTGCTTAGTCACCAATTTGCTTGGCAAGATTGGCTGGATTAGGAAATACATAAAAGGTCAGACAGTAGGAGTTTGTCTAGACATCCTATTTTGGATTATACGCTCTCCATGTTTCTGTGGCAACCCCTGCAAAACATTCATATTTTAGCAATATTTTTGAAGGCTCCTTTTCTGTAATGAGCTACCAAAGCTTTTGTGAGCAAAATTAACTTGTTTCTCTACCGCCCGCGGCCCAGCAGCTGCCCAGCTACACCCTTTTAGGAAGCGAAGGGGAGCCACCTTGGTTGGGTGGCTGCCAGGCTGCCAGAGCGCAGGCCTGCGGACCTGCTGTCAGTGAAGGAGCTGAGTGGCAGGGACCGCATGCTTCCCCACGGCTGCCAGACCACGCTCCATCACTCTTCACCAGCCCAGGCTCCACGTGGACCTTTCCAGCAGCAGAGGAGTGGGGGGACACAGAGGAAACAGATACTACCCCAGGTTCTCTGCTTGCAAGCAGCACACTGAGGTCTGTCTCTGTTGCCACCTGCAACTGAGTCCACCAGGATTTGAGTTGAGCTGCTCGGAAGTTTTAATGAAAACAAATGCAAAAAAAAGCAAAGTGTTGTAGCAAGAGAGAAAAACCAGCCAGGCAGGCAAAAACAGGCTCCATAACCAGGTCTTTAACTTCCATGACATTATTGTTATTTACTCCTTTCCATCCCATCCCTTGTGCAAGCGAAAAGTGGGAACAATTTCAATTTTAGATCTCTGGAATTCTTCCTCTCGGCTTCAGCTCTTAAACCGAGGGAGCGGAAAGAAAAGAAAAAGTGAACTTCAGGAGTTTCAATGACACTAATTGGATTTGGCTGGGCTTTCCAGGTTGAATCAAATAGACGCCAATTTAAACTAAATAGAATGTAGCAAGAACGATTTTATGAAAACCAAGGGCAGATTTAATTTGTCTACTCAAGTAAAAATTAATGAATAAATAAACACTCCAGACAGCACTTTTGACCAGGTTCGTTAAAGTAAGCACATGCTTTAACTTTATGATTCCTATCATTTGATACCTAGAAAACTGGCTTTCAAATGTATTTGTGAAAGGGCTGGTATTTATTAGGACTGGTCAGTTTTCTTTCTTTTCCTCATAATTATCTTCTGGATAAATAGCACAGTGAAAGGGGTTCTGCACTGCTGTCTGCTGACATAGCCAGCACCTGGAGCCATAGTGGTACTAATTCAGTGGTGCAGCAGATGCTCCTCTGAGAATATCATGCACCTTCCTTGGGCAGTGCTCTTCCTCACCTGCCTCCAAGCCCTTCAGAAAAGTGGGTATCATTATGCCCACTCTGTGGATGAGGAACAGCTGGAGGAAAGCAGGGCTTAGAGAAATAAGCAGTTTTGAGTAGGTGTGGATTATTTGCAGCTTCCCTGACACTCTTGGGGTGAGAGTGCTGTTTCTGTCACCACTGGCTTTTCATATGTGTGTTGAGAAGTTGTGTAATTAGTTTACTTTGTAAATTAAACTGCAAAATAGACTGAGTTGCTGAACTGAGCAAGATTTCTGAAGTAAGAGTAGAGAATCATAGCTGTTGTGCTGATACCCTTTGAATTTGAAACCTAATGCTCTGGCACTTCCCAGGCAAAGTTGAGTCAACATGCATTCATAGTTGTCTCTGGGACAGGCAGAGGAATTGCACATGAACTTGGGGAGTGTAGCAACACCCCCAGGGCTGAGGGCGTGTGTGCTGATGTATGTACTTACATGTTTCAGATTCTACACTTGTTAAACTGCAGGCAGATGCATATTTCATGGCCTACCTGTTCACCAAGGCTCCCAGCTGACAGCCTATGAGTCAAATAATGTGGGACTGAGACACACAGTGGAAGGGAAGTTCCAGGTTTGACCAAGTAAACACCTCTCTGGTTCTAAATTGTTTTCAGCCAGCTTCCTTTGGTCATACTTCCTTGGTGATTTGCCTACAAAATGAGCTTTTATTTAATGTTTTGAAATACTGTGTTAATAAGAAGGCTATAGAACCACATCAGATATTTCTGAATTCCAGCTCAAATCTGTTATCTATTATTATTATTATTACTACACAAACAGCCCTGTTTAGGCAAAGGAGCATCGCAATACGATTTACCAAATGAGTAACAGGTCTCTGCCCTAAGGAACTTACAGTCTAAAGGCAATTTTGGCAAGGTTTTCAAAGGTGTTGCGTACCACAGTTTACAGTGACTTCAATGAGAACCTGTGAGTACAATGACAACTTTGAAAATCATGCCAAATATAAATAATAACTTTTTTTTCCTTCTTTGATACCTGGAAGTCACTCGTAACTTTTAAATTACAAACATATTATCAAATTGTATTGTTTGACTTGCTTAGCCCCATCTCCCCCTTTTAGGACTGACCTTCATTTGGTTGATAGACATTTATCTTTTCTTCCCCTACAATGTAAAAGGAGGCTAATTGTCCTCCTAGGGGTGGCTAGCCACCACCAGGGAATATCCTACTAAATGTAGCAGCTACTGTGGTTAATTACTTTCTTAATTTTATCGGTAAATATAACTGCGACTTTGTCTATTACTTGTAAAGAGTAAATTGAGGGGACAGATTTCACCAATGCTTACAAATATAAGGGGCAAATAGGTGGGATATTTTAGATTTGTGATAGTATGTAGAAGTCTCGATGCAGGGAAAGGAGGTTTTGATAGGTGCTTGTGCATAGCAGGGAGGATATTTTAAAGTAGATTCTAAAAACAGGCTTCCTGGCAAGCTAATACCTTCAAAATGTGAGTGTAATATAATCTGTAGCAAAATATATCATTAAATTTAAAATTTAAGCAAGTTACAGGCAGCTCATGATGTTTTCCACTATTCTTAAAGATAGCTGCATGTGGAATACGCACTGTGTATTGTGGATGACCTCTGATCTCTCCATACTCCTTAATGAACAGTGCAACACAGTATATATTTCTAAAGTGGGGTAAAGGGAATTAGTAGATTATGCCTAGATTAAGAGGAAAGAGTTTGTTATTTTTCTGGGCATTTGGGTGACGTTACTATTACTCTACTAAGGAACTCTGTATTCTTCACTCTTTTACTTTAAAACTAGGCTATGAAATATCAGCATGTTTATGAAGTAGAAAAGCAAGTGAGAAGATGAGTCTATTGATGTGATCTAGGTACAAAGCAGAACAGAAAAGTAATGCAGAACATGTAAAAAACTTGAAAATTAATAAGGAAATTAATTCTGTGTACACAGGGGGAAAAGGTAATTTTAGTCATACCCAGCTCTTATTTAGTGCTTTTCTCTTGTGATCTCAGATTATCTTAGTGAATCAGAGAAGTACCACTACCTGATTTACAGATGGGGAAACTGAGGAACAGACAAGGAATTTCACATGCTCAAAGCCACCCAGTACACCAGCTAGGAATAGCACCAATATCCTGCTGCTGCAGCGCTGCATCCACTAGATCATATTAACTATGAATGCTGATTCAGCTGAAATCCATGCAAAAGCGTTGTTGAATTACCACCAATACTGGTACGCAAACTACAGAAGAATTTGGGTTTCTCTGACCATTCTGTTCCCTCTGCCTGAGACATCCTAACTCAACCTACCATGAGATTGAAAAAGGCAACTGGCTCTTTTGACGATCTGCTCAACCCTTCTTCATCCACAGGTGAGCAGAGCCTCTGCTCCAATCTTTCCACCCAGGTTGCCCTAAAAAGTTTCCATTCTCTTCAGGAAAACTGCTGCATTGTCCTCCTGCAAATTTCCCTGGTGCCTGGCATCCCGCCAGAGCTACGTTCTTTGGTAATCTCCTCTTCACCTTCACATTCTCCGCATACATGCATTAATAACAGTAACTATAGTTAAGTATTATCTTATTTTGGCAGCAGTATTCTAGAAGATAAAATAAGAAATCTACTGGTTTTGTTAATGTTGCTTATCTCCCTTGCCAAGTCCTCCCCTCCTTCTCTTCTTCTTTCTTGGGTCTTTTCCAAAGTCTGTTTCCCCTCCACAAAATTTTCCTTCTTGCTGAATATTGTACTGTATTAATACTTTTTCTTCCTATTTCCGTCTGCCTTTTTCTCTCTCCCACACTTTGTTTCTGTCCATGACCTCCATTCTGTGTCTCTTTGCCACATTCCTCCTTTTCTGTCTGGTTTGTCCCAGTCTCCACAGCCAGAAACTGTTCTGTCGTGTTAAGTTTGGGGAGTTTCAGAGCAAGTGCATGAACAGCAGTTGGTCAGGCCAAGTGAAGCATCTGCATTCAGCGGTTTCTCAGCCATCTTTCATCTACCATCTGCTTAGTCTGAGCATATGGAAGAAGGCACAGCTGCCACATCTGCTGGAGAGGTGCTCTGTAGTTATAAGGGATGAAGACGTGATACAGCTATGCAGAACCTATGCATAGCCCATGCCCATAGAGTGCCCATGCCTTTTCACCCTGTTTGCCACAGGTGGGGCTCACCTCCATTTTCCTTACGGATTTAGAAAAAGGTTTTGGGTGGGCATGAGCTAGGGCAGGGTAACCCATTAAACCTTTGCAGCAACCCTCAAATCACGTCACTTCTGTGGCTAAACTAGAAGAACAGAAAGGTCAATGATGTTATTTAATACAGTGAAGCAGATTAACTGATACAGAATTGCCTGTATTTAAACACAGCTTTCATGATGGTCTTATGTGTGCTTAGAGATACTGCCCAGTCAGCATCACAAAAAATATTATTTAATTAAAAATATTAATCACAGAGAGGACACTCATGTTTTTAGTTGCCCAGTCCGATCCAAAGGTATTAAGAACAAAATCTGTACAATTGCCTGCCTTCATACCTAGTTGTCAACCCATGCAGAAGAGTGCATACAGCACAGTATCTAGTAACTTCTGTACAAAAGATTGATTACAGCAGCACTGGAAACAGCATTCAAGCAATATAAACACCTCAAAGTGTGCCTGTTTTGCAGGCAGAGCCAACGTGACCAGAGGATTCACCTGCTCCCCAGGACTGACACCTCGAGCCCTGAGGCTTGTTTCCCCCCAGCCTGCCGCTCTGCCTGCAGAAGCGGCCACCACAGAAAGGATGGGGAGGCAGATGGTGCTTCCCAAGCTGCCAGCCTTTCAAGCACCGTCCCATGCAGATGTGCTCTCGGCAGGGACAGATGCTTAAATTGCTTGGGGCCCTGCCTACACTGACTCCCATCATCACTACCACCAGTGGAAAAGTTGTAGACCAAAAAAAGCTTCATGTAAATAGACTCTTGTTTAAAGCTTAGTGCCTTCAGCTGTTTCTAACTGAAGCATGTCAAGGTGTAGGAGGGAAGCCCTAATGGCTTATGGGGAGCTGGGAAACACCAGCTTCCGCTAAATGCCTGTGGCCAGCTTTAAATGTTCTTAGAGGTTTTATTTTTAATGTTTCAGTAAGTAAGAGATCTTGAGTGGTTGTTTGGAGCATAAGTAAACGAAGTGTTGGTAATTTAATATCAGCTATGTACTTGGCCTCATAATTTTTCTCTTCTCTGTCTGTCAGTTCTTCATCAAGCCACAGAAACCAAACTTTAATCATTGTCTCTTGCTCCAAACAACATGATTGCTTTTGCAGTTCTCCTTGACAAGCTGCCAACAGTGCATTATCATATACGCAGGATCTCACAAGACTTTTAAAAGCTGCATATTATCACAAGCTGTCTTCTTGGTAAGAAATAGTGTAGCGTTTGCTCTACTGAAACAGTAGTTAGCTGAGAGGTATAAATTTCTAGATGATGACTGCAGAGTTTGGGTGGTGATGTAAGGGCTGCAGGAAAGGCAGTAAGGCTCTGAGAATGCCTGCCCAGGACTCCTCATCACTGAGGAATGGCTAAATATACCATAAATTGCAGGCTGATTGGCTGGGGGAGACTTCAGCTCCTAATTATCTCCCACTAACGCACACACTGGAATGAGACATCTAACCAAGTTACTATGATGCATGGGCTATCCTCCAACTCCCCCACCCCCCAACTTTTTTACCTTCTGTTCTTTCGTAAAAACAGTTACTGGTTTTCTCTCCCTTCTTGACTTTGCCTTTTTCCATTCTCCTCTAACACTCTTTTGAATGGGTCTGCCTGCTGCCTACACCAAGTCACTAAACAGATCACTTTATAGAAGGTTTCCAAAGGGAAATGCCCATTCCCTTCATCTGATTGGTGAGGCGAAACTTTGGTCTTTGAAACTTTGCTCAAGCCAATAATACATCCGTCCCCTGACACATATACAGATTTAGTATCTGCTTCCTATTAATGTCCTGCTAAGATGTAGGTCATCTGGACTGTGCTTCTACTGATACACTTCCATAGACTTGAGCTATCTGTAGTGTGCTCAATGGTTGCTTCTGCAGATAAACTCAGTGCAGTAGAAACACAGGTTTATGCAGTTTTCTCTCCATAAAGTGGTTGCATCAGTAGAATTATAGAGAGAACTTCAGGTTTGCTGTATTTAGCTATTACGAATCAAGGTAATTTGTCTCTTAGAATTTGACAGGATGTCCCCTTTTAGAGTTATGTTACTTTCAGTAATTAAAAAAAAAAAAAAAAAAAAACAAAAACCCCACAAAACCCCAAACCTGACCAGTTACCTATTGCTTTCAGTAGAGCAGAAGTTTGCTTGCTTTTATAGCTGAAATCTTGCCAATTAACTTTTCTACTTAACAGTTAATCCCATCCATAATTAGGCTCCACAAAACCCTGGTATATCTTTCCTAGTCATCACACCACCAACGTCGAAGACTGGGATCCAGAAGATAAAAGTAAACAGACTATGTAATGGATAATCACAGATAACTACAGTGCAGAGAAAGGAGTGAGTGCATGGACAAGTTGTCTGTGGAGTAGTGGATACCCAAGTATCTGTAAGGATGTCGGCTGTCAGCCATGCATACTTTGTCAGTCAGGTGATGGGGAGCTATCTGCTGCCATTGGTTCCCTGCTGCTGGCCTCTGGACTAGGCAGATTAAAGTCAGTTAGGCATGGCGTTGACTCCAGGGAAGGCCTTGCATACCCCAGAGACTTGCAGACCACAGAGGACAGGGTTCCCCCCAGCTCAGACAGTGAGGTAGTTATTCCAGGCTCCCCATTTCAGAAGCCCACTTTATGATAATGAAATGAATCATATTGGGCAGTTTATCCTCTTTAAGAATGTCTCTGTAATTGGATAAGGGCACAGCCTAAACTGATTAATTAAAATATGGTGCCTATAATTTAGTCAGTTAAAATAAATTATCTGAATTCTGCCCCAGTTTCTAATATTCGTTGTTTAACAGATTTAGAAGACTAAGCTGTGTTGTAGTATTGGAAATGTTACATCCAGCCATATTTATTTCCAAGCCAAGAGTTAAGAAGAGAGTGCTGCTGCCTCTTTATCTCCTGAAATCTTTCCATGTACATATTTATTCTGTCACTGTTGGAATATGTTGACATATGTTAACTAGCGAACCTTAGAAAGAATCAATTATATCAATAATTTAATATATAAATACTTTCCAGGATCATAAAAATCAAGTTAACAGATAATGAAACGTTGCCTCAATCATGACCACTCAGGCCTGAAGCCATGCGCTGGATCATTCATCTCACCCATATTTGAGTTTGCATAGCTGATATAAATTGATTAAGAAGCAGCATGAGATGGCTCTAGTTTCTTCAAGTGCCAATTTAGTACCTGTTTCCGGTAATGGAAATGTATGGTCAGCTGGGATGGAGCTAGCCTTACAGTTAGCGCACCGTCTCCAAGACAGCTTTCTGTCTTCAATCCTTTCCTGTAACTGTGCTGGTTTGCAGGGGGGTTGTGAGTCTGACAGTTCCAGGCCTCCATTGCACTACTTGTGGGGCACTTGGACTCCAAATATAATACTACGAAGGTCCTCAAGACATCAGGCAACATGTCTTAAGGACATTCATTCCCCTGCTGTTCTTAAAAATACTCAGTAGAACAATGCCAGCTGAGAAAAGCTTGGTTTCTTTTGATCGTAGCTGATGGGCTCCATTAGCACTTATGCGTTAACTTTTTTTGTTCTGCTATTGTTTAAAAAGAATGTATAAGGCAAGGATCATTTTAGCGTGCAGCTGGAGCCATGGCTTCCAGGCATAAGGTGCAGTGAGTGAGGGCTGTGCTGACACACCTTCTACCTCTAAGGAGCTTCGTTCGTGTGAGCTGCTGCTGTTAATGTGCATTTGCAGGATCAAGCTCTTCATCAGTCTCCCAGTCATTTCGCTTGGGTTTTCACAAGTGAGCAGGGGCATTTTATTTTAGAAGAGGAAAATACTGGTAATGGAAAGTGCAAAAAATTACTTGGAGGGCAGGGTTTTACCACACAAAATGGCCTTGGCTCATTTCTTCTTCTTTCTTTTTTAACTTAATGTGAAAGTAGAAAAGGTTGTTCCTTTGAGTATACTTTATCTTGATGGTTGGCTTTCCACAGAAATTCTCTGCTTTATTTCATGGTTTTGTCTGTGGTTTTGCATGAGTGAAGGAGCAAGGGTTAAAAAAAGTGCTTGGGTTTGAGAAGGATATAAGGCCAAATGTTGTTAGAAAGTTTTTACCAGATGTCTGCATTCAGTGATATTTTTTTAACAGAATTCATATATTTTCTTGAAAAATAGGACGTAGTTCTACTAAACTTTTTTCACTAAAATATTTCAAACTCATTTCACCCAAGAATTCACTGGTTATATATACTTTTAACAAAATGGGCCAATAGAAATGGCCACTGATTTATGAGTCCTAGCTGTGACATGGGTAAATGGCAAATGCTTTGGGAAGAGCTAGTTTTCCAAGACAATCTGAAAGAACAAGTTCTGGTATTGCTGCTTCCCAGTTTTTCACTTATGACCTGGCGAGCGTGACTAGGATGGCACACATAACGGGAGGAGAGGAGACATTCTTGCCTCATTCCTCTTAAATCAAGAGGTAAGGTGGGAGGGATTTCAAGCTGTTATCACCAAGGCATAGTTTGCTGGAAAAACATTTTTATCCATGATCTGAACTCAGAGCCAAAATTAAAAACTTTTAAAGTAAAGAACAAAAAAATCCCTTGGGATCCTATCAAATGTTTTCTTGGAACCGAGACTGCGAATTAGGCTTCTATTTTGTTCCACTGAAGGTAATGAATAATATTTAATAACCTCCTCATGTTATTGTTGGCCTGCCTCTGGAGGGGTTACCCTGACTGGTCAGTGTGGATAATGGATGTCAGAAAAGGTGCTAGGCTATTTGTATATACCTTGGCGAAGATTTTGCCATCCTTGTTCAAGAGTGATATGGGTCTTTATGAAGTGTACGATTTTACAGCTTCTTTGGAAAAATAGTCATTGTTGCTGCATTTAAGACAGATAGAAGAAATCATTTGGAAGGCTGTCTATGAGGTGCACACAGGGGATAAGCCATTTTTTTAACTGGCAGAGTAGCCTAATCTGGATAAATTTCTCCTAATTAAGATGGGGTTTCATGTCAGAGGGGTTGGCCACTGCCCCACCAGCAGGGCTGCAAAGCCTCAGCCTGCTCTTCGGCACTTCCTCTCATCTTCTGTCGCCCTGCACCGTATCTACTGACCATCGGTCATTCAGTAGCCAGTGGGTAGAGCCATGGTTGTACATAAGAGCATTAACTGAGTAGTCAGCCCCAAATGATTGAAAATCACCAATAAATAAAGCCAATGTCAAGTACCCCACCTCTGCTATTGAAACGGTTGCCCATAACGTAACCAAATGGAAATGTAAACCTCTAAGCAAGTTTCAACATCACTTACCCCTCTTCTGAAATTTTATTTGTGTTTACAGCAAACCAAATTAAAGCTGTTCAAATTTAAACAAAATGTCATGGCGATTAGCTGGTATATCCCATATTTTTATTCTCTCTTCTGTTTTCTGCAAGTGAACAAATGGATAGGTTCTTTGGATAGCCCAAATGGTGTTTCTTGTCTCACTGTGGAGTTTATGGGCAGCATATGTGAGGATGCAGACCACTCCTGTTCCTTTGAACACTTTCATCCTTTGATTTAGGGCTACTTTCTGATTTTTTTTATCAAAAGGTGCTGAGAAGCAATAGCAAACTGTAACTGTTTTGCCCTCATTTAGAGGGCACTTATTGCTGCACTGGGGTCTGCTGATCTGTTGTCATATCTCCACAAGTCTGAAACGTCTATTTTTCATCTAAGTCCTGTAGAAGATTCTCTGCATTTCATTGTGTTATGTTTTACTTACACTGACATAACAAAAAAAAATCTGTTTCAGCTCCCCCGTTTTTGTTTCTGATCCCCTCTTTACAGAGAAGGAAGCACCATTTCAAGCCTCTCTCCTGCCAGTATCTCTATGTATTCTCCTCTGAGAATCACCCAGCCTTTCAGCTAACAGAGGAATTTGTCTGGGGTCACATTTTTTGTCCTTTTTATTCTGAGCGGAATTTACACCAGATTTTGCTAGTTTTGTTGTTTAACAGCCACAGCTCTCCAGAGTGGTCCTCACCACCCCACTGGCAGCAGGTCACTCAGAAGCTGCAGGATCTGAAGCCAAAGCAACCAAATTTTCTGCTTTCTGCAAAAAGTTCAGTTGATTGCTTTGGTCAGGTAGAGTCAGCCAGAGCTAAGCACTTTCCCAGCAAGTATTAAGGGTCCTGTAGTTACAGTATTTAAACCTTAGAGGCGCAGCTATGCATGTATCTCACAAAGCACACATACAAGTTCACTGTTGCTCCAAATATCACTGACCACACAGAAAGATCCAGCTGACCCCAGGGCTTTATACCCCATCTACTAACTGACATTTTTATGCATACCTTATAAGCCTGACCTCGGTACCAGGGAAGGTTATGGAGCCGTTCATCTTGAGTGAGCTCACCAAGCATGTGCAGGACAACCAGGGGATCAGGCCCAGCCAGCATGGCTTCATGAAAGGCAGGTCATGCCTGATCAACCTGATCTCCTTCTATGACTAGTTGACCTGCCTAGCGGATGAAGGAAAGGCTGTGGGTGTTATCTACCTGGACTTTAGTAAAGCCTTTGATGCTGTCTCCCACAGCATCCTCCTAGAGAAGCTGGTGGCTCGTGGCTTGGATGGGTGTACTCTTCACTGGGTGAAAAATTGGCCGGATGGCCAAACCCAGAGAGCTGTGGTGAACGGAGCTAAATCCAGTTGGTGGCCAGTCACAAGCGGGTTTCCCCATGGCTCAGTGTTGGGGCCAGTCTTGTTTAATATCTTTTATCGGTGATCTGGATGAGGGGTGCACCCCCAGTAAGTTTGCAGATGACACCAAGTTGGGTGGGAGTGTTGATCTGCTTCAGGGTAGGAAGGCTCTGCAGAGGGACCTGGACAGGCTGGATCCATGGGCCGAGGCCAATTTTATGAGGATTAACAAGGCCAAGTGCTGGCTCCTGCACTTTGGTCACAAAAAACTCCATGCAATGCTACAGCCTTGGGGAAGAGTGGCTGGAAAGCTGCACTGCGGAGAAGGACCTGGGGGTGCTGGTTGACAGCCAGTTGAACATGAGCCACCAGTGTGCCCAGCTGGCCAAGGGGGCCAACAGCATCCTGGCTTGTATCAGGAATAGGGTGGCCAGCAGGAATAGGGAAGGGATTGTGCCCCTATAGTCAGCACTGGTGAGGCCACACCTTGAATATTGTGTTCAGTTTTGGGCCCCTTAGTACAAGAAGGACATCGAGTTACTGGAGCATGTCCAGAGAAGGGCAATGAAGCTGATGAAGGGTCTGGAGAGCAGGTGTTAAGAGGAGAGGTTGAGGGAACTGGGGTTGTTCAGCCTGGAGAAGGGGAGGCTGAGGGGAGACCTTATCGCTTTCTACAACTGCCTGAAAGGAGGTTGTAGTGAGGTGGGTGTTGGTCTCTTATTCCAGGTCACTAGAGACAGAATGAGAAGAAATGGCTTCAAGCTGCATCAGGGGAGGTTTAGGCTGGATATTAGGAAAAATTTCTTCACTGAAAGAGTGGTCAGGCATTGAAACAGGCTGCCCAGTGAGGTAGTAGAGTCACCATCCCTGGAGGTATTTAAAAGACGTGTAGACTTGGCACTTCAGGGTATGGTTTAAGAGATATGGGGGTGTTGGGTTGACAGTTGGACTTGATGATCCTAGAGGTGTTTTCCAAACTTAATGATTCTATGACTCTATGATTCTAAGAAAATAGCACGGCAGGGTTTTTATCCAGGAGGTAAAAGCCTTTTCCATAGATTTTTACTCTGCACTCACTAGTCACATTGAAGAAGCCACCTGCTTTTGGCAAGCAGCTCCCCTGACTTGCCCACTCCCAGTGCCACTTTCACAGCTGTGTCGCTTCCCTCTTCCCTCTGCTGCCCTACCACAGCCCTCGTGCTGCGGCTGGCAGGAAGCCAACAGGTCTTTCCTAAACCCATCAACCCCTCTTTGATGTTCACCTCTCCCTGTGAGGGGCAACTCCACAGGCCTGCTGGCCATGGGGTTCCTGCCAGCCTGCCACACACGGCTGTCTGCATCTGCCAGCCTCCCCTCCCTCCGCGGGCAAAGGAGTAAAGGAAAATAAGAGGGTGTGAATGAGTAGACAGATAATGGCATCAGAAACTCCCTTCTGGCGGTGCATTAAATCTTCCATAAAAGCTTTGAAAAGCTTCCTGAAAATATAAGTGCTAAAATGTGTGGTGGGGATGTCAAACCTCAGGCCAGCGAGCCAACATAGATCACCCAGGCCAGGTCACTGAGCTGACATCTTTCCCTCAGCCAACCTCTTTCCCCACAGCTGCTCAAAATTAGAGATGGAAGAGGCTTAACAAAGTGTTTTGGAAGTCATTTGCTGCCAGCTGCCATCTTTGCCAGGGTACCATAGCCCCTCTGCTGTGATGAGATTAATATACAGGTGTTCTGTCTGACCCATACATATTCAGTGCAGGAAAGGGCTCCAGGCTGTAGCCATAAGGGGCAACATCGCTTGCCACAAGAGGACGCATGGATGTCACTTGTGTATGGCTTGCCCTTGAGTATCAAAGGATAGAGCTACTTTTTTCTGTGAAGAGGCAACAATGGACCAAATGCCCCATAAGATGTCTTCTGTTCTTGCAGCTGTAAAATTGCACTGCACTTTACAGAACAGAGACTACTACGATCTCTTGGTATTATGGTAGCACTCGAGGGATGTGCTCACACACATGCTGAGTAAGAAAGATTGTTCCTTAGCTACAAAGCTTAAACCATCAGCAACTCAGAAGGTAAAATAGGAGACCAAAACAGACAAACAAATAGGCAAGGACTAAAGAATTGAGAAAAAAAAAAAAACCAGTTGATTAGAAAAACAAAACTGTAATTCACAAGCCAGCTCAGGATTTAATCTTTCCACTTTCCTGATGATAATAACTTAGGGGTGCACAAATGTGAAAATTGGTTCATGAATTGCAAGAGTTATGGGTCTGGTGGGGCAGCTGCAGTTCCTGAACACACTGTGTCTGGGATGCCTCTGTGGATGACAAGGAGGCACCCTGGAAATTCCCTGTTGCTGCTGCGGCAGTGGTGACCACATTGCACTACCTTTTACCGTTTAGGTCTTGCCAACTCACTTCATGAAGAAATTCCTTGCAAGACTGCGCCATGCTGACGGCATTCTGTCCAGGGAGAACCCTGCTGCTGTAACCCTTGCTCTTGCAACTTGGTTTAAGCACTGACCCCTCCTTTGCTGACCTTCGTTTTCTGGTGTCCAGATAACTCTTAAAGGTCAGTCTTAAGTTACACTGAGTCAGCCTCCGGCATCCCAGATGTGCACGGGGTCTGTGCAGCCAAATTTGTTACACAGCTCAGTAGACTGCGCAACCTGGGAGACCTAATTCATAGCTGTTCTTTGGCTACACCCTCATGTTCAAAACACATGAATCGGATCTTAAAAAATCATGGGACTCAGTTAATGATCATGAGATGTAATAAAAACAAACATGGGTTCCTTTTCGTTTGCTTTTAAAAATTATTTCACTTTTATACTTTTAGGTGGCTCTCAGATCAGTGTTCAAAGCTCTTCTCCAGACCCATGAGTGCTGCAAGCAGATGTAAATCCAGGGCCTGGAGTTTTAATTAAAAAAAATTAAATGCTGAGAAATTTGTAGTTAAATCAGGAGCACTGACAGCCTTGAAATCACAACAATTTACATTGCTTCACACACCCCAGCTTCACAGCAGTGCTACCTAGTGCCACCTTCAGTATGAGCAGAGGACCTGGGAAAAGAAAGCTAGGCTGGAATTGGGACCTCTGTTTGGTGTCCCTCTTGAAGAGTGCAAGCCACATCACACTACTCCCAGATCTCCTGAACATGTGATGCTGTTCAGAGATTTCTTTCTGACAAGTCTACTTTTCTGGCGCAATACTTATTGACTCTGCAATGTGAAGAAGAATGAATCTAATATCTAAAATGCCATGAACACTGGTGTGATTCTGGGAGAGCTTGTTCCAAAAGGGGTATAGGAAGAGTAAAATTAATATTTTTTTTTAGCTTTGTGGGGTGGATAAGGGCAAGGCTTGTAGTAAAATGATGGTAAAAAAAAAAATAATGTCTTAAAGTGAAGGTCTCCCCTCTCTTTGGATGGACATCTCTACCCAGAGAAACTGAGAGCACTGGAAATCTCAGTGATCTGCATCCACCATGGGAGTAAGACAGGCTGGGTTGTGAATCTTACTCCTGAGGTTTTGTGCAAGTGAAAATCCATCCAGGCCTTCAAATACAGCCTAACTGGGAGGTGGAATTTATGTAAAGCAACTGAATTTGGTCAGACAATTTTCCTGGAAATTAGAAGTGAGTTCAAACTGCACCATTGCAAGCCAATTTTTAAACAGTTCGAATTCTAGCCTAGCCGATCATCTTCTCTTCTTCCCCCTTCCTGCCAGTCCATTAAAGATTTGGCCTCTGCAAGTGAATTATTAAAGATAGGAGAAAACTGCAAAATGCACATTTGGAACCAGTTTTGGCTTTTGGAAACCCTGATGTACTGAAATACTTAAACTCTCCTTGCTGAATAATTTTCACAAATTTGAGGTTTCTCTTGTTGGTCTGAGCCTGGAGTCTGGTGACACAAAAATATGAGACCTTCACTTCATTCAGTCTTTGCTATTAAAGTCTTGTGAACATTGGGCAGACCCTGAACTCCTGCCCCTAAACTAGCAAATTTTATATATTTTTAAGTTTGTGGAGCGATGCAGAAACTATAGGTGAAGAAATAATTTTGAAGTACAGCCCTAATGTGGGTACAAAGACTGTGGTTAATTCACAGGAGGAAAGCAACCTAATTTGAAGTGTGGGGTTTGTTTTTTTTTCCTGTGGTCATTTCCATAATTGGTTAGAAAATCAGTTCTGATCAAGGAATGTTTTTATTTGTTTTAAGTATGTCCTACTTAATGGCGATGTAATAATTCAAAACAATTACATTAAGGTAATTATATTTTAATAAACATAAGCTTGGTGTTTCAGAGTGGAAATAGAACCTGTACCCTGAGCCAATTAGGAGCTGTGAAATGAATAGGAGACAGTTGATTGCAGTTTGTGGAGTGCATTTATTAAACCAGAAACAAATAATCTATTAATCTTTCTCTAAACATCAACAACATAAAAGAGTTCCTCACCTCAAAGTTAGTTGCATTAAATAATTTCACGCGAACGAAATGAGATGCCAGAAGTTTGTGTGTCGGGATATGATTTATAGCATGGATTAACTGCTTTTGTGTGATGAAGGGTATAATTAAACTCCAGCGACAGCGTGTGGCCGTAGCGAATGGCTTGGCAGAGAGCTGATCTCTGGGAGCCAGCTTGCAGGGAAAAGGGTTTGTGCTGCTGGTGGCACCGGCAGGTCAGCGGGACAGCCTGGTCCCTGGGCAGGCTCCTTCCTACCTTTGTCATATACAAAGGAAATGCGGAGTTTTACCAGGAGCAAGGCAAGCCAGAAGGTACTGTACATGCCCAGCGAGAAAAGCACAATAGCCTTTGTAAAAACAAACATTCCACAAAGCCTTCTGACCTAGACTGTAGAAATATTGCAGGTGAAAAATGTGAAGGGAAGTGTTCGACTCAAAAATGGCATTACTTTCTGAGTATGTCATGCTTGTGATGTTGGTGTTACCAAACTGGATGATACAGGGAAAGGCTTGTGTATTTTCCTTTGGCTTGCCTTCCTTTTCAGCCCTTTTTCTGCAGCCAGGTCTCCCAGTTCTCCCTGTTGCTTTTATTTCTGATGCAGCAAAGAAGAGGAAAAGCATTTAAAAAGCTGTAATAACATGAATCTGTAGACTACACAGAGAAATGGGAGAGGCCAGAGGCACTTGGCATAGGTATCATTTCAGAAACTGCTTGTCATGTTCCCTTTCTGTTGGGCAGGATCTCAAAATAACTGGGTTTCATCTAGCGGGGCCCCATGCTGAAGCCCCCAGAATCTGCCAGAGCAACAGAGTACACAGACAGCAAAGGCTTGTATGTAAAGCTATCAAATGTGCTTATTCACAGTCTACCTGCTCAAATGGGTGATATCTTTATTCATTTAACACTGTGCAAGTACACAACGGTGCTATTGCCATTGACATTTTCAAAATTGTATATGAATTGTTTTCAGTTCAATAAGTCAAATTAATTCTTTCATATGGCTGGCAAAACCAAGTAGCTTAAGTTTGTTGGTGGTCAATCACAAGCTTCTGATTTATTTGAGAAAAAAATGAAACAATCTAATATTTTACTTCATGTACCAACAGAAAAATTGCTGGCTCAACATATGCAAGCCAATACATTTTCACTGGTAGCATCATTGCAAGTGATGGAGTTAAGCTTCAAATTCCCCGTGTAAGTAACTTTCCCAGTTATACTGGTTCTCTTGTCTTGACTTTTTCCTTCTCTAAATCCACATAGTTTTGCCTTTTAGATTTTTTTTTAATCTCTAATGCCTTAGTTAACAATCTAAGCATCTTTTTAGGGTCTCTTTATATCTATTGACCAAAGGGGTGTTTTGGCAGAGATGAAGCTTATTTTTAATAATCAAGATTATGGACTGTAATAATTTAGGCAATTTATCCTTTAATTGGATCCAATATATCATAGAGGTTAACAGGGCACTTGGTTTTTCCCTATGTGCCACTGAATGCAACAGGGACTACTGGAAGAGCAGTCAGGGATCCAGCATGTCATCTCCACAGGCACATACAGTGTTTTACGGTTGAAAGGTTAGTAAGCAAAGCTGGAGAGCTACATCATGGTTTTTTGACTCTAGGAAAAAATGCATGACAGATATTGCTTAGTTGAAAACCTAGATTTTGAAAGATTGTGGAATACTTAGAAAACCTCTTTTATGAGATGGAGGTAGAGACAGCTGCTGAGGATTTTTAGAGGGACATGCTGACACATCTGGCAGAGAGATTTGGGGTCCTCTCCAGGGAATGATAAATCTCCCTAGGGAATGATAAAGGCAGACATGCATGTAGACTGTACTGATATGTTGTTACATATTGCTTTTCTCTCTCGTGCTTTTGTTTTTGAATAACTCTGGTTTAGAAAGTCATTTTGGTTTCCTGACAGCCATTGTCACGGCACCTAAAACCACAGACACTGAAGGTAAGTCAGGCGGCTGAGACAGTCGCACATAATGAGAAAGGGATACAAGCCGCGGCCTTGCCTGACACCAGCTCAAGGGAACAGCCATAGGTTGAGGTCTGAGCAGACACAGCTGGAAGAAGGCGGCAGGAAGGATGAGAGGTGCAGTTAGCCCAGGAGCTGTGATCAGGCTCTCTTAATCATGGCCTCAAGTTACGAGCTGACCGGCTTCTGGTATGAGCTGCTGGTGCCTCATGTGAGGAAATGTTTTTCTTAAAAATGGTGGGTTTGAATGGGTAGCCAAAAACTCTGTAACACAGTTTCCAAAAGAGCTGATCTGAGAGCAGGGGAGAAAAGGTTTCATTATCAAAATAATTTTGTGTGGTTTCCATTTCTCTTTTTTAGGTATCTGTCATCATTTATTGGTTAAGACCTAATACCTAAAAGAGTATAACTCAGCACTCGTTGCCAGAGCTCCAAAAGCTAACATGACTGCTATTTTTTTAACCACAGGCAGAAGATCCTGCAGGGCACTTTCCCCAGCACTCTCCTCACCCCAGCATCCCTTCTTCACCAGGGCAGCTGATGTGTCTCCTAGTCTAAGGCTAAGACAGTCTTCCTGGACCTCAGCAGCAGCCAGCATGGCACAGGCGATCATGGCTGTGCTGCAACCTCCATGTGAGGCAAGCGCAGGCCAGCAAGCTTCAACAGCACCCTGGGGAAGGCAGGCTCACCCCGCAGCACTGTAATGAGGCCAGCAGGTCTCCATCAGTACACTTTCTCCCCCCTCGTAGCACATGAGCTAATAGTGAACTTCTTAACCTCAAAGTTTATCAGCTATTCAGTGAGTTTAAAGGTATTACCACAATCCATCCTTCAAATCGTAATGAGCAATCTAATCCAAGTTACCTGTCATGTATGAATCAACAAAACAATTTCACTGGCAATAAAGCACTTTATTTCTGTTTTGCCAGTTGGAAGCAAGTCCCTTTTGATGGGGGGCTTGAGACAGTGAAGTCATGTATATCAATCAATCTCCCAGCAAAACCTTCTGTGAAATGTGAATTCTGGTGCCCTGTTACATATAATTTCCATCTTCTGAACCATCAAGGCTACAAGTTGTCATGAGGAGCGTCCCGTAAGCCAGGCCAGGAGCAACAGAGCAACAATGCCTCAGCCCATGGAAACCTAAAACAGAGGGCAAGAGTGATTTTAAAAATACACCTTTAAATATTGGGGGGTTTTCCCCTTGCACAAATGTTCTAATGTATTTTAATTAGACAGCTACACAGACACTTCAGTCCAACAAAAATTTGAATGGCATGGTAAGGCTGTAGGCAATTAGGATTTTATTTCTAGGTCTGTGCAACCAGTGGTAAGGAACTTACTGCAGCTTGTTTTTAAACAGTCCCCAGTCGCCTCTGACTGCAAAATATGCTAAAGGCAAATCCACTCACAGTTTCTGCTGTCCTGCAAGTTCAAACCATGTGGTCAGGAGTTCTGGGGTCTCGTGGTTTTTCATATCTCATGTAGTCTTCTTCCAGAAACTTAAAGAAGAATTCTTAGCACCCAGACCTGCTGATTTCTGACCAATAAAGCTTCAAACTAAGGCAGAGACAACCAGAACCAATGGCTGCTTTCCCAAATAAAGCCCTTTATTTCTCAGCAGCTTAAGTTCATCATAGTGATATGAAATAAAAATCTCGCTCTGCCTTCTGGCATGTGGAATGGCAAATTATTTAGGTGGTGAGTTGTGCAGTCTCTATAGTGATGAATGCGTTAATTGACCATACCCATTTAGCGTTACTATTGTGGTGCATCTCATTTCGGTTCCAGAAATTCTGACATTTTATCTTAATTTGGACTGGTCTTTTTTTGCCACATTACTAGTCTTATTATTAACATCAAGTGGATGCTGTACTCTCTCCCTGCAATACAGACAATTAGTACAGTGCTACACATTTTGCATTTAATTGAATTCCATATATTTCTAACAAGGCTGCTGATCTCATCACAGCACAGTAACCTCCTTGGTATGAAATATCATTGGAAGAATGTTTTCTGCCTGAGAGCCATTCATATATATGAGCTGCTGTAACCAATTAAAACATTAAGGAACCTACAGTTGAATAAATATCAGCAAAAATGTAAGAAGAACAGAGTGGTAGTTTTCAGCCAGTTTTATGGAAAGTCAATAGGTATCCAGAGGTCCAATTACAGGAAATGGTTTTGCAGTATGAAATAGAATTATAAGAAATAGAGAAGTAAATGAGAATGTTATAGGCACCTAGCATGCTTTTGGTCCTGGCATAAGGAATTAATTAAGAAGAATCAGTATTAAGTAGTAAAGATGAAATTCTGCTGTGAGTTGCACCTCTTTAAATCTGGCATAATTTCATAGACTACACAGAAATCACACTGGATATAAAAGTGAGAAACATGGAAAATTCTCACCCTGACAAGCCAAAATTTATTGTCCTTTTTGGCCTAAGGTCCACCTCCCCCTGCCTATTTAGTGCAGTTCAGGGGCCAGTTCAGAAGCCAATGCCCCCCAGTTCACAGGGAGCAGCAAGATAAAGGGCAGCATTTAATTCCTACTCAGCTACTTCGGCGTGTCTGAGCAATGAGGCAGCTTCTTTCTTTAGCTGTGTGTTTCAAAAAGAGTGAGGAGGAAATCCGCTTTTCCTCTCCTAGATTCATTTCAGGCCATATAGTCTCCCTGGCTTTATGGTTCTGCACTTTCCTCTGTTTTCTTGCAGACAACCTGCCAGCAAACCCTGTCCGTAGCATGCATGGGACAGCAGCGTCATCCTGTCCCTGTCTACCTGCTGTTTGCCTCATCAGCACCCGCAAGCGCTGTTTGCTGTTTAGTCTCTGAGCTGAGCACCTCTAGTGCTGCCAAGTGTGCTTGGTAAAACCTATTGAACCATTCATTTAAATACTTGTTAAACAGGAAACTGCTGCTGGGAAGTTGAGCGCTATTTTATATTTAAACAAATAGTGGGAACAGGCATGAGTGTCATTTTGTGATGTAGTGGAAAATTTGAATGACTTGCATTAATCCCACAAGTATCTCCTTGAAAACAAACCTGAAAGGCTGTTAAGGACCCTGCCCAAATCTGTAAGCTTTTGCACTGGTAACAGCACTGAAAGGGTTAACCTGCGGAGTTCTTTCACTGCAAATGTAGGCGTTAAGGAAAAGTGATGCACACATGGTGTAACATTGGTGTTTCCCTTGTGATTGAAGGAAAGTAGTTATTAAGGTCAACCATGCTTATTTTTGGCTGATGTGGAGCCCCTTTCAGCCTGAACACTCCTAAGGAGTGTACTTAAGGTCAAGAAAGTTGCATATTTTGCGAGTGAAATAAACAAAGGAAGCAAGAAATGGTGGTGTGTTGAGTACATCCTTATATGAGCTGTGGAATATTAAGGCTTAAGATTTTGATTTAGCCTCTGTCTCCTGAAAAGTTGGGCATCAGTATTGTCAGGGATGCCGGCAAGGTCAGCTGCAGCTGTTGTGACTCCAGAAAGTTTGAGGCATCCGGGGGGATGCCAGGTTACACAGGTGTGGCAAGCTCGGAGATGCAGCCAAAGTGCGCGTGGGTCGGGGTCATTTAGGCCTTCAGATGTTCTGGGAGGGCGTCGCTTCACACCTGGGTTTTTGCCAGCTCTTTCTGTTCTGCAGGAAGTTTTTGACTCCTCTGGTCTCTTTGCTTATGTTTTGATAGGCCGTCCATCTGTAGAAAGCACATGAACTCTTGGAAGAAAGCAGACCTTTCTTCCTCTGTCATCCAGTGATGGTTTTTAACCACTGTAGGCTTACTCCTCAACAGTGACGGTCGCGGCAGTTTGCACAGCTGACAGCACCTGCCAAACTTCACAGCATAGCTGGGAGAGCTTTCCTGAGAATGCATTTGGAGACGTGCATTAGTCTATCACAGAGGCACGTATTAAGGTGAAAGCAGGAGAGCCTTACATTTTTCCTGGGCAACCAAAATGGTTAGCAGCTCTAGTCAGCTTCCCAGATATATCACAATATTTTTCTAGTCATCATCATGCTTCATTCTTCATGCTCTCCTATTTCCTTCTCTCATTTCATGTTAACAAGTGCCATGCAAACTCTCCTACTATTAATAGAAAATATATATATATTTATAATGCATATATTGTATAATTTATACATTTGAATTCTTATTTATAATTTATGCTCCACAAATGAAGATGGTTACTGGTGGTCCAATGCCAAGAAAACACTTTCAATTCTAATAATTTTCTCGTGACTTTTTCTAAAAATTTTCTTTTTGAGCTTAGGCATGCACTGGCATTCCAGTATTTTGGAAGGATGCCCTTTTTCTTCAGTCTTAAAAGTCCCCTCCATTTAACATTTAATATATTCTTGTCTCCTAGTGTGTTAGGTTGAGCTCAGAAATGCATTGCAAACTACAGGCTGAGTTATTTCTCCCATGAATGCTTTAAAGCACAAAAAATGTTTTTCTGATCTTGAAAATCTGGCCTGAAAAGCATGCAAAATGATCCTCTGTGCAGAGGGTAAGACGTTGCAAAAGCTCATCCGTGGCCAGGTAGTGTCTGTGGCTGCTGGTGGCATGCTTCCTCCTGGCAGCCCAAGCAAGCACTGATCCCTTTCCCCTGCAGAGCCCACCCTGATCCCAAGATAGGCAGGTGAGGTAATGCAGCTGCGTTTCATGACTGTGACCCAAGAGGGTGGTGGGTTTTTTTGGTTTTTTTTGGTAAGGTTTTGCCAAAACAGAAAGTCAGAATTAGAGCGTACAAAACACATCTAAACAATGGAACACATACAAATTAGAGTACCCACCCACAATGCCTAATACATAACCAGTGAGTCATGCCCGGAGCCCAGTGTGAGAAATCTGTGTAGGTGGGTTTTATTTAGTTTTCTTTTTGATTGCAGTTGTGCTTCTCTCTAGCTAATAATTATTGCACTCTTAACTAATAAACATAAAGATCTGAGCTTTCCAACATGTCCAAGTGGTAAATATTTCATTTGCTAGACTTAAAATTTGATCCCTGGGGAAATGCAAATGAATTGTATCTTAGGACTCTAAACCCCTTGAACATTTGAGTTCAAAGATTAAAAGTGAGATACTGAACCACTGGGATGAACTCAGTTCAAGGTAGTAGTGACCAGAACAGTCACCATTAGCAAGTTATTCCGCTGCCTACACAAAATGTGAAATGAAATAGATGGCAATAGTCTTCTGTGGATAAAAGGACACATTGCAAACATCACCGGCAGTACTAGCTCATTTCTTATTAGGCTCAGCAAAGATGCCAAAGGTTTCAAAGGTGTGGAGCCTGAGCTGCCTTCTCACGCCCAGTGATGGTCCCTCCAGGTCAGGGCTGAGGCTCGCTGGCAGGGCAGCACAGGGAAGCGTGCGGTGCCGCTCCCGCCTCTCTGATCAGCCTCTGATAAACAGGGAGAAGCCCAGTCCGTGGAGACATAAACTTGGCACTTTTCCCAAGTGCTGCACTTAGGAAACCAGAATAATGAAAGAGCGCATAGAAGCCTAAGCTGTTTGTAAATGCAATTTGACTTTTAGTGATTTCATTTTAATTACTCTGAGAAATAGATTTTTCTAAGCTCCACAATAATGTATGTTTTTACATTATTTAAAACAAGTGAATTTTCTAACCAGCCTCTGAGGGCCTCAGAAAGTTCCTGTGTTGTAATTGCTGCTGGGTGTCTTAATGCCACAGACATCTGAGGTTTTCCAGAACATCTAAGCAGACATTGGCTGTAATTTAGTAGCCATGAGTATTGCTTGACATCATTGTTGCAGCAGAAGTTGTAAGAAAGCAATGTAATTCTAAGGTGAGATTTTTTAAAGTGCTCATTGCTAGCCTGACTCTACCACCTCTACTTACTTTTGTTGCCAGCATCAATGGGAAAGTAATTACAACTCTTTAGGACAGTGAGGCAGTTTTGAAAATCCTGTCCTTAATTTACTGCTTTTGCAGTGCTTCCATTTCATTTTTCCCCTTTCTTCTTTTCTTCTAATGTTTCCACATCCATTCCCCCCATCTCTACTTTGGTATCATCCTTGCCTTTGATCTTAATGCCTCCTTTTTTTTCTTTCTGTCTCTTAGGGTATTCTTCCAGGGTTGTTTTCTTATTGAACTCATTATTGTCCATAGACAATAAGGTGACTCATTGTGACCCATCCTCATGTTGTGACATGCCACAAAAATCAATACTCCCCTCCCCGCTTTGGTTGGAGCCTCCTTCTTTTCACATCCTCACTTAATCTTACATTTCTGATCTTATTTAATTGTTCATCTGACCACTAACAAAGTCATAAAAAGCAATGCATAACAAAGAAGAATTATTTCTTAAGTAATTCTGAAAGTACAGTTGCTTTCTAAACCACCACTTATTCCAGGAAACTTCAGTGAATGGATAGACTTGCTCATGTCTACAGTTGCAGCAATTCACTATTCAGTGAGATCAGGCTAAGTTCAGTGTTTTCTGACCTATGGAAATGCTCATGCAAGATACACAGACAGTGTTTAGGACTCCTGCAGTTCATGTTTAAGGACTTGATCAGAACAACCCAGTTTATCTGCTGGTATGGCAAATGCTGAATGGTATGAGTCACTTAGACCCCTGACACGATGCAAAAATGCACATTAGAGGGAAACCTTTATTCAGTATCTTCGATTCATGCAGCTTTCCTTTCTTCCATTCTGAATAGGAACACAGCCAGAACTGACTAGTGTTTCCGTGCAGAGTCTCCTTAAGTCATGGTCTAGACTCAGCAGTTTTGGAATGGACTGTAAATTATCCTCTACTACCCAGCCCAAAGCAGACACCACAGCAAGGAACCTGGACACTGCGACTTTTAGTTCCCAATGGGATTTTGGTATTTCAGAAGGATTAAAATTCTTCCAAAGCTGATGTCTTGCATAGCCATAGCTCTGTGCATCCTCAAACATCTTTTCAGAGCCTATGAGTTCAATGGAAATCTGAAAACTCATCACAAGCTATGGAAGCTCCCTTTCATTTGGACACTTTTCACAGCCAGTCTAAACCACTTTCTTCAAATAGTAAAGGCATTTTCTTCCCTCATTCCACTCTAAGTGTTGCATGTTTTTCAGTCTTGTCTTGGAGAGAAGTGTCACTTGAAGGAAGACAAACACTTGGCAGCTTTCTCTCAGGCCATGATAGACAGCACTTCTGTGCGCTCATGCAGCTTGCTTACTCATCACCAGAGCTCTGTCTGTTACAAAAGCAGAAAAATAACTTCTCTGTTGTACTGAAAACTTTTAGTTTTGGTTTTGGTTGGGTTTTTTTTTTTACTATTATTTGCTTGGAGAGGAGAAAACACTAGTGCTGCCTGGAAATCAGAAAGGCATAGAACAAAACACCTCACCTGACTACATGTGCCAGATGCAGTCCACAAGTAGCTCTATTATTATTAGTTGTCCTCTCAGTAACCTCTCCCTCTTGTGCATAGAGGAGTGCTTGTGTGCACCTGCTTCTTTGAGAACAGCAGGTAATTTAGCCTCTGTGGTAGTTATAGGAAGCTCCTCAGCCGCTAAGTGGGGACTTCTAGTCCCAAGAGTCAATCTCATCTGGAGCACAGTCCTCCTTAAAATAAGGTGATAAGTTTAATCCATGGTGTATTAGACAGAAGAAAAGAAAAAAGCACCTTTTTCCCCACATCCAATGTTTTCCAACTGACCACAGGAGCAACTGCAGGGGGTAGCACTCAATTAGATTACAGAGGGCTACCGAACCCTTCCAGCGAAGTGTTTTCCAGATGTGCTGAACAAGACTTTCATTGGCACAAGCTGATTATACAGAGTTCATCAGGTTGTTAAGGTTCAGATACTACAAATACAAAAGCTAATGGCAGTTTTGCTGTTGACCTACAGGGAAACAGAGTAGGTCCCATATTTGCAAACCACGTTCTGCTTTCAGTCTGCCCAGCAACATTACTGGGGTTTGGAAGCAGTATGCCACCTGAATAATGCTCTGTCCGGGTCCAGCCTGTAGGGATGGTATACCTCCGATGCTGGTGTAATGTCACGTACATGAACACTAACAAGGCACAGGGCCTCAGGCCCAGTAGTGTGTGTCTCACTGATGTGGCATAACTCCACAAAACTGCAGCCAGCTAAAAGGAAATAAGCAGTACCAAGTACCTGACTGACTGCAATGCCTGAAAATGAGGTGTGCAGAACAGGACTTGCGGTTTTAGTAATGTCACTAAGGATATGTGATTGAATCCCTCTCTGTGGACAAATACCGCTGGACCATCCATAATCATTTTAAATCTATCCTCTCCCAAACCATCCTCTGATCTCTTGAACCCTCCAAGCCTCTTGGCCTTTCCTGTAGGCTGCTCTTCTTTCCTGTTCTTATCTGTTATTTCAACCTTTTCAAACCCTGCTTGGAACCAGTTGTGATGGCTGCTGGAAGGGACCGGCACACTTTTCTTGCCCTCTCTTCTCTGATGATCCTTTTGCTCCCTCCCAGCTGGCAGGTTTGTCTATCTGCATTGCTAGGGCCATGGGACCACCAAACACTTCCCACACCAGTTCACTGGCAGCAGAATAGATGTCACTCAGGTGTTTCAGCCATTTTAACACCTTGCTAGAGGATATCCTGTACTCTGCCACTGTACCCTGTCACTTTCTGTGACAGCTTGATGTCACTTGTATTTAGTTAGTTTTTTAAATTCCATCAGCTCCCTCAACCAAAGTATAATTATTTAAGTGAAGTAGATTTGCAAAAACTACATGCAGGGACACAGTCTAAAGTCAAGTAATGTTACTCTGTACCTCGTCACTGTTTAGTGTTTAGCGTTTCTAGGTAGCATAGTAAGTACTACTCAGTCCAGTAGGGTTAGTCACTTTGTGCCTCTCTCAGGCTGTTTTTAGGAGGAGCTGAGCCAAAGCCCCAATCACAGGATCAAGGCAGTAATCGTCACTTCTGATGTTCAAGGTCAGCATCTGAGCTGGATGACTGGCATCGTCAGCTACAAAAAACCACCATATATTCCAGAAGACTTCTGTAAACCAAGATGATGCTGTTCCTGGTGATCCCTGCTAGGGAGGGGGTGTTACCTCCTTTTGTGCTTCTTCCCACCGTCCCACAGAAGTCTTTCATTCCACCAGTGCCAAGAGACAGTATCAGCTCCAAAATGCTAGTGAAGGTTAGTAAATACAGCTTCACAGCAATGTTCAAGCACATTATTTCAGCGAGGTCACCCCTTTCAAGCATCCAAACCTGTTGTCTCTCCTAAAGAGAAAACTATACAGAAATTCTGAGATGAATGTCCTGCATTTTTCAAGCTGCTACCCCTACCTGGGAGCAACTGAAATCTCTAATTTAGCCTTGATGGAAGAAAACTAGAGTTAGGCCTTAGGGCTTAATATGCAGACTTATAAATAAACTTAGTGCCCTTTATAGTGTTCCTCCAGCTTTTAGCAATCAGGCTCAGACTTGCCTAGTCCTGCACAGAGGAACCCCCTACTTCTCAGGTCATCTTCTTTCCTGGATCCAGCCAGGAGATGTTTATTATGAGATGTGGAAAGTGGTGGGATGATGGAGAGTCTCTGTTTCACGTCTGTAGGAAGACAATCCAGGGCCACTGAGACCGCTAGACCTTGTAGGAGGGAAGGATTGACATTTCCCATCTCGAGGCCAAGAATGGGACTAAATAAGGAAAAGGCACAAACTAAGGTGGGATCACCCAGTGAAAAGGTTTGGTGTCCATTGTCAGCCAAGTGCAGACTAAGAGAAAAATTCCATCAGCTTTGTGGCTGATGGAATCAGCTTTGTTGTCCCAAACCAACGTTTCACATCAGGCTACCTCAGCCAGCTACATTTACCCCTATCATGCTTCCACTGCATGAAGTGGTCTACCTTGGCTTGTCCCTTTCTCTTACAACATCTAAGATACTTTAGAAAATATAGTATCTTCTAGTTTTTTTACTGATAAAAATATTTTTCTCCTGTTGCAAATTAACTTAACTTCCTGCTGTGTCTCCTACAACCCAAGTTAAAACATGAAACAAATCACAGACGCTTCCTGGAAATTTTAGCTCATAATTTGCTCTGAGCTGCACTTTGTTCTCCACTGGCTACTTCAGTGTCACTTCTTCTAGACCATGACTCTCAAGTGGTGGTGAAACATCTCAGATAAAACACCATGAAAGTCGCATTTTCATCTACTTTAATTTTACTTTTTGTTTGCTTGTTTTCATGGCTGCTGCTTTCCAAAATGATTTTTCTTCTAAAATGATGGGGAGAAATCACAATTTGGGTAATCACTGAGGACTGGAAGCTTCCTACTTGGACAGAGCTCCCATTCTTCATATTCAGTGGAACTTTATTTAATTATGAAATATATAGGCAAAGAAATGTAAATATGGCCTTGATTCTGCAATTAGGACAAAACTCACCTTGGCCCGAGATGAATTTTCACCTGCAGAAAAGCTGTAGAGTTTTATTCTGTGTGTAAAGCACATACAACAGCCCTTTCTTCCTCCCATTTAATTAAAACTAATGCAGTGGTCTGAGGTCCTTTTATCTGGCCTTGCTTCGCTGGAATTCAGATTTTTTATATATTTTTCAATGGAAATACTTTAGACCACCCTAGGTAGACCTCCAATATTTTACTGATCCTGTAAGAAGTATCTATCTCAGAGATGTTTTTGTTGTTAGAACTATAATCAGATAAAGCAGCACTGTACAGAAACAGTTGCTAAATAAAAAAGAATTGGTGATGCTCTGTTTGGCATCCATGCAGCAAGTGATGTGTGATTTATTATTAGTGAGATAAATACAAGAGGAGATCACCATCCCAAGGAGTCAGGCTATGGGCTCTGTCATGCGTTTAACTTGCTGCTGCTCCCACATTCTGGAGGGGTGTGCAACCTCAAGTCCTGGAGGCATTTTGCTTGCTCTGTGAAGAGGTGAACAAAGCACCCCACGCATGTGGAGCAGAGAATTTCTTCCTGCCACAGCCCTGCTCAGAGTGTTTTTCTCTCAAAAATTGGTAACCAGCACTTCATGTTAGTGTGACTGCATGCAAGGAGAAGCATGGAAGTGGGCTTTCTGTGCTATATTATTTCCTTCTGTGCACCATATAGGAGAATTCAGTCCATCCCCACATTAGATAAAGTGGGCTTATTAAAATTCCTGTTAACATTTATGGTAAACTTCCTACTGATTTTAATGGCATGTGGATCAAGCATGGGAAGCACAAGGATCCAGAACTAGCAGTAATGTGATCATACATTTTTAGTTTGTGTTTGTGTGCATGTGTGTAAATATGAGCCAGCAGAGAGGATTGTTAGTTGCAGCAGATTAGCTCAAGCTTTATTGACAGATGAAATATAGAAGTAGAATCCTGTGGCGATGAGTGTTATTGAAAACTCTAAGACAGGCAGAATGAAAGAAAACACAAATGTAGAAAAACAAAGTCTTGGTCTGTGCGATTACTGAATATGTGTTAAGAACAACCACAGAGCTCTGGAGACCAGAGCTGACCCAAAGCTGAGGAGCAGAAAACACAGAGGCAGGGACAAACACCATAAATCACTCTGACAGACCTATCATTAGGTCTGTAGGAAAGACCACCTAGAAGGCCAGAGGGAGGGACCCACCAAGGCTGCGTCTTCTGCTGGAAAGCATTATGACTGGAGATATGCTGCTTGCTGTAGAACTGCAGCTATTTTGAACACTAATAATAGTGTTTCTTTCCAGTTAGCATGAGGCAGGGGTTGTTTCTCATGTGATAGTAGAACTATTTAATGTACTAGACTGGCCTATCATAACCCAAGAGCAAAGAGTTATGCGGTCATTTCATTATCACTTCAGTATTAAACTATCTTGATGAGCCAGTAAAAAATTATTAGATGTGTTTTCTCACAACTTGAAAACAGTGTGTCTATTTTCTTTTCAAGGAGTTGTTATGACCTCCAGTACAGATAAGAGTTTTCCCTGATGAGGATAAAACTACTTTGTTAAATCATGTATCTCAGCAGCATTTAAACAGGGCATTTTGGCAGAGAGAGAGGGAGAGAGAGACTCTGCCTTTTCTCCCAGTGGCAAAGAGTGTATCCGACAAAAATGTAATCCTCCTTTCCTTTCTGTGTTTCAAAAAGATGTCTATTGTCAGCTCAGTTTGTTTATTTACTTATTTCACTGGGAGGAGGAATCTTGTATTAAAAAGTTTACTTGGGAAAATTGAAACTATTGTGACTTGTTTACAAATTGTCTATTAACAACTGGCCATGATTAAATTTCATGAATCAACTTAATATGCCATAGAGGACATACTAGAGTGTGCAAGGAGATACACTAGTGTGTATCAAATGGGGGCTACTGTTAGTCTTTCTTCTCGAGGTGGTTGATAAACTTTGTGTTGGTTTGTCATGATTCTTGAAGGTGAACTAAACTGCTTATGGAACCTTGCCTCTCTCTAAACAGAAAAAACTGCAAAATGCAGCCAAGGGAGCATCAAACAATGTTAATCTGATGTTTGAAAAATTTAATGAGATTCCTTGTGTGTGGGTCATTCTTGATGCCTGGCAATAAAGTACTCCAGGCTGGGCTCTATATGGTTAAGCTGAGTGACACTCAACATGGGTGCATAGCAAAGGATGAGGCAGAGCTGAATATTTCCAGCATCCTCATGTGTGCATTACTCAGCAATGGCTTGTCCTAGTGTCTCATACTAATTATGACCTGAAAGAGAGGGTAAGGTGGTGTATGCTGGCTTTCTGAAGCATCAGACTATCAGTTTCGTGGCCAGTTTTTCACTGTACTAACTTCTCCATTTCCAGATTCAAAAAGGAAATGCATGTGACATATGCATCCAGCAGTTTTGTCTAGCAGTACTAAGTATCATGAGATTTTAAGGACAGTGTTTTATAACACGGAGATACTACTTTCATATTTCTTTCACCACAAGTGTTCAGGGCTCCATTCAACACCAAACATAAGCTTCCCAGCCAGTGCTGAGCCCCGTGCTGCTACAGTTCAAGTGTTAATGCTGTCATACGTAGCTAATTTAAAGCTAGTTCAGGTGTTGCTGTGCTACACTAGGCATCCACAGAGAGGCTAAGTGACTGGCAGTTTTTCATGCAGCAACAGAACTGCATCATGCAGTCTATAACAATCCATTTTACATTGGTATTGCTTTTGCCACTGTCTTCTCCTAAAACTGGGACACTGGATTAGATGAAAAATATTGTCAATAGGCTAAGAAAGAAACAATAGACACACTGAAGAGTTGACTAAAACAATTTCTGGTTTAAAAAGACAAATATGTAAAGTAACTTCTGCTTTTGTCCCTCAGTGCTTAGTATAATGTTAGCATAATGCTGGAGAAAAATGGGCAAAATGCACTAACTAGGAGGCTGTAATACCACAAAAGAGTGACTGAGACAGGCAGTTTAGGCCTGGACATCAGTGGACTGTGATGGTTTTGCTTCGTCTCTGCCACTAATCTGTTTTGTGACCCTAAACAAGTCACTTCGCTTGAAAAAGAATTGATAAAAGCCTCATTTCAGACATACAGAAATGCATTTAAAGGAGGTCTATAGACAACAATGATAATTTCTTCAAAGTATTTTAGAATTGCTATCCAGTTTGCTGATGTGCAAGCTTAGTTGTGTCTGTCTCAAGCACTGAAAAACATCATTTCTATCTGATTGAAGGTGAAAATATTTTTTCATTATGACAGTCCTTGAATTTAATCAGGAGTTATTTTTTGCCATATCGTGTTAATATTCTTTGAAAGTAAATAGTAGGTTTTGTTTGTTCCATGGTTTGTATCCATCCTTCTTTATCAAAGCATCAGTCTGAGCTGCTCTGACTTGGGCAACCTATAATGTTTTTTCCATAGCACGTGATTCCTTGAATCAGCTTAAACCCTTCTGTTGTTCCATGAAAGTTGTACCTAAAGTCACAGTCTGCACATGACAAGTGCCCTGTCATATGGACAACAGTTCAGTTTTTCCTCTGAGTTTCACAGATGCCGGGAAAATAGGATTTACCTATTTGGCATGTTTGAGAGCAATAGGCTTTCCATGTCTGCCCCACACATCTGCAGTGATCCTCAGGGTTGAACACACCTGACCTGTGCAGCAGTAGTGCCTCTCCATTGACATTGGGCCTCTGTCTGCCCAGAAAGGCGCTCCTTGGACACCAAATCTAATCACTTCTGCTTGTAGTAGCTACCTCTCTTAATGCCTTTAATAAAATCATCAGTCCAAAATGGTCTTTGGCAGTTGCAAAATGGTAGTGTGGTGCCTGCGTTGTCACTTTGGAGCAAAGCAGGGGACAGTGGTATTAACAACTGAGTCCCCATAAGATTTAATAGCAGGGAAGCAGTTAAAACCCTAGTGTTTTAAAACTTTTACTTCAGAGAGCTGCTGTTGTAGGGGTTTGGTAGTCCAGAGAATATCTGTTGCCAAACACCGATTCCTATGTGTATAAAATTAAGCTGAAATTGTCCACAGTTGTGAAACTGTGTGTTAGTGTCAGCAGGTAAAAAAAAGAAAAAAAAGGAAAGGAAAAAAAAAAAGGAAAGGAAAACAGAGACTCCACTTCTGGCTGCAGGGGCCATCTGAGCTGCCAGCCACAGAGCAGCTTGGGCAAACTGAATTCAGCATGCGCTCCTCACCGCTTCACCTGCTCTCAGCTCATCATGTTCCTCTTCTGCTGGACCACCTCTAATATTCCAGATCTAAAACCAGCACCAAATAGCAAGCTCTTCTTTCCTCCAGTCAGTCTGTTGCAAGAAGTGTCATTCTTTTAACCAGATTCAAAATTTTCCTTCTCAGAAAAATAGCAACTTGAGATTTGGGCTGGACAGTGTTGAAACAGGGAGAACGACAAAGCTAAGACCTGCCATCTAGAAATGAATACTAGACAGTGAAAAATATCTCTACCAAGTACCTAGCAAAGCTCCTCTTTCCCCAAAACATAAACCATTTTATTCTATTTGTAGACTAGACTTCAATATCATAGAGAGAGAAAAAAAAAAAATCTTTTTTCCTCTTAGAGGGTCAGTTTTATGGCATGTGTGCCACTTTTGCTTCCTAGGTGTTTGACACAACACTTTAACCTACAGCTCAGTTTTCAGCTCTGGGAAGCCAAAGGGACACACGGTGGTGCAGCATTTGGGCGTAGTAGGCTCTCCTGCTCAAACTATTTGTGGCTCCAGCATTCTTGAACTGTGTGGGCTTTCCCAAGCTCCTTCTGGGAGCCTTTACACCATCCCTTCCTGGATCTGCGCTCACCACTTCTGTTCCCTTGCCTCACCCACACCCCTCTGTCATTTGTATATGTTGTAGGGCTGGCAGCTGAAAGTGTTTATTGCTGATGTTTATCTTTGTGTACTGATTGTTGTTCTCTCCTCATGTAATTTTATTGTTTTTCTATCCTTAATGCCTGTTATTTGTTGGCAAAGGAGAGCTACTGAAAAAGCAACAAAAAGTACTCTAGCACAGAGAGGCATGCAATGAGAAGAGGGATTGGACAGAGCTTCTTGTTTACACTCAGCGGACAATGGCTTGCAGTAATTTGAAGTGCCACATTTTTCCTGTTGCTTTTTCAAAACTACATCTTGGCAAGGAGCCGGGTGTGGATGCGGTGGCCACTCCGGGCCATGGGGCGAGCAGGGCCCCTGGCGATGGTGGCTGCGGTGGCGCTCAGTGGGAGCAGGGCAGCTGGTGGCAGCAACAGCCCCCAGCACTCCTAGTGCACACTATTTAGTTAAGCTTTAACATGTGGGTTTGCTCACTACTTACTTACATGCATAAGAATGGCTCAGATTCAGAAATCAGCTCCCAACAATTTTTTGGTGAGGTTTGACCTCCAGAAGGTCAACAATGCCAAAACAGAGAGAAGCTGAGGGCAAAGGACAGTGCCTGACAGAATGGGAAAATGTACTGCCGCACAGTTGAAACTGGTGTTTCTGATAGGGAACGAGAGACACAAAACCTCATGGTGGATTTTCATTTGAACAGCCACTGAGTGCCATGTTTGTACCCAAACCTGATCTCCACTGAAGTATAGAGGCAGTTGGTTTAACACCATCTTTGATGGCTGAAGCCTCATTGATGTTTTGTTCAAAAATTTTGGTTTAATCTTATGACTGCTGATCACTCCAGCCATAACCAGTAAATCCTGTCAGCATATATATATGCTTAACTGCAAACAGATATGCTGACCCACAGTTCACAGCAAGAGCATCGGAGTACATTGCAGGTTTCACACAGTGGTGGATCAGAAAGTTTATTGGAGAAGTGGTGGAAGACAGAAAAAGAAAGTTAGAAAAGGGTACTGGAAATTCTTATGCAGTGACAGACAGTGTTAAACTTTGTTTCCTGTTCACACCATGAGCTTTAGCCTGCTGCTGATGTTAACATTTGGGTACATCCACAGGTGATGGACACAAAGGGCTGCAAATCAGACAGTTTACACCAGTGAAGATGGTACACTTCCAGTAGAATTCCTGATCTTGTTTTCTGCTCACTGGAATGCAAATTTCAGAATGAGAGGTAACACCACAGCAGAGTGTACTGAGCCTTAAAGTTGCCAATAGCAGCTTAGTTGTCTAGAAAAGTCTTGCCCTGGCTTATCCCACAGTTTCCTGCTCTGGTTAGGCTTTTTATTTTCTAACATTTTTACTTATCGGCTTTATTCTGAATCCCTGATCCAGCCAGATGCTCTTGTAAGTAATGAACCAGAAGCCCTGAAAAAGTCTATTCCCCCTTAACAATGCATTTAAGTACAGGGCTGATACTGAGTATATTAGTAATTTCATGAGTAACAGTACATCAGCTTAAGAAGTCTTGGCCATGATTCAGCAGCATATCCGTATTCAGCAAAACATTTAAGAATGTACTTTAAATTCCATGGACTTCAATAAGATTTAAGCCTGCACTTAGGAACCTAAACATTTAGATAGGTCTTTTCCTTCTTTTCACAGCAGGAATGACTACCTTAGCCTTTTAGTTATTTAAGATGGAAAACACTGTATAGTTCATCATAGTCCATGCCTATGCAGGCATGCGAGAGATTAATCAGGTAGGCGACACAGAGCTAGGATCTAAGTGAACTCACCTTTATTTCACTGTGCTCCAGGGGCGGGAGTCTGAAGTATCTCTTCCCGAGTCTTCAAGTCATCTCTTCATCATCCAAACACCCCATTTATCAGAAGGCTTCATGTGTCTCCCAAGACCTTGATATAAGCAGAATTTTATTGTCAAAGCCATTTGAAGTTGAAGAGAAGCCATTTCTCACTTTTTTAATAAATAGAGATACTGTTTACATGAATAAAAGTGAAAAGTACTTTCCCTAGATACTTTTCAAGCTTCCAAAAATAGTCCTAACTCTCAGCCAAAGTTACTGTTGCTGAGCTTCCCCAGGAGAACATCAGTGCACGGTACTGCTGTGTGAAATATTCTCACTGCCAGTTAAACTGGTGAGAAATCACGTTTTGGTGGTTTTGTAATAAAACAAAATATTTTGTGGCCTGGCCCCTAATTCTTGGCTTATTTCTAAAGAAACAAAAGGCTGTTTCCATAGCTACAAAAACAGGGAAACATCTCTGCAAAAAATTAGGCTGCAGTCTAAAACTGAGAAATTTCACAATTTTGCCCATAGTTAAGATGTGATTCAATCTGCAAATAGAGAAACATGTTCTGTTTGCAGTAAAACACTTGTACTGTTTGAAAGACATGTTTTCCTCTTGATCAGATATGAGATGTGTAGGTGGGCAGTTTTCACACGAGTTACTGCAGAAGCACGCTCTATCACAGGACCTAATCCTGCAAGGTGCGGAGTGCTCTCAGCTCCCAATGGTGTCAGGAGGAGCAGAGGTCACACAGAACCTAATTCTTTGCATTTTTTCATGTTTTTACTCTTTTGTTTTGTATCAGAAAGAGCTAGATTTTGGACTTGCTTCTGCATTCCTTACCTACCTGAATAATCCCATAGGGCAACCAGATAACAGAGTAAAAGCTGTGGTAATGGATCTTTTACTTTTGACATAGTGATAACTGTGAATAGGAGAGCCGTTTGGACAAACACTAAGGACCAGGGGATGCAGTCAGTGATACCTGCTTATTATTTTCTGTAATGGAGAGACTATTTACAAGCTAAGCAGTCTTTAAGGCTGGGTATGTGTAATGTGGAAAAATATTAAGTAGATCAATAGAGTAAAGTAGAAGGAGACCTGCCGGGCACCAGTATCACTGCCATCAATTTGTTTTGAATGACATAACTTCTAATAGTAGGAAGTTGTTGGTAAAACTACCCATGTGGGGCTTTATTTTCAAATGTCATACTTATACACTCTCTAAAAATATAGCTTTATGAATGCATGCTTGCATGTGAATACATAACAGTTTGTTACACAGGAATCTTAGAAATTAACACATTCTAGTGTTTCAAAGTGTTTATTTAGCATAGCAATGTACACTTCTATGAATGTGCAAGAAGCACAAAAGTTATCAAATTATAGCACCTTCACGAAGCCTCGGAGCACTGCAAAGAACAGTGGTGGTTCCCCTTTAGAGACACTCCATGATATTTTTTTTCACAGACATGATGGTTCCTTGGGGGTAGAACAAGGGCTGCCTACTTCTTGAGCCTTCTCAACCTGCAGCCTGAGATGATGGGAACCATCTCCTCTGACCCATCTCCTCCAAACCATCCAAAGATCTTATGAAATAATTTCACACTTCAATTCTGCTTCATTACAAATAGGATTTTGTTAACAGCTGCATCATCATAACTAGGTATGCAACTGCCACTGCACTGCACTTGTCACTGAAGAGAAGCCCCTTCTAGGGAGTAGAAATCTCCATTATTACTATCAGTTCCTGCCTTGTACAATGGCCTGAGAATTGTTTTTAACTCTATTGCTACTTCATATTCAGGACTCTCCTTAAGTAATATGCATCAGTGCATTTTCTATTAGCACAGTGGATGCTAAAATCTAGTATTATAGCTGGGGTCACTTACACAATTCATTTACTGCCAACATACAGATGCTTGAATGTTCAGCCATTTCTAGCACCCAAGAGAAAACACTGCGTTATAACTGGACTTTACGTTAACTAGCTTAGGTCTTGTTTTTCCACAGGCCAGGTTTGGAACAAGCACTCAGCCCTTGTCTCTTGTGTCCCGTTGACTTGATGCAGACATTTCTCATTGAAGCACAGTAATTAGATTTGCTCTTTAGTACTTTGTAAGGTAAAACAGAGGTTTCGCTTAGGTGGAGATGTCAAGCCTGCAGGTACAGTAAGCCTGCATCTCAGGTGCTAACTGCAAGCATATTTTAATCTCTTTCAGATATTGTGGGTTTATTTATAAAGTGTGGTGAAACCAGGTACACCTATACCAAGCTTTAGAATCAGCTCATAAAAGAGAAAAGCCAGTTCATCCCTCAGATCATCTTTCTCCAAATTCTTAAGAAACACATACGAGCTCAAGCAGCGTGTCTGGCGGTTTAGTGCAGTGAATTGCCGAGCCAAGGCAGATTTGGCAAACCGTGCCCCACTGGCAGCCTTTGCTATCAGCTGAGCTCCCACCCAAATGCCTCTGCTGATGGCCGTCTGGTAGCGTGCTTTGAGGAGAGAGCCTGCATCCAGAGATTTAAAGGTCAGGACCAATACCTTGAATCCTGCTGGCAGCCACCACAGCTCACAGAGAGTGCTGGTGTTACATGCTGCCAACTTAAGCTCTGATTAATATGTGACTGCTGCATTCCAGACTTGCTTCAGACTCTGAATGATCTCAAGCGATAGCCTAAAGCAAAGCATATTACAGGAGGCTAATCTTGAGGTGACAAGACTGTGAAGAAGCATAGCAAGTTCCATTTAGAAGGATTTTTTTTTATTGCAGGTGGATCACAAATTGTGGGACGGAAATTAAAATGTGTATGCACCTTTTGAACTGCAGCACATGCGAGTGATGGCTGTTAAGTGCATTGAAGTGATTTGACGTTAGACATTCCAGGGATGAAATGAGTAGCGTTTCATTTTTCTACAGCTGCTATGAGTTTGCTTTGACTGCCTGTACGTACCTACAGTTTCTTCCACTTCCTTTTCGTCCCACTATCAAAGGGGTTCTGATTCCCACCCTGGACAGCTAGTGAATGTTCTGTTTCATCTTTCCTGTCTGCAAGATGGATGCACAGAGGTTTTGTTTGGCTCTCAATAGCGGATTTCCACTATTGCTCCCGCCAGTTAGAATAGACAGAAAATAATATATTAAGTCCACTCTAATAGACTTGTATGTTGCCCACAGCAGTAGATGAGTTGTGTATAGAAATGTGCATCTTCTGTTACATGCAGCTTTTTTGGAATATAATGTCCCACTAATGTTGGCTCAACTCCCATATTCATCAAAGGCCCCTGACTTTTACAAGATAAATGGGGATTTGAATTCTAGGAAGCAATTTGCCGTGTTGCATGAGAATTAATGAAAATCTTGCTGCTTCAACAATGGTAGACAGAATGGTGGAAAAATATTTAGCTCTGGGACTAATTAATAAACCAAGGGATTTTAATGCATTGGGTAGAACTGAGCCAGAGATTAATTTGGCCCACATTACACATACTTTGTGTAACGAAGGATATTAAACTCCCTTAAAATACTGTATTGCAGGATTCCTACACACTCAGTACAGGCTTGCACCAGTTTCCAGAGTTGCACCAGTTTCCTGTTGCTCAAAACTGAGCCTTTTGCAGACATGGTGGCAGAGGTATAGTGTGTCACTTTTGCTTTGTATTGAGTTTTGTCTATGGTTTTATTTTTCTGTGTAACATAACACTTCATGGTCAGAATCTTCCATCCTTTCTAAATGACGAGCAGTATCTGGCCTTACTGCTTTCAACAGAGCATTACACACAGGTGTCACTTCAAGACTGTATAGGTGACGGAATCCAGCCCTTAAGCAGGAACTCGAGTTAAACATAACTTTAATGTTTGTAGAAAGACCTGCAAAACGCCAAATTGTTGGCAAGGTTCTTTGCCTTGTTAGAAGTGAGCCGGTAAGAAAGAAACATGCTTGTTTGCTCTAGAGACCTGCCCCCCAGTGGCAACACACCCTAGCTAGGCTGGAAGAGGAGAGGAACAGAGGCAGAAGAAGCAAAAGCCACTTTCACAAAAGCAAAAGATGATGCCAGAAGTAAGTACAGCAATAAAGCTGTTGCATGGCATTAGATATGATCCTTTGGTTATGTCTGTACTCACGAACTATGGGCGAAGGTGTACTGTGAAATTATCTGTGGCACATTTTGACCTGGGCCAACTAACACTCTCCCAGACAATTCGTAGGCATGTTTTTGGGTATAAACACAGACTAGGAATCATTCCCAGTAAGTAATTCGAAATCACCCACCCTGTTTTGGCTGAAGTGTTTCACCATCTGTATGGACACAAAATATATTGTGCCAGTCATTTCGGCGTCATTTTATTATCGTTTTCTATTAATATAGAATTATTGTATACTAGTTATTCTATGTCTATACTAATAGGATGATTAGTTTAGACATAGACTCAGAGACCAGTCTGCCTCACTTAATTCATTCTGTAATATAAGGATAATAATGTTTGTCTACCCACCTGCCTAACAAGGACGCAGTAAGATTTTATACTCTATTAATGGTAAAGCATTGAGGATTTGGAGACAGGAGGACGGGACACACATTAAACAGAACCTATTACTTTTCATCTAACTTTGGCATTGCTTGTAAGTATGCTAACAGCAGCATTTCCTGCCTAATACTCTGTAATTTTTGTTTTCTGATACTGGGTGAAGGGGAAGAGCCCTGGTTAAACTTATTAGGTCCTCTGAATGAGAAGTAATTAATTAGCCTTTTTACTCTGCTGGACAACTGCTACAAAACCGTCTCCAAAGCAAGGGTGTGGTATAGTGAGTTTGCCTGTATGAAGGATCTAACATGTAGCCCATGGGCAGAGGGACAGGCACAGACATATCCCAATATACAGTAAAGGCCTGCTCACGTAAAGGTTGCATAACAAATATTAGCTATACAAAATAACAAGTTGGCTATCTACTGTCCCTAGGGTCAACATTCTCCAAGACTTTATGAAATCAAGTTGGCAGGGTATGAAAGGTACGTTGTTGCTCCCACACGTCTCATGCAAAACTTCAGGAAATTGCATTCATGTTTCTTACACCAACACTCACAAACGAGGACACTCAGAAAGACATATTAAAGAACTGCTATCCTCATCCTCTTGGCAATTTCACAGTATTAAGTCTGGAACAGTGAAACCAAGAATATTGGAAAAACACCAGGAGGAAGAAGAGGAGGAGAGGGCAATTCGTTTGCTGAAAATGAGAGAAATAGAAGAGGAGCGAGGCAGCAGGTCAGTTTGTGCAGACAGGCCCAGGAGAAAAGCCCTGGGGTTGCCCTGTGACAGAGGAAGACAAGGGCCTCTCCAGGAAAAAAGAAGGCAGGAGGAGCTCTAACTGGAGCAGGGTGTGTGCCCGTGCCTCGTGGGGAAGTTGGGGGAGAAAATACGGGATGTTAACACTCTAGAAAAAGGCATCTCAATTTCCTAGTATTGTTGGAGTGCTTAAATATGCTGTGGGCTTTGTATTATTTTTCTTTTCTTTACGACATCTTATATCTACCTCTACTAGGGCTTAAAGGAAGAGCAAGTTGAACGTTTCCCCTTCTCCACCCCCACAGATATCACAGATAGTGAGAGGAAGAGTCCCTTGTGCAGAAGACATTATGTAGAGTAGAAGAGACATGCAGTCTGTTGTGTGTCCCTTCTTTCATCCGTTCAGGGAATTAATGCTTTCATTAATTCAGTAATCATAATTTAACAAATCCCCTAATGCTGATGCTGCCTTGCTTATGTTTTTATTTTGTTCTTTTAATCTAACCTCTTCAGGTAACTTTGATGGTCCAGCAGATGAGTCGTGTATTTTTCATAACTAGAAAGCACTGTCTGGAAATTATTAATGGTATGAACTTGCTAAGCCTTGGTAGTGTTTTTCTTTTGCACTGAAGCAGACAGAGTCCTCATATTGCCAGTGACGATACTCAGATAAGGAGCAGTACCAAACCAGTGAAGCAGGGAGGAGAGATTAACTTAAACTGTACCAGCTTAGGCGGTGATGCGCATACACTTATACTGCATGAAAAAAGGTGTTTTTGTCATGTGAAGCTAGGTTAGCATATGGTTAGCATATACCCAATTGAAATCGTTGTCCCCATCTAAGGACTACTTATACATGGGAGAAGTTTAGGTCTGGAACTGTGCTTTAATGCTGAGGTGGGGACAGCTGGCAGAGGTAGCTGTGGAGTGTGACCTGTTCCTCTGCTGATGCTTGAAGATCCCTATGCACTAGATACGAAGTCCTAGCAGTCTAAACAAACACTCAAGTTCAACTTCAGTGAAGGGTTCCAACACAGAGTGTAGGTGAAATCTGTGGCTTAGAGGCCACGTGAGATGATGATAAATGTTCCATTTACCCTTCAAAAATCTATTAACTGTAGAATTTTTCAGTCCCTAGAAATGCTTTAGAAGATTGATTTGTCATGAACACTCTGTCTAATGCACATGAAGTAACACGCACCTCCTGTTGCTGCAGTATCAACATACTTTGCTTATCAACATTGCTTATCTCAATCTGTTGAATTGCCTGTGTTCTAACAGAGCACTCTCCTCTACCAGAGCATGAAAGCTGGGACAGCCAGGCTCAGAAATTGTGTTTTGCAGCAGTGGTTTTGTTGCTTTGGTTTTTTTAGGGACACTAATTTAGAAAAAAAAAAATTTAACTGATGCAAACACTGGGTTTCCAGTCTCAGGCAGGCACCTGGGGAACAAGCTAAAAAACTGGTTTATAACTGTCATTTGCTGATGGCAAAGCTATGAAACAAAGTGACAGTGCTGGGTGTTCAGCCAACTGCTAACTACAGCCATGCTGAAAAGAGGCTGAACCACAAGAGCCAGACTTAATTTGCACACCGAAGGAGGCCACTGAGAATGGACTGAGGGAAACTTGAGAAAACAAAATGCTATGATCTCATTTCACAGCCTTATTGTAAAAGAAGCCTAAGAAGTCACTGCTGAAAGTCAGCTTTGCCTGGTGAATTTTTTCTTGTTGAACCAAGGGCGATGTAGCACAGGGCCTGAGTGACAGGAAGAGGAAGGTTTGAAAGGTGACTCACTATCTTGTTTGTGAGCAGAGGCAAGCACTCAGTAATTATGGGGAATATGAAATTAATACTTAGACAGCCTCGTTGCTACCTTTTAATAATAAATAAGAGTACTTCTTCTGGTGGCACAGCACTGTATGTTTGAATCAGCTGTCCTATGAGGAGTCTATGCTTTTCTCCTGGTGTTGGAAAGATGCTGCATAATGATCATGTAGCAATACATGTTCTGAGCTTCTGTGCTTCCTGCTCGTGACAGACACAAAAAGGAACAATCAGGGCTAATTATGACTGCTAGTAAAGAAGGGATTCGTGTCTTAAGGCCTGTGAGTACTTAGCTCAAATATAATTACAAACAAGAGTTTAAAGGAAAAAAAGAAGTCTGGTCCAGTAAGCAGAACAATCATAAATTTATCCTGTCCATCTAGGCAGATAAAACCTTTCCAAAGTATCTGAATATGCTTAAAACAAACCCCCAGTAACCCTACAACACACCTAAATACATTTGGTCTCTAGCTCCAAGCAGTTCATGGAGAAGTAGAAAGGAATCTGGGCTGCTTGCACATGTATGTGGAAAAAGAACAGTTAAAAATCACTGGAAGTCAACTGTGTGGCTTCAGACTCACGTCTTCTCAGGGTGACACTGTGCCAGCACTGGCTCATCTTTCAGCTCAGCTGATCTTAATCACCACAGTAAGAGGCAGGTCAACAGGCAACACCACAGATTTACTTGATATTATTTTCAGTTTTGCACGCTAAAATGGTTGTGAACTCTGCTGGCAACACTATTAGTGGCAACTACTTAGAGCAGCTTTTGAACCAGTGCCAGCATTGCCAATTCATGGACAGTGTGCTGCACGCCACCACCCAGCCACATTCTGCACCACTTGTGGTCTGCAACAGCAGCTCCATGCTGCACAGTGCATTACAGCAGTCTACTTCACAATAATTCTAGATGTGAACTCCTGTAATGAGATGTAAGTCTGGAATAAAGGCTGTATCTTCCAATATTTTCAAGCTGAAAGAAGTAGTTTCTGACCATACCTAAAATTTGTTCCCATATTCAATTGGTAGATAGGGGAAACAAGACAAAGACAAGTTTTTTGAACCCTGGAAACCTCCTTGCATCAAACCACTTGCAACAGGAGGGATGTGGACAAGTGACAGCCTTTACACATGCTCCTCCTCAAGCCTTTCCTCTGATTCATCTGGTTGAATTTAACTGCTTGACCCCCACTGATGGGTCTTGGGCAGGTGGCAGAATGCTACAGAGGGGAATTGATCCCATCCAGGCTGGCTAATTGATGCAGCCAGGTCATCAACATCTCATAGTTACCAAAAGCTACTGAATAGATATCTTACTACCTTTATTGAAAGTTAGGTCTCGAAGTTATCCCAGTCATTAGCTTTTCTGTGCTAGACTGTGGTCTGAAAACAAAGAAGCCCACAAGACACACTGTCTTTTGTCCAGACACTTCTGGAATTATTTACCTTGTAATCCGTAGTTACCTCCTGCAAGCCTGGTCATGATTTGTACAGTAAAAACTGACAACCAACATAGTTTAGATAATCTGACCTTCTGTCCTATCTGATGGAAACATGGTTTGACAGAATTCATCCACGCACTGAAATATGTATTTAAATTTCCAAAATGCTCTCTGAACACTAGAGACTTTGTAAAGGTGCGCAACTGTGATCTTTAATGTGTGCATCTGCACTGTCAGGGCATTTGCCTACCATGACTAACATCTTGAGGTCCTTTCCAATATTATGGAGGGTTTGGTGCAATACTGTGAATGGATTTCCTAGAAAAAAAATCTCTTTTCTGGTTCTTCCAAAGTTCTTTTCAAGGGTCTGTCAGAAATTCTTGAGAACATTAGATGGTGATATAGAGAAATTGTTGAATAGCATTATCTATGTTGTACCTACCTATACTGGGCATAGACAAAAAGTTTGTCTTCAGAGCTTTAGCCATTGGAACATTATTTAGAGAACACTAATGTACTAGGGGAAAACATTTGGAAGGCAGGCCTATGTTTCTTGCAGATAATCAATGCATTTGCTGGCTTATGTGTGTACCTTCATTTCCTGTGACTATCGTGCACATTAAACAACATAAAATTACACACCTAAATTATCATCTGCATGGCTAATCTCCTTGTCTGATGAATACAGTTTCAGATCTAATTCTTCTGCATGTAAAAATGTTTCCTTTAGAATGTACCTTCCAAACCACTTTAGACACCTCCATAGACTAACCTGTGACATAGATGTCATTTTGCTTACTCTTCATAAAACTTAAACAGTAGTCATGATGATAAGGGGTTCCTATGACTGATGTGCTTATTAGATCTTTCTTTTTTTAATTAAAAAATCTCAGTAAAAATGGTGTTTAAAAACCACCAGGGACTTTCCTTGTCTGTCTATTGTAGCTTCTCTTACAAAGACATTTCAGCAACCGCATAGAAAACTATTTAAAGAAAAAAAGGAAACAGCACGTTTAAAGGCAAGATGAAAATAAGCATGATTGATCTGAACTTCTCTTTTTTAATTCAAAAGTTTGTCCTTCCCATATTATTCAGGAAAGTGCGCCAGTGAGCAGAAGTATATGATGCCTAATTAGTTCTGGAAGTAGAGTTCATCTGTAAATACTTCAGTGGGAAAAGACAGTGACAAGTCTCCCCCGTTACTCATCAGGGTAGAGCTCTTGCTGATTGTCAGTGCATAGTTTCCTGAGCTATCACAATTCTGTTGGTTAAAGCCATACTTTCAGAGTACCAGGTATCTGTTTCTGTACTTAATTTAGTACAGAATATTTACAGCTAGTGGATAAGTTAAGTCTGAGAGTGCATTTTGTCCTGCTGGCATTTATGCTAGACCAGAGAAGGTGGGGGGAGGGAAGCAGAAAAAGGAAACCTTAACCTTTTAATATTTAAAAGCAATATTTTAAAAGCAAAATTAGGGAAACACAGTTAACAAAAATAACCAGGAGAATATAACATTTAAAATTAACTAAAGGAAGCGGATTTAGTAATATCTTTCAAAGACAGTGGAAAGTCAACAGAGTTGCAGATTGTTTCTCAGTATGGCACTTTTGTGGTAATATTTTAAAACAGGTTTTCTTATGGCTCAGTCTCCCTCATTTTCCCCCAAATTCACCATATGGGGAAGAGTCGGGGTAGTACAAGGGCACTGGCAGATAAAGATTGGACCCATAAGTATTAAGTACAACTCAATCAAAAATTTTTGTGGGATTCAGACTCTTGTTTGTCTAAAGATAGCCAAGCACTTTCTCCCAAATCTCTCTTTAGTGGCATAACTTGGGGGTGATATAGGTACCAAGGGGTTGTTTTCTTTCCATCTTTACTGCTGGAAATGTTCCATTTCAGATAAATTATTAACTACTACTGGTCTAGAAACTGAAGTAGAGGGAAGAGAGCAGGGAGAGAGAAGACACCCTGACTCTCCAGCCCATTAGCTGGGAAATACTGCAGAGTTCAGAGTTCAAATACCTTCTCAAATAAGTACTTAATTATTGATATTAAGTGGAGCACCCCTCACAGGAGAGGATGAGACAGATTTGTCCCCTATTAGCCAGTAGCCTGGTCAGTCACCTAGAATACAAGAGACCAAGTTCAACTCCCTGTTTGAGACCAAAGATATGAAACTATGTGGGAGGGAGGGTTCACATTCAGGTGCCTAAGCTAGGAGGCTAAGTTAGGCTCTAAGGGCTCTAAGTTCAGGCTAAATGAGGAATACCTAGGTTAGCAGGTACCCTTGAGAAGCTCAGCTGTTGGCCTATTTTAAGATGTGTTTTCCTGAACTCTGATAACTAAGAAAAGGCTACTTAGACAAATACTTTGCGCAGTACTGGAAACCTACTTTTTAAAACACATACCTCATGAAATATATGCAACATTAAAAATGTTTAAATTAAATAGCTACTATCTACTCTGCAAAAAATAAAGGTTCAATGGGTCAGACAATTTTTCTGCAACTGACATCTATTAATGCTCTTCTGGGTATTTCCCTGCCATGAGGAAGTAACTGTCATCTTGCTACTAAGGATGTATTCATCATACTCATTGACCACAAGGAATGAGTGTAAGATACCACTTGGGTACCTACATGAGGAATCTTTGTCTGGAACAACAGCTAGATGTGTGTGTGTGTGTGTGTATATTTTTTCCCCAGTGATTACAGAACAAACATACACTAAGAATTAGAAACTTGCTGAAGACTTCCAAGACATCATACTTAACATATGCAATAAGTGTAGACAATAATTCAGCCTACTGCTTACAGATTTGAACCTGTGAATATTTATCAGGAAGGTCTGTTCGCTGGCTAATTGTGTTCTGCCAAATGTTGTTAAAACGTTTTTTATAATGTATGTAAAACGTAGAAGTGGGGGATGCAATGAATTTCTGTTTAGACCCAGTACTGAAACAAATGACGGGTACAAAAACCTCTTACCCTTCTCCTCAATATGTTTGAAATTGAAAGCTAATGTAAAGAATCAGATTGTTATTAGAAGGAGACAAGAGATATACATGTTTCAGCTGATCTATGCTTGCACATAAGAAGAAAGATGAGCCAATGATAGGGAAGGGAATGAAGCTATTAGTGTATTGTCAAAGGAAAGGAAGTGCTGGAGAAAAGGTTTTGGAATTAGGAGACTGATAAACATAAGTTCTGCTCAGAAAATTTGGAGAAGGGATTTCCCACTGGAAAATTGATATATTTCAGCAGAGGGGTGATAACTTCAAAACTGTGATCTATAAATGCAATTGCAGTATCTCATTATAGGCCAGAAGTCCCACGTGCCTGAGCAAGTCTCCCCATGAGCATGCACCTCCCCTGGCATGGTACAGCTGTCCCTGGCATGAGCACAGCTACCCCGGCGTGATGGGAGCTGGAGCCAGGATGGGAAACTTGTTCATAGAAGAGACCAGGGAAACCAAGCCACTGCATTACATTTTCTAAGAGGTACTACTGTGCCACAATCAAATGAAATAATTTTGGCTTGAATATGCTGGCTGAAATGGTGCATTTCCTTATATTTTAAGGCATTTTCTTTTTCAGTTACAGTCAACATTTTCCATGGTAAGCAGATACTCTTCTCAGGTCTACACTGCATATGCACAAAATAAAAACCTCAATATTCCACTGAAAACAGATTTGAAAATTTTCAAGCTCAATCGGATTAAAAAACTGTACCTGATCGTAAATAATGAAGCACTCCTATTTTTGAAATAATTTCTGAAATTTTGGTTAAGCAGTTAGCAGGCTTCCTGAGGAGTTGAATCAATTATATTTCTTGACTTTGTAAAAAGCATCGGTCTCCACAATGGATCCTTAAGGATAGTCAGTGACTTTCTCTCTGATTAGCTTTCTAACTGCCTGGCACTGACAGAGAGAAGACAACCCAGAATGTGGCCACTGAAGGTCTTCAGTAAATTGTGTGCTTAACCCTTAGGCATCACTCTAGTTGCTTTGGAACAATCTTGAAAAAACAATACAGAAAAGGCAAACTTACTTTTGTTCCATTGACTCAAACATTTGTACATGTCACCTCAACATTGAATATTGCAAAGTTGTCATTGAATCTTTTCACCTGATACTTGTTTTTCATTGTTTGGAGCTTTGAAAGTCTCAGTGAGAAAAATCTTTATCACAGAAGTAAGCCTTGCCATTGAATCAGTACATGCTGCATGGTCTGTTTTGCAAAGATGTGGCTAATGTGGGGGTGGCAGGAAGGGGAAGCAAAGCTGATATTTGTTGCTTTAATTTCTTACACGATTCCATCAGAAAAGCCATCTTGCTCTAAAGTTTCCCCTGATGTTAATCTCCTAATAGCTTGGTTTCCCTCCACCCCATTGATTCATTGGTCCAATCTTTCTTCAGATTTGAACAAAGGGGAAAAAAAAAAGTGGTTTCCCATCTGCAATAGAAATTCCTATGCTGGTTCTCTGCCTTTTACTATCAGAGGCCTATGGGTTAATACTTGATAAAAAGGAAGAGGTGGGTATTTGTCTTTTGCCTGGAGAAAAATTCTTTGCCTCTTTGCCAGGGAAAACATCTGATCCTGTTGCAATGATTTTTCTTTTAATTGGAATGCAAAGATCTTATCTTTTTATTACTCCTTTATTGTTGATAACCGCTCCACTTGCTCACTCTCCACAAATGTCCAGCTTATATATACAACCAGGGAAGCGGTTCATTTTTCCTCCTTTTTAGCTTTAATCATTTGCCTAACAACTCAATTGTGCCAGAGTGGTTCATATATCCCTTCCCGTGCTGCAGTCTCTTTCTTAGATGCCTGGTCTGTGTCTGTCTCTCTCTAATTTCCAGGCACAGATCGGCCCAGTGACTGCCTCTTGCTCTAATAACTGCCTGAGGTGTGGGAGACCACTTTATGGGAATTCAGTCACACGGGCCTATGCAAAAATAACAGTAAATGAGAAATTTGCAGTGAAAGGGAAACATTGCATGCAAGTCATACGCCCACTACTCTCTTAATTTAGTTTCTTTGTGGCTTTGCGTCGCCATACGTTCTGTAATGTCAGATCAGTGCGTGGGGAAGCGACGGCCTCGTGGATAGAGCTGAGGCACAGGAAATCTGAGTTTTATTCTCAACTCTGCCAGCTCCTGCAGATGCATGGCTTGACCTGCCTGCTCGCCAGCAGCCATGGAGAGCCTCGCCAGAGCCGCCTGCCCTGCCGACCCATACCATTGCTGCAGCTGAAGGATACACTGGGAAGGTGGCTGTGGGCACCTCCAGAGCCTCAGGGTTGCCACAGCACTGAACTGGGTGCAGAGCAGGAGGCACTTGGACTCTTCTTGTAACCAGGACAGCCACAGATGGCTTAACCCTGCCTCTTCCTATGTGAGATAGCCTCCCTCCTCTTAACACCTATTTTCTGTTAGTTCTGATATGTGTGTGAGTATGTGCTTGTGTACAAGCAATACCACTTGGTCTGTTGCTCTTTGATTGTTGTTGTTCTTCAAGACCCCTCTCCCACCACTGTAGGTCCTCAGCCAGTATCTTAAGTCTCTGTTCCCTCTGTGTTTCCTGCCCCCCTCTGTTCTTTTTCTTCCTCCTTGCCATATTCCTCTTCCCTTTGCCCATTTTCAGTTCTGGTTTTGACCATCTCTTCCCCTCCCCCCTTCAGCCCCAAACAGCTCCTGCCAAAGGAAAGTGTTGGGAGTGAGGCACTGTGAAGTGCATGCACGTGGGTGAACATGCATGCAAAACGGTACCTCCCAAAGGGGGACAGCTGGGCTCCAGCTCGAGTAATTAAAGGCATTAGAGGCAACAGGTAGTGTTTGCCCATGGTTGTGGTCTGCCTCCATCACCACTGCTCAGTGTCTGCACCCTTCTGACCTGGAGAGCCTGGTGCTGTTGGCTCATCTGTACCCCTGATAACTACGCTGCAGCCTGATGCCCCCCCCCACTCGTCATGGAATCATAGAATCATTAAGGTTGGAAGAGACATCTAAGATCATCAAGTCTGGTCCCTTTCATATTGCAAACTCTCCAGAAGAAGAAGAAGAACTACACAGGCTTGCAGGACAACAAGCCTAGTGGGACCACCATCCTAACAGTGATTTACAAGAAGGCTGTCCCATTCCCCTTCTACCCCTACTCCTCCACGCAGCACCCCACACCAGCCCACAATGGTGGGTGTTCACGCTGTGGGTCACATGCTGCAGAAAGGCTCCCTGCTTTCCCACTCATACTGTGGCTGCAGCTGTCCCTGCCACTGGCTGCTGTGGAAATATATATTATCACCATTGGGAATCAAAATACTTCCCTGTGCCATGGGGTTTTTGCGAAGCTTAATTCCCTACAGGCTGTGTGGCATGCTCGGGGTCTGTGCGGTTGTGAACTTGCAGGGTATCTGTTTGGGACACTGTGTCTTGAAACATAAGAGAATATTAGCTGTAGCACTAAAGGTTTGTTTTTGAAGGGGTACTGCAGTTGCATACACACATGTACTCTTTCTGACTACTTGTTATTGTTTTCTATGTATGAAAGAAGAAAACACAAATTATATCATGTCCGGAACAGAAGGGAAAAGCTTTTGCATAGTTTAGAGTGAACAGGCAAAGGTTTTTTATCAGTTCTGTTTAGACAATGTAGAATGCAGCCACATCTCATACTAAATGGGCATTTCTGTCTGCTCTTCAGTCAGCACTACCCCATTAGAAGAGATGGAGAGGAAGGTATGACCTGAGAGAGAAAAAAAATATTCTTCTCTTTAGAGAAAAAGGAGATTTACCTGAAGTTACCCTGCAAAGAAAAATACCAGATTTCAGAAATGTTACCAATATGGGCTGAAGTCTAAGACTGACACTCAGGGTAAGAGTAGCGCTTCTCTCAGATACAGCTAAGACTGCTGGGTGTTACTAGCTATGGAAAATGCATTTTTCCTCCATTAAGTCTTCCAGTGGAGACACCCACTACATACAGGCTGGTTCTGTATCAGATCATATCAGTCATCCCAGAAACCTTCTGAAACATAAAACTGCCCTTTATTGGGAAGGGGAGAAAGCAGAAGCGCGTGCTGCTCTGCTGCGTTTATGTGGAGCCTTTATTACGCCTCAAGCAGCACTGCTGAACTGTGTGTTTTGTTTATTTGTCAGTGGACTACTGGGACTAGTAAACACACGTACATAAGCTTTAAAAAAGTAGCAACACTGACAGATAGCTGCCACTGGAAGAACACTTTAGCTTTTGTTTATCAAACTGTCTGTCTCCAGCAGCACTCAGAGCCAACAGATGAACATTGCCCATGCCCCAGTTGTGCCTCTTGGAGCTTTTGCTCAGTGAGAACAGGAGCAGCAGAGTTCAGAGTTGAGCGTGCCCAGCTTTCACTCCTCTGCATTCAAATTGAGACCCTAGCACCCCTCCTTGCTCAGCCACTGGGATGATGCAGAAGGGAAGAAACAACAAGGCTGCCAGTCCCAAGGATTAAAAATCGTAAAGCAGGTCCCCATCATTCAAAGCATTACCCTAAAGATGATGGATTTACACATTAAACATGCCTTCATGTTTTTGAGCCAGAGAGTTCATATTTTCAACTCTTCTGTTGAACTGTGAAGTTTTTTAGTGACAAACAAGGTTCTCATATAATCACAGAAGCTGTGAAATCATGACAGCTGTCAATACAGCATTCGGCCTCCTGAGTTCACCTGCCTAGTCTTTTTGTAGAGATTTAGCTGTGCAGTCAGTGCAATTCACTAGCATGGACACATATATCAGTAAGAAGTTGAGTGTATGGGTGTGTTTCAACAGCAGTTCAAAGCAGGACGCGTTGTTTAAATCCTGCATTGCCCTTGGCATTAATATAGCCCTGATGATACTTTACTGTGTTGCATCCTGACAAAAATGTCGCAGAGCAAGCTACACCATCAGCATTTCACTGTGAACGCCAAACCAGAAAATAGCACCTGTGATGGCAAGCCAGTTGAATCAACAACCAGTGGAGCCCAGGCCTGAAAGCTTTCTTCAGCTCTGCCCCTGCATTAACCAGCCTGGGCATGAGGTGCAGTTGGAAGGATGATCCAGGCTCCCTGCTGCCTCCTCTTGCCAGTGCTGGCACCCAAGCTGCAAGACAGATGGGGGAACTAATCAGATAAAAAACTACCTGTTCGGTTTTGTCCAGTACATTTTCAGACAGGTCGAATTCCCTGATTTGCCTCACAAACAGAAAAGAAATCGGAATGTGAAGCTGGAGACAGGCGAGGAAGGCTGAACTAACTTTCTGGCAACTGCTTGCAGCTCTGTCGGCTGAACGTGCTTTGGGACCACATGGGTCCTGCCTTAGCACACAGGCCAAAGATGTAATTTTAGGACACTAGCTCTCTGAATTCAAAAGCCACTTAGAATGCATCATCTAAATGATCTTTGCAATTTAAACTGTATACTGGGGGGCGGGGGTGAAGATGTAAATTAATTACATGCATAGTCAGCATAGGAACAAGGCTGAGGTGCGTTTCTGAAATGTGGCATTTATAGCAACACCTCACGTGCAGCAGCAGCAGCAGCATTGTTTTCTTATTCGTTCTCTGTTTCCATAATCCAACTCTATTTGAAAGAAAACTAGTATATCTTTTTTTCAAAATGGAAAAAAGCACTACTGGTTTTAATTTTCTGTCTAACTACGCCATCACACGCACATGGCACGTACACATACAATAGAAACAGAGGCTGAAAATTAAAATCTTGCACTGCCATCCTGTGGTGAATGTTAGGAAACCATCATGTTGTCCAGCTCATAGATCCAGGGTTAGCCTCTGAAATGCAGTGGCTTTGCAGCAGAGTTAGCAACAGCTCGAGAAACAAGAGCTGGGTGTGTTACCCCAGGAAGCAGAGTGTAGAACGTCAAATGCCATTATTTCTCATTATTCCTCCTGCAGTGCAGTATCTTCTAGAGACCTGTCAGAAGACATGCAGTGCATCCCCAAGATTATAGGTTCTTTTAAGAGAAAATACTCTAGGTGAGCAAATAGTGAATAACATCTATGACACAGCAGGCCAGGTGAGGTAAGCACAGAAGGGCTGGAGGGAATCACTGGGAACTTGACACCGTTTCTAAAAGGCAGTCTGGTGGGTGCTTTGGGGGTTGACTTTGGCCTATCAAAAGTACAGTGAAGTTCAGTTGTAAATAGGTCATAAATTCCTGCTCACTGGCTAAATGGATTTTTTTCCAGTGAATCACCACTAGGCTCAAAAAGAAAAAAAACAAAAAAGGACAAGCCAAAAGGGCATAAAGTCAGCCAACAAGGGAAAGAGAGAAAAGGAGATGTCATGCAAATAGTGTGCAAAATATGCAGTTGAAAAGCAAAATATTGACCAGAAAGTCTTGATCATAATTGAATTCAGCATGAGGATGGTTCTGACTTTTGCTATCATACCTGGACCTTGTTTTTCTACCAGACTATGATTTTACTACTATAAAAAAATGTATATTTAGTATACGACATATACCCCATTCGCTTGCATTTCTAAGACAGAAGCATTTTTATCAAACTGAAATGCATACAATATATACATTTGTCCAAAACCCAATGATCAAGTACTCCAGGATACTGTGGCTTCCTATATCTGCTTCGGGGGACTATTCTTTAAATGACTCCATATGCCAGGAGTGTGCTAACTGAGAGCTGGCCTCTCCACCTGTGTGATACATTAAAAGCTCAAAGAAGCCAGCATCTGGAGCAAAGAGTGTACTGATTGAGGTTCCTTCACGGATCATCTTTAAGAGATGCTCTCCTTTGCTTTGAAACTACCCATCAGCAGGATCAGGTTGAGTCCAAATTTGCCTTCATGAGAACAGGATATGAAAATGTCTCTCCCCTGAGTATTCCTTAAATAATGGAAAAGAAAAATCTCAGCATCATCCTTTTAACAAATTCTCAGATGAAGTAAAAGGGGAAAAAGGATTTAGTTCTCAGTTTGTGCAGACACCCACATTGTTTCTGTGTGTCTCAATGTATGATTACAGGTTTCTTAGTAATGCATGTGGAACTCCACTTTCACCAGTTCAGACGCTCACGACTAACGCTACTGCCATAATTTATGGTTTGTAAGATCAGTTTAAGAAGCTACCATGCTTGTCTGTTATGCTAACTCAGTATACGATATGTCTTCTTTGATCGTTTATGTGGTTGTACCTTCTTCCCCCTTCCGCTTCAGATGTACTTGTTTTCATTCCCGCTTTGAAAAAAAAAAATGGTGCTTGCCTCACCCTGTTCTCACCTGCTAATGACTTCTGTCTCCAGGCTCATCTTTCCTCAGCAAGGCACCAGACCAAATGATTATTTAATTGTCACTTCTATCAGTAGCTCCGTTCTTGATCGCTTTTGATTCTGCTTATCTTCTTTGCAGTGCTATGATTTTTCTCTTTGATTAAAAACCACTGCTGGCAGCTTCTTCCTTTCCCCCTTACATTCCTGGTTGGTTTTCTGAACTTTTTCTGATCCACCATAAGCAGGAAAGTATTACCTTAAATCTTCTTCTGAACTTTGAATCTTACTGGTTACATTTTACCTGTGCCTGTGCAGATGAAACAACACTTTTAATTTCCCAGTTGAGTGTGTTTTCCCCCATTGCTCTAAATAGATCCCACCCTCCCCCAAATAAGAGTTGTCACACTCAGTATTCGCAACATCATATCTCCTTACAGGCCACTGTGGCACTCTGCTTGAAGCAGACTACAGAGAAACACGAGTCCTCCCAGGCTGGGGGAGCAGGCTGGGGGAGCAGTCCGAACCTGCCGCCTGGCAGGGACAGCATGTAGCGCTGCCCGCCCAGCCTGTCACCAAAGGGGGGTCCAACACCCCCATTTTTTCCTTGGGCTGGAGACTCATGGGAAATGGGAAGGGGGAGGGTAAAAGGGAAGGGAAGGGCAGAAAGTTTTGGTCTGATAAAAACCTTTCTTAAAAAAAACAGCTTTGGTCTTCCATAAAGGGAAGGGCAGGGTAAAAAGTTTGGGTCTGAAAAAACTTTTTGCACATGTCTGATAAGAAAAGCATGTGTTTCATTATGGCAGGGCTTTTTGGGTGTTTGCTGGTTTTCATCTCTACACATTTTCCAGTGGAGATGAGGGACAAAAGTTTCACATCTGTAGATTACTTACACACCAAAGTGTCTTCCTCAATCACCATCTGTGGACTCACCAGCCCCAAGGGTCTGCAGAGCGCAGGCTCAAAATCACCACTCTAAAGTTTTGCATTCACAAACATCCTCACTGATAAAAATTGCCTGCCCTGTCTGGTTGATGGCCCATTCTAGAGCTTGAATGAACTTCTGTTGTGACGGCACAGGAAACTCTGTCATCAGCTTCTTTTCTGAAATGAAAATGTTTAGACATGTTCTCCTTCTGCAGAGGAGGGAAGGGATGTTAAGCTGTACACATTCCTGCTAAGAAAGGGAGAAGTGTTGATTCATGCTTCCGAGTCGTGCATTTCAAAACTATGTGGGCTTCAAGACGTGAAGCGTGACTGTGAAGGCACCGTGGGAGTAATCCCAACAAAGTAAATAATGGTTTACTTTATGAGTAAGGACACCTACCTGTAGGGTTTTCAAGGGCAGGACCAGAAGGATGAGTCTATGCTGGGGCACGTATGGGTAGCCACATTCGGGTAGGTGTGTGTATGTGATAACCTCTTGCACAGACGAGCTGGCAGGAACCAGTTTGTATACTGTTATATAGAAAAATACCCATCCAAAAGTATTTGTGCTGCTCAGAATACACCTGTGCAGATCCACCAGTGTAAAACTAACCCCACTCATAGAGAAGGAGGAGCAGGGAAAATGTAACTAACTTCCACAGACGCTTTTTTTTTATACCCTTTTCTTTCAGGTTGCCCAAGAAAAACAAAAATTGAGAAGCTAAATTAGTCTCCTCTATATTTCCACTGAATAGGACAGAGTTTTGCCAGAAAATTAAGATCCTATGTGAACAGAGCATGAAAATCACATTTTCAAACACAAAGAGCCAGGTGATGTAAAAGCTGGTGACAGCGCAATTTAAACTGCCTGCTAATTGATTATTGTGATGATAAGAATTTGCATTGTCTCCTTTTGAAGGCAATTGACGACATTTGTGATAGTTCAGTGTGAGTGGGATCAAGCCCTAGATATGCATTTTATTGTATTCTGTGTGTTAAAGTCATTCCCTGAGTCGCTTCTGTAAAAGCCAGCAGAAACCCTGGCAGAAGCTCCTTGGCTGACAAGTCAAGAGTCTAGAAACAGGAAAGGATTGCCACAATGGAAACTACCCAAACATCTTTTACGTGGGATACTCACGTACAGCAAAAGTTGCTCTAGTTTCTGATAATAAGTCCTGCCGGCTTTTGAGGAGGGTAAAGCTTCCTTTCCTATTGGAAATGCTTAAAAACCACGATGAGGTTATTTCATTTCCCCAAGTGAAATCTGTCACTGGTTATCACAGTGGATCCAATGAGGTGTCTGGGCACGGGAAAGCGGTGAGAGCTTTCGAATGTCTCCATATTTTGTTGTAATATTTAAATGTGATACCGTCTTGCAGACTTCTTGCACTGAGGAATTATATATAAATAGCTATAAATTCCTTGCCATAGGGACTGGCCAGTCTGTGACTCTTGAACAACTTTTACATCACTTCTGAGTAGTTCAGATACAGCTCTCCTAATAACATTACGTCATGTAATTGGCAACGGGGCTGTCTAGCTCCAGGACGGCTGGTTCATTCAAATCCCCAGCCACAGGGGAAAGACAAGAGCGACTTTGCCCAGCCACCCTGCACCGCAGCTGCACGCCCGGGCTTCGAGCTGGAGGGGGATCTGTGGATCACTGGTGAGTTGCTCTCACGTCCTGTCTGCAAACCACCCCACAGCTCTCGTGGGAGCAGTGAGGTATATAGCATGCACTTCGTAGCTCTTGCCCATTTGCAGAAAGCTGCTTGTAGGTTTTGGGAGACTGGCCTCCTTGTGCTCTACAGCCTCACAAAATTGCTCTGGAACAGGTATTAGTGTAGATTAAGTACGCTGTGACAGGCTTACAGCATCAAAGTCATCAGTCTGAATAGGAAAATACTCAGCCAAGTCACCTTTAAGAGGCATTATATAATGCATTTCGAATTTTCATTAAAGCTAGAACACTGAAAGCAGGGTAACTTGTATTTTATCTTAAAAGAAGTTTTAGCTAAGCATGTTTCAACCTTAAGTAGATAAACTGCAGATTATCTCCTTTATCTTCTTGGAAGTCAGCCGTACTGAATGCATGTATTTTAAAAAATCTATCACTTTCAAGAAATGCATCCCCACAAAGCTATATCTACCACCCCAGTGCTTTCACTCAACAGTTATATGAAGCTGATATCTACAGCATATGCTTTTGTTCATGCTATGCATTCAAATACAAAGGCGTGGTTAAATTCTGATGTCCTTTTTGAGGGGAAGACTGGGGAAAACATCTGCCTCTTGATGGAAGCCATCTGGTATATCCAGACATGAAGTCAAGCATTTTAACACAGTGTGTTCCTTAGAATTATACTTGCTTAAGAGAATTACAGATTCTTCCCCTAATGTTCTCATCACATACCATCACAGGGATTCCCTTGCACCTACCTAGGATTGATTGGTGCAATTATTTTGTAAAGCTTTGTCTCGGTGCAATCAAAGTAACCAGAAAAAAAAAATCATTATTATGTAGATTTCTGTTGTTGTTCTCCCAGCTGAGCTTGTCATCTGCACAATTACAGGTGCAGAGAAAATCACAAAATAGTTTCAGTGGGAGGAGGGGCTGCAGAAACTTTCTGAGAGCAGCAGTACTGTAGAAGCTGCAGCACACCCTCAGCTTGTTCCAGAGATAAGAGTTAACGTACCAGGGTTGGTAAGGTGAGGTGAGCTCTTCTTACTTCATCCCTTACCTGTAACATTACCAGTTCTAGTCCTGTGTGGCCACACAGTGTCAGGCTTCAGTCACTCAATTCTTTCATGCATCAAACCTGCCCGTGAGGGATCAAATATTGTCTGTTTTTATCCATCCAAGGAGGTCTGGTAGGACAGATATGATATTGAAATATATAAAGGCTGTGTGGTAGGCCAGCTTTTAGGAAAATGGCAGGTGTTCAGAAAGCTGCGTGACCATAAACGTACGTCTTTGGGTGAGGAAGATTAGCAGGCAAAGGGAAAACAGAGTAACCATTGGTTTGAGATATTTGTAGGGCAAACAAAGCCACATCATTTTTATGACATGGTTCTGCTCTGCTGCCAAGACTATCATTTCCACATACAGTAAGAGATCATTCAGTACCAGCAAATACAGTTTCACTGAGCTAATCTTCAAACACAGGGCAAGATTACACACAGGGAATGTGGTGAAAATTTGCAATCTCTTCTGGTTTCCTTAAAGAGACTATTCCCTATGGCAGAAATGGAAAAAAAAAAAACCCTAACAAACCATACTGCATGAATATGAAGCTGGTCCCTGGTGCTTCATGTTACGCTAGGAGTGTCCTGTCACTACTTACTGACTCAGTAGCGGTTTGCCCAGACATCAATAACGGGGCCAATACTGTTTAACATCTTCATTAATGACCTTGATATGGGGCAGAGAGCATGTTCAGCAAGACTGCAGGTGATACAAAGCCAGGAGGAGTGGGTGACAGGCTAAATGGTTGTGCTTGCCATCCAGAGGGACTTTGACAACATAGAGAAATGGGCAGAGAGGAACTTCATGAAGTTCAGGAAAAGGACATGACAAGCCCTGGGGAGGAACAAGCCCAGGCACCAGGACAGGCTGGGTGCCAAGTGTCTGGAAAGGAGCTCTTCAGTAAAGGCCCTGAGGACCCCGGTGGACACCAAGCTCACCAGGAACCAGCAAATGTAACCCTTGCAGCAAACATGGCAACAGCATCCCGTGCTGCATTAGGAAGAGCACCGCCAATAGGTGTGAGGGAGGTGCTCCCTTCCCCTGTGCTCAGCACTAGTGACACCACATGGGGTGTGCTGGGTCCAGTACAAGAGAGGCATGGGCATACTGGAGCAAGTGCAGCAAAGGGCTACAAATGTCGTTAAAGGGCTTGGAGCATCTCTTCATAAGAAAAGAGGCTGAGAGAGCTGGGACTGTTCAGCCTGAAGAAGGCTCCAGAGGGATTTTGCCAATGTATATAAATATGTGATGGGGTGGGGAGGGTTGATAAAGAAGACAAAGCCAGACTCTTGTCAGTGGTGCCCTGTGAAAGGACAAGCGCCAATGGGCACAAACCGAAACACAGGAAATTCCACTTAAACACAAGAAAAAGCTTTTTGCATTGTAAGATTGGTTGAACACTGGCATAGGTTGCTCAGAAAGGCTGCAGAGCCTCCATCCTTGGAGATATTCAAAACCCAACTGGACGCAGCCCTGAGCAACCTGCTAGTTGCCCCGCTTTGAGCTGGGGAGTTGGGACTAGATGATCTCCAGAGGTCTCTTCCCACATCAGCTACTGTTTCAGTTTTTCTTGACTATCATGACTACCACTCTTGATGGAACAGGGTTTTGCTAGACTTGGAAGTCCATAAAAGCTTTAATGGTAGGGAAATTCCTGATTAATTCTCCTGCTTTTTGAGGCTGTCTCTTTTCATTTGCACTCTTAAGGCAGGCCTCAGCCTGCTTCCCCTGAGCAGAATGTTATCAATCTGCTCCCCACCAAGAAAGAAGCCTGGGTATGTGCTAAAAACACTGGTCAGATGAGAGATGAAGAGAAAGGCTGCAAGTCAGCACTTCCTGGTGGAGCTCCATGGTGGCCTCATCAGTGGTCACTGGTGGCGTAAACTTCAGTTTTCATGTACGAAAGGGGGTGGACGTGTCTATTCAGCATTGATTGTTTTTATTTCAGATTAAGAAATAGCAAATAGTGCAACATATGTAGTAGAGAGATACTGCCAGTCTCCCCAGTGAGAACTGTGCAGCCTTGTAAGGGGAGGAATAGCATACAAAAAAGAAACAACTCACCTTTTATCATGTAGCTTTACTGCACGCACACGACAACATTAAAAGAATATTATTAAGAACAATACACACTATGGAACATAAGAATTAAGGCTGCTAGTCAAAATACAAAGAAAAGCTGGGGCTCACAATGCTAATGTCCAGTATTCGGTTTTAAACCCAACGTTCAGTGTGTGGCCTCATCGTCTACTTATTTCCCACTGTTCAAACCCTGTTAATCACTACAATAACAAAATTTCTTATGAGTAAATTCGTCCAGTAAGGGCAAGGCGGATTGACCCCCTCCTCACACACTCCAGGGCAGAGTACGTTCACAAACACTTTCTTAAAACTGTGGCTGAAGTCACTTGCCTTGGACAAGAACTCTGGAGCAGAAAGAGAATGAGCAAATACTATTCTCCTAAGCAACGTACAAATGAAGCACCACGAAACGGGACTATTCTTCTTGCAGTTCCTTAGGTTCATTCACAGAATCACAGAATGACCTGAGTTGGAAGGCACCCACAAGGATCATCAAGTCCAACTCCTGTCCCTGCACAGGACAACACCAAATTCATACCATGTCTCTGGGGGTGTTGTCCAAGTGCTGCTTGAATATCAGCAGGCTTGGTGCTGTGACTGCCTCCCTGGGGAGCCTGTTCCAGTGCTCCACCGCCCTCTGGGGGAAGAACCTTTTCCTAATACCCAACCTAAACCTCCCCTGGCACATCTTCCTGCCATTCCCTCAGGTCCTGTCTTTGGTCACCAGAGAGATCAGCACCTGCTCCTCCTCCCCTTGTGAGGAAGCTGTAATTCATAACACACCTTCCAACTTCTCTGGCAAATGAGCAGAGGACTGTACAGTCAACAGCCTCCTTTACTATGTAACATCGAGGCTTCCCAAAAAGCAGCTCCCTTCAGTTCATTGCACGAGAAAGGAATCTAGAAAAGACAGGCAATCCCGCAGTGTGTTGCTACGCCTGTGTACAAGCAGCTGATAAAGACACATGGCAATTTTCATTCAAGAATTCCTCTTTCTCTGGTCATTGGTAATGGTGGCTGCCTCACAACCCCATCTTGTCACAGAGTTCACTGCGACGCCTTGCAGCCCAAATTCCCAACACACTCACACTGCTCTTGTTCTAAGGTATCCCTACTGACATGTTTGGAGGAGAAACATGAGGAGAACCTGCTCTTTAGAGACTGCCCACAGACTGTGTGCTGTCAAGCTTTCCTGTCCACATTGGCTTCTCCCTGCCAAAACCCCAGCTACAAGCAAGTCAGGCAAACACTCTCTGGAAGCGACCTCTTTGTGAAGCCCCTTTGTGCCTTCTGCTCTGAGCTCCTTGCTCCAGACACCTTCACTCTGGGAGTGCCAACGAGGAACAAAGATTTGGTGAGCTTGCTACATGAGCGCTACTGACACTAGGTAGTTGTGCATTCCCAGGGATGCTTATAGCACCTTGCCCCGCCTCGGTGCACTGCATGAGGCCATGTGAAGAGGCACCCGCACTCCGTGACGTTGCTGCGGCAGGCGGGAAGCATGCTCATGGCCTCTTTCGATGGAAATACATGTGCTCCCCTGGGAATGCCTCGGACCTCAGCTCTGGTCTAGTGTTGGTCCCGTGGAGAGCAGCAGGGACCTCCACGTCAGGGTTTGCCTGTGCTGGAGCAAGCAGCACGTGCTCGGATGTGTCTGCCTCTGAGCTCAGGGCTGCTGGACACCCCCTGCCCGCCCGCCCACCCACCCCACCCCGCCCCCCCACCCCACCCCGCCCCGCCCCGCCCCGCCCGCCCCGCCTGCTTCTTCTTCCGAGTCTTTCTTCCCTTTCTTCCCATCCTTCTCCCTCCCCTCGGCCCCCCCTGAGCCCAGCCCGTTTCCCGCCCCCGGTCCGGACGGGGAGCATCGCAGCACCCGGCATGCCCCGCGCGCCCCGCCCCGCCCCGCCTCCCCAGCGGCCCCTCCCCCCCAGCGGCCCCTCCAGGCGACCCAGGGCGGGCACGCGCGGCAAGGCGGGGCCTGGCAGACCCTCCCTGCGCGCGCCACCTTCTGGGAGCCGTAGTTCCTGCGCGCGCACCTCCCCGCCGCTCGCCCCGCGAACGAACCGGTTCCACGCGCGGACCCGGAAACGTGTTTGGAGTGGGGGAGGGGCGCGCGCGTTTTCCCTCCGCCGGGGCGGGGCAGGCGGGGCTCCTCCTCTTCCCCGTCACGGCCCCGCACCGCCTCTCCCGCTCCGCCTCCGCGGGGCGAGCTGGGCGCGCCTGTGCCTTTAAGCCCGGCCGGACGCCTGGCGCACGGCGCCTGCGCGAAGGGGCCGTGACCTCGCTGCCTGTCGGCGCCGCCGGTGACTCGCGGGGCGCCCCCAGCCCCCTCTTTCCCCCCGCCCCGGCGGCAGCGCCAGGCTCCGGCCCTGCTGCCGGGACAGCGGCGGCGCGGGCGTTGCTGTAGCGACACCCCCCAACCCCACCCCTCCCCCGCCGGGGCGATGGAGGGGACGGCGGAGAGGGGCAGCGGGCCCGGCGCGGAGGGCCCGGCGGGGGTGATCACGGAGATCCGGGCGCCAGGCCCGCGGCCGCTGCGGCTGCTGGAGTGGAAGGTGTCGGTGGGGACGGCGGTGCAGATCGGGTCGGTGCTGGCGCTGTGCGCCCCGCTGCCACCCGCCCCGCGCCCCCCCGCCAGTCCCGGCTCCGCCGCTGCCGCCGCTCCGCCGCCTCCCGCCGCCAGCGGCGCCAGCACCCGGCCGGCTCAGCAGCGGGCCGGCCCCGAGCGCAAGCTGAAGGCGGAGCGGCCCGGTGTGGTGCGGGAGCTGTGTGCGCGGCCCGGACAGGTCATCGCGCCCGGGTGAGTGCGGGGGCGGGCAGCCCGGGGAACGGGACCCGGCACGCGGGTTTCGCTCTTCTGCTGTGGAGGGGCCGGGCCGGGCTGGGCCCTGCTCGCCCTGCGGGGCCTCTGGCTGGAGGGCGGCCTGCGCCTGGGTGCCCGCCGGGAACGTGCCGCCGGCGCTCGTCGTCCCCTCCCGGCCGCTCCCCACTCAGCCCCACGCCACGGCGGGCGTTAGTGAGGCGGTGTGTCACGGCAGCCCCGTCCCGTCCCCCAGCTTCGCTCCCGGCCCCCCCCACCCCTCCGCGGCGGCTGGCGTGGGCCCGGCAGCCTGTCCCTGCTGGCGGGGGTCCCGTCCCCACAGGGCTGCCCCGGCCGGGGTGCGGGCCCCAGCCGGCCCGGGAAGGACGGGGCGAGGAGGAGGAGGAGGGGGAGGGCGGGAGGTGCAAGCGATCGTGCTCTAGTCCCTTGTTCCAGAGCTGAGCCCTTTGCCATGAGCTCGGCCTCGGGGCTGAGCATCCCTTTCGCCTATTTCGGGGTTCTCTGAAAACTGCTCTTACTGGCCAAACTGCTCGGAAATACTTTTTTTAATTTTAGTTTGGCAGTTCGCTTTTAGGTCGGTGCAAAACTCGAGTAGCAGAGGGATCATTTCCTGCTGCTTAAGAGGAATTTTAATGGGAATCAGCGCTGCGGCAAGATGTTTTTGAATTACTAGGTACCATACATATAATACTGGCAGCATAAATGCTCTTAATACTGTAGGTGTTTTAAGGTATAAGGCTTCTCAAATATAAATAAGACTGTGTAATTTGAACTTTCAGAAGAGCAAGGGATTAAATGAGACACATTTTCCACAGTTTAACAGTGGCTATGTCTTGATAAGACTGGATGTTTGTCGGTTTTTAAATTCTTAAATGGCTAATAGTTAGTTAGGGCCTCTCAGATTTCTAGGTTAAATTGGGCTAATAGTTTGCTACGCTGTACTTCAAGCAGATTTTTTTTCCTCGACAGGAAACCATTGAAACATGCTACTTCCTCTGTTTTATGACAGCAAGTTATTTTCTTTTATTGCAGTTCTCTTGATTTTTTGGGTGGGTGCAGCCAGGCCTAAACTTTCTTGATTGAAAATCGCCAGTATATGCAAAACATCTGTGTATGGGGGTGCTCTCAAAGGTTCAGGAAAAAAACAATCTGATTCTTTTATCAGACCGTAATATAAGGTGGTGCAGAGGAGATACAAGCTGTGTTTTTCTTGCTACGGAGAGTATTATTCTTTCTGAGATAAGACTGTGGCTTTCCTTTTGTGCCACATCAGCATTGTGCTATTGCATCTGTTGCAATGTGGACAATCTTTTAATATCTGATTTAGAACAAAGGTACCATAAATGATAGGGTGGACTAAAACCATCTTAAAAATACAGACTAAAATTTTAAAACACCACACACGTGATGAAATTCATCCTGATAGTGCTGAATAGAAATAGAGATCAAGTTATCTTGTTGTCGTTTTATTATGTTAGTGAAGCACTTGGGACGAAAACCAAAACAAAAAAGATTTTAAATGGTAAATGTAACTATATAAAACATGCTAGGTCTAATGTAGCAGCATTTTAGGTTTCGCTTTGCTCATTTAGGACTTGAATGGACCAATTTTTATACAATGCTTTTATTGGATCTGTCTAGACTTGATTCACTTGATTACAATTAGCAAGTCCTTGTTTTGAGACAATTAGAAAATAAATACTGTTCTTTATTATTATTGTTCTCAGCTTCTAAAACATTTGTCTCTTATACTGCTAGAAGTTAGTTCTTAATATTGGCCATTGCTAGATGTTATGCTTCTGGAATTCTGACTTTTCAGCATGCATTCTCTGTTACGTGCTGTAGTGGTATTTACTTGGTGGATGCAAAAGAAAAGTTTAAGCAAAGAGGTAGAAGCAGCATGACCTAAGGGTAGTCGAGCTGGTCAGCAGTTGGAGATATAACTGCATTTCTTTGGTCACTTGAAAGTTTTTTTTGGTGAGGTTTTAATCTCTTGCCTGTGGCTTCCCATTCTGTGGAAGGGAAATAAAACCTTTCACTACCTATCAGCAATATTTAAATATATGTTAGGGTTGTGCAATGTTTACCTACCTTAATCATACCTGTATTTTATGTAGCTGAAATTTATTAAGCATCTCCAGAAGATACACTTTTTTGTTTAATCCAAACTATCCAGGGTGGTAGGTGCCATTTGCTGCCTCCAGAAAAGTGGGTTTGGTTAGTTTAGCCCTGAATTCTCTATAAGCCAGAGATATGTGCAAATATTTGTCAGGCACTTAAACACTGTAGAAATACTGTTTCTATTCCAAATATTTTTCATTAGAACCTGAGAACACAACTTGATTAAACCTTTTTATTTGAGGTTAAATAATGTGACTGGCGAAGTTTTTTTCTATGTCAATTTGGTCATCGTTATTTCTGAAAACAATGACATCTTTTAGCACAAGTCTCTCTCTTAAGAAGATACATTTCTAACTTTCTGTTATTTTTTTTCTCTTATATCAGGCACGAGATGAAATATTTTGGCACATGAAAGTAATTTTCCACATATATAGCACTTAATTTTCTTGTGGTTTGATTACCTGCTTTTTGGTGTTGACAGTGGCATAAACCATCCACAGGGGAGAGGATGGTATGGGGTGGGGGTGACAGCCCGAGGTGGGCAGGAGGTGGCTTTTGCCTCTACTAGCAGAGGTAGGTTTGCATTAAATGTCAAACTAGGACTCGAGAGAGGAAGGTGTTTGACCTGTTAGGACTGTAAATAGCAGGGATGGCAGCAAGCAGTTAATGAAAGGTCTTTGATGTTAATGAAGCATAATTTCTATGGGTGGCAGGAGCAACAAATAGAATGTCAAAAACTGCTGCACTGCTCTGTGTATTATTCATGCTAGTTACCCATCAAGGTTAGTTGTTCTGAAGCTACTACAGGTATGTCAGAATTCTGAGTTGGGTCGGTACCTTGTTCTAGGTGAATATTTACATCAGTGTTTCTAATATGAAATGATTGTCCCCTTTCAGGCCCTACTGATGATAGGCTACTGAAAGTCTTTTGTTTGGTTCACATTAGTAGAGTCTTCCAAAATATTTATTACCGGTGCATTTCAGCTTTGGTAACTTTGTGTCTTACTACATAGCTTTAATAGCTAAAACTTGTGGTGTTCTACAGAACATAAAGTATGAGTGTTTTAATAAAAATTAAACCTATTTGGATTCTAGTGAAGTAAAACTTGTATTATTCTTTTTGGAGAAGATAGCAGGGAAGAGGTGGGAACTTGTTCTCAAACACTGTAGGTTTTTATGTGGTGTTAATTGGCATTTTTATATCAAAAACTTGATTATCTATTTTTAAAATGTCTTCCTTTACTCATCTAATGTCACAGGGCCTCAAGGCCTAGCTTACCACCCAAGATGAGGACACTTAACCCTGGACCCCAACACCTTTCATGTTACAGTCTTCAAGGGGAATAAAATGCTGATGAATTGCAGTTTATTTTGAATTGATGACACTTGTAATAAACTACAGGGAAAACAACTTGCTGTTTCAGTTAGACAGAAATGTTTTCATAATACCCTGTCAATTAGAGTCTACAAAAAAACCTCCTTGCCAACCACTGAGGATTGTTGAATAACACTTAACAATCCCAGCTTACTACGTCTGTCATCTAATTCCTTTTTGTCCTTGGATTCATTCCACTGGGGTTTTTTCATATAGTAAACTTTGGTATGCATCTTTCTGGCCTGTTTCCTGTGTGTCTTCCCCCCCTTCCCATCGTATATTGTGATACTAAGGAAGCTTGCTTTTTAATGCATGTCTTGTGTTTGCTTGAATTTGATATTGGAAAATACCAGAGTTCTAAATGAGGCTTCTCCATCCTTCATTGCCTTCTTTTTTTCCTCTTCCTAGTTCTCTGGCACCTAACAAGTTGGGAGCTCACACTATAGCTAATAGGACTGAATGGTAGAGTACAAAGTCTCTTTTCTTTACGTGACCATCTATTTTCACAAAACCTGTAGGCCCTTTTGTGTCTAAGAGAATCAAGTTGCTCAGTCAGGTTTGACTGAAAATGGGCATCAGGCTTGGAAGTTACCAGTGGTTATGGCTGTAGCAGCCTTGTGTCTGCAGGTCTTCTCAGTGCAGCTTCCTGAGGCTGTGGTTTCGTGATTGCTTCAGGCTAATACAGGAGCTGGCTGGAAAGGATGTTCACACTTCTGTGTGCCTCCAGCTTGCAGCGAGTTGGCTGTTGGAAATCATGTAGCTAAAGATGGCTTGGTCTCTCTTTTCTTTCATTTCTATCCTTCCTGCCTAAGCTCCTGTGAAATGGTCCATGCTGGTCAATTCCCTTGTTTTGCTCAGTTGATGCAACAGGAGTGTAGTGTATGGAAAGGGAGGGCAGTTTATGCTTTCAGCAGCCGCATGTACTTAGGTCAGATCAAAGTGGTTGTGTAAATGCTGTTGGAGTCATTAAGGGGGCAAATGACATGTTGACACCAGGAAATATTATTAGTGAGATTGTGTATGTCCCATATGGCATTTTGGCTGGTAGTCTTTAGCAACATGTTACTTTTATCCCAAAGAAGTTTCTCCCAAACCAGGGGATTTTTCTGATCTCAGAGTTCTTACTGTAAGTTGCTTGTCATACTTGACCTCAAGGACTTTGCCACTGTATGTGAGCGTATGCAGAATCCCACAGGCCAGCAGACAGAGTGAGATAGCTCATGGGACTATTTTCTGCATCCCATTGCAGAACTACAAGCTGGTTATAGCGCTCTCCAAAAAATGTGTATGTTTGCAGATGTCTGTGCTGGAAATGGATTTTGCTTTTACCCAGTTTTTTGGGACTGGAATAGGCTGCCCAGAGAGGCTGTGGAGTCTCCTTCCCTGGAGACATTCACAATCCGCCTGGATGCGTTCCTGTGCCCCCTGCACTGCGTGTCCCTGCACAAGCAGGGGGGTTGGACAAGATGATCTCCAGAGCTCCCTTCCAACCCCTACCATTCTGTGATTCTGTAAATTGTAGTGGATTTTTATTTAATTGCTGTGTAGTTTCTTTAATGTATTTTTGAGGTTTACTTCAATACTAGAGGCGTTTAGAAAACCACAAGGCAAACATGCATGTTATTTCTTTTCTGAAACTGCTGCATGGTTTTCTTTAATTGTAAAATAAATTCTTTTCTGATGAGAAAATATATAAACAAAAATTCTGACTGGAGGACTAGAATGAGATCTTTAATTTTTGTGCTGCACAATACCTAGCCCTTTGAGGTGGAAGCAATTGGAAAAGTTTGAGGAAGGAAGAGAGAGACAAGAATTTTGCTTTGAATTGTCTTAAAAGTCTATCTTGACTTAAGAGGCTTTCTTCCTTTAGAGAAATCTTAGTAGTACAACTCGCATGCCTGCCTGAACCTTTCTGATTTGATGACTGTGTTTGGTGTTAACTCAAGGGCTGACCCTAGTAGGGTTCCCAGCTGTTTGGATTTTCAAAGTCAGTCTTGCCTAGTGGAAGACTCCCCTTAGGTGATTTGATAACCCAATGTTGGAACTCACTAAATAAAACTGAATATGGGATGATGGTATTGCAAATTCTAAAATATTAGCAAAATGATATAAAAATATTTCCAGTTGGGACTTTCTAGTCTGAAGGTTCAGGAAAGGGCTACCAGCCTTTCATTTTGGGATATCTTTCTGAGAATAATAGAGAATTGCAACATTGCAAGTTGTCACTCATAAAAATATTCTTATGAATATCTGTTTTGTGTAGTTTAAATTGTTAATTAAAGGTTAATCTAAGGTCTTCTAGCACATGTGGATAGTTGAATTTGCAGCAGTTGCCTCTTAAAGTATATAGGGAAGCATAAAATGACTTCCTGGAAAGCATTACAGGTTACGGTTCAAAGATCTTGATTATACATTTTGTCTAGGTTTTGTTTTGCTGAACCTAGACCTATGGAATTGGAAATCTCACCTTTGGACTATAGGGGAAAGGTAGATACTGTCACTAACAGGATAGACTTACTGGTCTTCAAAAGACTTTGGAGGATGGAAAAGTTCCCCCATCTTTGGTGTGGGCAAGAAAGTGCTGCCATATTTAATGTGTACTGTGAAACTCAGGTGAGAATTTCTCAGCATATTTTGAGCACAACAGTGCTTAACAACCATGTGTTTTCCTTCAGAATCTATATCCCTACTTCTAGTGAAGAAATGCTGCTTGTCTGAAAGGATGAACCATTGCTTCCAGTCAGTAGAAACTACTACTGTTGGCCTCAGACTAGCCTGTTGATGAAAAGGAATTAGCCAGGGTGAAATACACATGCCATTTGTGAGAGCATGCTGTATATTTTCTCATGTTTTCTGAAACAGTGGTCCTACTGGAAAAAAGAAAGGGGAAAAAAAGCCAGTATAAAAACCTATTTTCAAAACAAAGAGCAAAGGCTTTGTGCTCTTTCCAGTGCAACGGGAAGGGAGTTTCTCTTTAGTCGTCTGATGGGACTGAAGTGATTTAGTTTTCGGGTAACCAGGCTGATGCTGGATGATCTATACAATATATCATTCATCAGAACCCTCTAGATCCAGAAGGACTTTTCTACTTTATGCGTTACTAGGTAAAAGGTGGTATCATGTAGATTATGCCTTACAAACACATCAGCTTTTTATAGTATGTTTTTTTTAAGGAAAGTATGGGATATTGCCAGGCTGCTGCTTCACTAATAATATAAAAAAAAAAGCCTTTCTACAAATGTTTTCAGAAACTGTAGAGTAAGGCATTGACTTAAACATTTAGAGTAGAACTGAATAATACCCATTTGTTTGCATTGTAGTGCTTCCTAGTTTAAAAATGACATCTAAAACGTTGCAGCATTTGGCTGGTGTTTAAAGCAAAAGGCCTCTGTCCAAGCTTAGTGGAGTGAACTGGGTGAATCCCCACTTACAGGAGAGAGGGTGGGTGAGCAGTTCTAGCCAAGGCAGGCATCCACTGCTAAACAAGAAGGGAACTTAATTAACTTTCTGGGTAACTTTACAGCTGTTTATTATACTTTCCCTTTATGTGCTGAGCAGCTTTCTAAACTGTTGCGCTGTGCTTTTGGAGTGTGTGTTGGGGTTCCTGTTGGGTGTCCCAACAGCATGTGATGTCATGTGGCTGTTACCAAATATGGAGCTGCTGCTCCTTGGTTTGAAAACCGCTGCCTAACGTAGAATGGTCTTGTTCACAATTGTTTTTAAGGGTGTTAAGAGTTATTAAATTTTCCTATGTAAGTGTGTTCATTTGGTGTAACAGCAAGTCCCAGAGGAAAACATGCAGAAGGTAGTGTCAAGATAAGTTTGCCACAGTATCCAAAAAGGGAAAGAAGGGGAGGAAGCTGTTAGACTTGAGGATTCTGCACCCTGTGGTAGGCCTCTTCCCATTTTATTCATTGTTTGGAAATAACAGACAAAGGACTGCGGTTGCTTAAGTATCTTGTTCTAATGGAGCAGGTGGTGAAATGTTTGGAGAAGGTGTAGTTGTTCCTTGTTGAGAGATGCACCTATCTAAGGCAGAGGGGGAGAGATCACAGGACTCTCAGATTTCTTATGCCCAGGAAGAAGCAAAAAGCATATATATAGCTTTGCTGCTAGCTGTGTGTGTGTTTCAAACTGTCTCTTTCTCAGTCACCTTTCTCTGCTTTGGTGTCCAGGCTGTTTTGGTGTTCATCTGTTGCTGTTTCTCTAGATGCCTGCAGGTGCAGAAGGCAAACTGAATCTGTTCAGGTAATCACAGGTGATCTTGGCTGGGTGTAGGAGAAATACAGTGGTAAATTGGTGTGAGATAAGGGGAAATTATGCACCTTTACGTGAAGGAGAGGTGGGGAATTTGAGAAGGTATACACTGGAAAAGAACAAAAAGGAGTCAGATGGGATTAGTCCAAGACTGTTGTCACCTGGCTCTGCCGCAGTTCAGCTGTGGTTACCGTTCCTTAGTAACTGATGTGAAAGTTGAAGTGTGGCTTGAAAACTGCAGTTTTAGGTTAATTATTGTTCTGTCAATTAGTGGGATATACAGTCACCACTCTGCCACTTCAACTTTCTGGATAAATGCCAGTTAGGTTGGCAGAGTTCATCATAAATATGTATGTGTGCCGTGTGTTGATTTGAGTGACTTAGAATTTCGATCCTGTGGTCAGATGTATATAACTGAACCAATGAACTTGTCTTGAAGTGTATATGCTAAAAAGCTACACTTAGTGGCTTAGAAAAATGGATCTTGGGATAATGTAAGCTTTGTAAAAATCTTTCCTTAGAAAGCTGCAAGTAGATTATCGTAGGAGCTGTACCATGCCTCATTCTTCCCTTGCCAGCTTTTCTTTGAGTGAAGTAGTTTCTTTTTTTTTTTTAAACCTGTATCACTTATTGCTTTTGCCCTGTGATTCTTATACAAGCAGGTGCTGATGGCAGTGGATTCATGAAATGCTGAGAGGGGAAATCATAAAAAATGAAACACCTTCTTTAGTGTAACAATGAAAATCCTGGGTATTCATATTGAAACCACAGGTACGGTTCAGTTTTTTAAATTTGGACACATTCTTAAAGCTACTATGTTTTAACTATTTCAGAACATCTTTTATACCCTGCATAATTCTTACTTTTCTAAGACGCTTTATGTGGTAGAAGGAAGCTCGCTATGATATGTGTTATGTTTCCAGCTGTGACTGGCATTAATTAGACTATTGCTGATATGTTTGTATTTAGAATTTGCAAATACTTCTTAGAGATGCTGTGAGTACTTTGAAGTCCTATGGGACTCTTCCCATAACGTTTTTATGGTTGGTGTAAAATTCTAATATTAAATGTAGTCAAGGAATCAAAGGACATGCGTTCACTTTGATTTTACTGTTACTGCTTCAAGTGATAGTCATCTCTTCAGTTAAGAAAATTTAACCTGTGTGTGAACACAAAAAATAATTTTACAATCCTTCCGGCCTGCACTGTTAGATGCAGTTCCTCAAGTCTCAGCTGGACTTGTGCTGCAACTATTTGGGAAGTGCTGCATGACTGCTAACACTGCAGTCGGGGATAGGTGGCAACAGAAACACAAATGCATAGAACAGCAATGTCAATAGTTGATAGTAATGACTGGGGGGATGGATGGATGGACTACAGAACCTTTTGGTGCTTCAGTGAATTACTGAGATGTGACAGCCTGTTTTCTTCTGTTATTGTTAGAAGTACCAGAAACAAGTTAGAAAGATGTGAGCTCTTAACTCTGTACTTTTGAATTCATTCTGTAGGAATGTCATTGTTTTGAGGGGGTTTTATGTGAAAATATGGCGAAGTATATACTTTACCTTTTTTAAAAAAAGTAGTTTTAAATTCTTCTAAATAAGATTTTAGTTAAAAATGTTCTAAATAGAAAACCATTCTAAATCGTCTTTGAAATATTTACTAGATTTTATGTAAAGGGCACTGCAAACTGTTTTTCTTTTTTTCGTACTTTTTTTAATTGTACATTAACTTTTAACAGTGGTTTTTAGAAACATAGAATCATAGAATTGTTAAGGTTAGAAAAGACCCTTAAGATCATCGAATCCAACTGCTAACCTAACACTGCTGAGTCTACCACTAAACCATATCCTCAAGCACGACATCTGCCCTTCTTTTAAATACCTTCAGGGATAAGACTCCACCACCTCCATGGGCAGCCTGTTCCAATGTCTGACAACCCTTTTGGTGAAGTTTTTCCTAATATCCAACCTAAACTTCCCCTGGCGCAGCTTGAGAGTATTTCCTCTCATCCTATTGCTTGTTACTAGGGAAAAGAGACCGATCCCTGCCTCGCTACAACCTCCTTTCAGGTAGTTGTAGAGAGCGATAAGGTCTCCCCTCAGCCTCCTCTTCTCCAGATTAAACAACCCCAGCTCCCTCAGCCGCTGCTCAAAATGTAAGAAGCTGCCCATAGATGTGTGCATGGAAGGTAGGAGGGGATTACTTCCTTCCCTGTAATGCCGAACTGTTCTCCAGAAATAAATGGAAGTGCTTCTTAAAGGCTTGCAAATCAGGGAAATAGACTTAGTTCATGCTTAAGATGTCTTTTGGATTATAAATAAAATCCAGAAACTCTGGGCCTAAGTTTCTCTTGGCATTCATAAGCTATGTCTAAAACTGAACAGATCTTGCCTGAAAAGAAGAAAACTTACTTCAGCTTTTCTGTTCTAAAATGTTTTGAAGTTCGCACACATTTTTAACTCATAGTTATGAATAGTTTTTGCTTAACAGGAGGGAAAAAATTTCAAGATCCATGATTTCCCCATTAGCTTTGCAGGGTTGAGGTGATGCCTTGAAGTGTAGACTATGCTTTCTATGAGCTACTGCTTGCAACAGTTGTTATATAGTTATGATTACAAATGTGTCTTTACCCTGATGTCTGCATCATGCTAGGATAGGGCATGTTCTTTGGTGGGGGTTGTTTGGTTTTTTGGGTTTTATCACAATGGCTGACTTAGTTGGGTGAGGCCTTTTGTGCCTCACAGATACTGAAATACAGCCTTCTCTGCTTCCCTGTCCTTGAGTGTAAGTCAAGTGGCTTCTGTAGAGAACTGATGAGACAAGTTTCTTGCAGCATCTGGAAGAGGCTGTAGGCCATTGGTTGCCTGTAGCAGCACAGGCCATGTGTACTTGTCATCCTTGGTATGGTTAATCAGTTATTGAAGGACTCTCTCTGCTTCTTCACAGATACTGATGAGAGTTAAATACATACAATGGTTAAACATGTAAGGATTTACTTACTCTTACATGGTGTTTTCAAGGTGATTAAGGCTTTGAAAAATCCTTCTGTAAAGCTGGAGTCCTTTGTAACAGAGGCTGTGGTTTGATATAAATTGGGCTTGAGGGCTCTTTGTAGTGGTTCTAAATGCTGCAGCCACATACCACAAAATGTTGTTCTGATACAAGCTAACAAATGTCAGTGTTTCACAAATTTGAGTAAATTAAACTGTAGAAGCAAGCTTTAAGTTGAATCAGACTTCATCTGTCTGCCATTCTAGTCTTATGAGAACTAAAAGATTGTGTACTTGTGTTTGTTCTAGATCAGTTGGTTGATTCAGTAGTTCGTATTAATAATCATTGATCTGAGATGTGTTCACCTGGTATTTTCATCCCTAGACAATTTGCCAATAACACTCTCTTAAACATGTTGCGGAACCTGGAGGGGGCTTTTGTTCACCTGTACACTAGAATCTCATTTTGCTGCATTAGTATGGTTTTATATCTTCTAATTGCAAGGACATATGGCACCAGATTGAGAACAGCAGCTTTAAGAGATAAGAACAGTTTAATAATTGAAGTAAAATAGAATAGTAATTATAACAAAAGACTGTACAAAGCAAGTGATGCACAATGCAATTGCTCACCACCTGCCAAATAATGCCCAGCCAGTCCCCAAGCAGTGTTCCCCTGGCCAGCTTTCCCCCAGCTTTATATGCTGAGCATGACATCATATGGTATGGAATATCCCTTTGGCCAGTTGCGGTCAGCTGTCCCGGCTGTGCCCCCTCCCAGATTCTTGGGCACCTCCAGCCTTCTCAGTCGGCAAAGCATGAGAAGCTGAAAAGTCCTTGACTTAGTGTAAGTGCTGCTCAGCAACAACTAAAACATCAGTGTGTTATCAACATTATTCTTATCCTAAATCCAAAACACAGCACTATACCAGCTACAGTGAAGAGAATTAACTCTATCCCAGCCAAAACCAGGGCAGTCCCAAACTGATCTGAGGAAACCCAGCAGTCTCTTGGCTTTTGACAGATACCCATGAGATACAAGTGAGTGCAGGGCAGTAGCTTCATCTTGTAAATTTTTTTCTATTTTCCCATTCACACATTTGGAAAATTGCACTGTATTTTCTATGCTAGTGCATGGTTCCTTGAAACAGACTGTGTTAAGTTAATAAATAAAACTTATGCCTCTATGGCATGGAGATGTTCAAGCTAGTCTTGAACAGATAAGTAAGATAAATGCTAATGAAGTGGCCTGGTTACTGTGGGGAGAAAATATGTGTTGTTGAAACTGCCCAGGTCTTACCTCTGTTTGTAGAAACATTTGCACTATTGATCTTTTCCCATCAGTCACTTGCTGGACTCCTATATCAGCTGCTTTAGCTCTCTAAACCCAGCAGCAAACCCGGATAGGGCTGGTCAATTCTTCTAGCTCCCAAGGTACTGAAATAGTCCTTTCCGGAAGTGCCAAAGGAGGTGGTGGGCTTTCAGAGGAATATGAGGGTGGGGGGAAAAACACCCCAGTAAGCCATTGCCTTTCTTTGGCAGCAAGCTATTGGAGCAGTTGACTCGAAGTGGAGCCAAGCTGTAATGGAAGGCCATGGCTAACGTACACTCAATTACACCGGTTCTGAATAACTGAGATAACCTATCTGTTACCCTGTTATGCTGGGTGCCCTTAAGGTACAACTCTGCGTGGTTTTCTTCAGTAAAGCTATCTCATGGTCATTGCTCCTGTCGTCCTGTAACTCCTACACTTGCTGCCATCATTCTTTGCTGCTGGAAGCGTTAGATCATGCTGCAAAAAAACCCAACAACCAACAGATTTTGAAAATAATAAAACCTTTAGGGGATTCCTTTTTGTTTGTAGTGAGTTCACTTCAGTGATACAGTTAACTGGTTGCTACAGCTGAGGAGTAGCAAATTGTAGCATAGGTACGAGAACTGTATGTGGTGGCTTTCTCAGGGTAATTAACCTACCAGGAACCACAGCCATGGTTGTGCTTGATACAAAGTTCTTACATTTGGACTCGGTGCTAATGACCAGGCCTTAGAATTAGCAAAGGCGTTGACTTCCTCTGTTAATAAAAGCAAAATGCTTGTACTGGATTTCATGAAAGCTTTCCTATTTCCCCCCTGACCCCCATGCTGCTGATTGAAAGCAGATATCGTTAAAAGACTTGTTTTAGAAACAGTCAAAATGTGTAAGTGTGGAAGTGCTGGGAGAACAGTGATGGGCTTATGGTCATCTGCATCCTGAGACCACTAGTAAATGTCTATCCCTATCCATGATTGTTGCAACAACATTAAAATTTTGATATAATGGCACACCTAGTTATCTGTTTCTTATTTACAAGCACATCTGGAAACAATGTCAATAAGATCCTAGAGTAGGTTTCCTTGTTTACTTGTTCAAGTTTCACTTAAATCCAATTGTATTTTGTTACTTAAAAGGAACCATGTGGGCAGTTTGCTGTCCTATTGCAGTCCTTTGGCTCTCAGGGTAGGTATTGGAATGATCTACCCCCTCCACAGCCACCCCCCAAAACACTTGCACCTTTCACAGCCCAACAGCTCTTCCCCAGTGCCTGGGTCACTTGCATAGTTGTCACAGTTTGTAAAACTGGAAAAAGATTTTGCATCTTTTGAGGCAATTTTCCTTGGAATGTTACTGTTGAAGTAGCCGATGAGCTCAGCTTATTACCAAGTGGTCGTGGAGAAGTTTGGGGAGAAATAGGAAGATGCTGATAATGCTGCCAGCAGTAGAGTGTATTGTAATTATTCAGATCTGGGGCGAGGGAGGGAATCTCTCTAGAAGTGGAGTAAACAGTGGATCTGTTCTTTAAGTGTTCTTCTTCACTCATGACCTGGAGAAGAGAACAAGCAGAAACCTGAACCCCTATTTGGTACATGCAGCCATTTAAAAATAAGCATGCACACTTTACTTCAGCTCGCTTT